>NC_041408.2:58751102-59096102 GCF_900747795.2 Erpetoichthys calabaricus
CACAAGCACTGTTGATAGTTTAGAGTTTGGGCAGTTATCAGTGAAGATGGAGTGCCGCACTTCGCACCGCATCACTGTTAATAGCCACCTCCCTGGTGTGATGCATCAAGAAGTGCATTGAAGCAATAATCTTCCCTGTGAAGTTGCTATTGTTTGAATAGAATAAGGTGAGGAGGTCCCCAGTGAAATCCCAATCCTGACACACTTTGCACAACATCACTCTTCATAGCTGCCTCCCTCGTGTACCACGCCATACACCGCATTGAAGCAATAATCTTCCCTATGAAGCTGGGATAAGGTATGGGGGCTCCCCATAATCTCCTGAACGCAATACTCTTTGCACCACATCTGTCCTGTGCGTGTCAGATATTTTTCTTGAAGGTTACACTTCCTGTCTGTATTATCGTTGTATTTCCTTGTACTTACCCTTTATCTATTTTCTTTAAGGGTAAGTGTACTCATCAAGTTCGTTACTGGTTGGTCTATTGTTGCACTTTAAGATTAACACACATACATAGATATACGCATACACGCATACACACAGACCCTAACCACAAAAGTACTCTATGAAAGACATATACACATGCATGTTATTCCCTAACCCACACAAGTACCGTATGAATAACATGGACAGCCCGCTTTCCCTGGTCCTCTCAAGAGACTTACTTATCATAGGCATGAACAGATATATCTCAGACCTAAATATTACCTTTGGTCTCCAAGTATATATTTAAACATACAAAGGCTCAACATCCCTGGCTATAGGTGTCACAAAACGAGTCTGAGACAGAAAAAGGTTTGGGGCAGCCACCCATATAATCTCAAAATCCTCGGCTGCAAAGTCGTTGAAAGCCAATGAATAGCATTGATGTGCATACAATTGAGTCCAGGATAAGACTGAGGAATTAGGAAAGAGGGCAGGGTTTTAAAGGGGAAGACAGGAAGTGAGGTCATAAGGATCAGGGATGTGTTCGTTCTCCATTGGACCGAGCCCGGACATGACGTCAGAGGGGCCGGAGCCAGTCAGGTCTCCTTCCATTGGCTCGGTCCAGGAAATGATGTCACAAGAGCCAGGTGGAATCCCCCGGGAACGGTCTGCAGGCAAGAGAGAAAAAGAGTCAGTGCACTCTGCCACCTCCCGGCACGTAGCAGAACTGCCGTCCCTCAAGCCCTTTAGCTGCCTCCCATGCGCACGTGTGTGACATAGGCCATTTATCAACTAGTAAATGTTTTACTTTAACGCACTGTTCATTACTGGATAGAGCTCTTCATCCACAGCTCGATAAACCTTGCAGCTTGGATCCATAGGGCACTTCCGCACTGCTCCGGGTCCTCAAAGAAATTTACCTTATTACTTCAATCACTCTAAATATGAAGACAAAGCATAGAAAGTTAAAAGCAGCGTGGTATTTATTACATGAATAATAATACCAAATAGAACAAAGAATAATAGAAAACAGGATTGATAGTAAAGTCTGGATATATATATAGTCTTTAGAAAAAGCTTACGAAAAAGTAAAGATGACAGGGATGAATGCCACAGGCAACTTGTGATCTAGCACTCATAGTTTTTCATTAGATGCTTTTCTGATGATCAGATGGAAACGGCAACACATTGCTGGCGTCCTCTTCTGACATCGCTCTGTTCTTTACTCTTTTTCTGATGTCGTACTTCAGAAGAGATATATCCTCTTTAATAAAATCCCTGTTTGCGTCCAGGTGTGTGTGTCTTCTGGTGAACTGCGCATGCGCGGGGCACGGTGCAATGCGCGATATTACTGTCAGAGAAAGTTACAGGAGTTTTACAGAAATACAAACCAGTATTACTGCAAGAGGAAATTAAAGGTACACAATACAGTGACTCATATTACAGCCACATACAAGCCAGTATTACTGTCAGAAGAGATTAAAGGCATATTACCGACGCGCACGCCTGTATTACCGCCAGAGAAAATTAAATGTATATTACGGACGTGCGGACGTACAAGACAGTATTACTATCACAGAAAATTAAAGACACGCAATACACGGCGGCAGCCCACGAAGAACGGTCAGCTCAGCAAGTAAACATCAACAAAAGAAAAGCTGAAAGAAAGAAAAATACGACCAACAAAAAGAATGAGGTCAAAGTCTCTTGCCATGTAATATAGACTGTTCCTACTAATGTTTATGCACTACTGTTCTAGCACCCGTTATTGTAACGGGCTAAATGACTAGTTTATTATAAAATTCTACCGGGGGGTTTTGCAAGATGTGATTGTTACATATTCCGATTGGCTGGCTATCAATATGATGAATGAATTCACTCGTCCATTATCCCAAACAATAAAACTTTTTGATGTTGCTTAGTACCTACTAACATGTCTTCCTTTCCCAGGCTGTAAACCCATTTAGCAGCTTGTTGTCCCAGATGCCCATCCTTTATCAGGTTATAAAGTAATTGATAGCCTGAAGCATTGCCATGTCTTCCTCTTTTTGTCTGAACAGCTGTTTTAAAAGTGAGGTACAGTTGGGAAGAGAGTATGCTTTGATGTGTCCTGTATTTAAGTTCGTCTAGTGTTGTCTTCAGCAAAATATAATGAAAATATAGACCAAAATTTACGGATTTTGTACCCCATAACACTGTCATGCAGTAGGAACGCATCACACAAAAGTGGCCAGTGGCTTCAAGTGGCCCACGGTCTATATCATATGGAAATTCAATGGTTCCTAAAAGCAAAGTTCCTACAGTGGGAAAAAGCCCATTGCTAACAGGTGCATAAACTCAAGCACATAGCCATGGAATCCCCATTGACAAACGTTGGCAGTAGAAAGGATCGTACTGAAGAGCTCAGTGACATAGCACTGTCATATTATGGCACTTTACCACAAGTCAGTACATGAAATTTCGGCTCTGCGAGATCTGCCGCAGTCAACTGTCAATGCTATTATTTTGTGTCACCCACAAAGTGGTAGCTCATGCAAACTCACAGATCAGGGATGGTGAGTGCTGAAAATCACCTCTTCTGTTTTGCATCACTCACAAGAGAGTTCCAAACTGCCTCTGGAAGTAAGCACATGGAGCTTCAAGAAATGGGTTTCCATTGTCAAGCAGCTGCACACAAGCCTAAGATTACTATGTAGAATGTCAGTCACCAGCTGGAGTGGTTGAAAGCACACTGCTATTGGACTCGGGGGCAGTAGAAGCATGTTCTCTGGAGTGAAGAATCATGCGTCACTATATGGCAGTCTAATGGACAAATCTAGTTTTGACGGGTGACCACAGAATGGACTGCATAGTGTCTACTGTAATCCAGAGGCATGACCACGGGGGGGCTGGGGTGGTCACTGCCCTCCCAGAGACAAGCCGTGCCCCCCCTGCGAAATGCTCTGTCTGTCTAATGAAAACTCTGGTGAAGAATAACATTTGATTTTCAAAACTGAGTTGCTTTCTAATTTGCCTGTTTGAATTTGGGGCGTATCCGTCAGTGTCTCCTCCACTAGACAGGCACCGTGCTGCTCACAGTTCATTTCGCCGCACATTTTGCAGCACGTTTTGAACTTGTTGACCGCATTCTTTAATTAAAACAGCGTATACGTTCCATTCTTCTTTTATTTTCTGGTTGGTAACGCCAAAGGCTAGGCATAGGCGGCTTATTAAAAAGCAGACATCTTCAACCTCTGTCCCTCCACAAGCTGCTGGCTCCATGGTTGAGCCCAGCACCGCTGCTGTCAACATGGAGCACAGCCCACCCACGTCGAGAACTGAAACTCCAAAAGATGTAGATAAGCCTACACAATCCTCCAGCCCTGCGCCCGTGTCGGGTACTCCAAAACTCTGCCTTCAACAAAATATGCAGTCCGGTCTGCCTGACTTAAATATGGATAGCCCATCCCAGCCCGTTTTAATTAATTATCCCAAGCGCGCATTCGGAAAGACACTCAGATGTTTTAGTGCAAGCTGGTATCAGTCTCGACCATGGCTTGAATTTTCTGCTGTCTGTGATGACAGCTTTTGCTTTGCCTGCCGCAAATTTAGTGTTTCCAATTCGGACCGCGAGGACATATTCACCAAACATGGCTACACTAATTGGAAAAAAGCTCTAGAAAAAGACGGTGGCGGATTCCACAAACACGCGTCTAGTATTCCACATGTCAGAGCCATGTCTGCATCACAGCACTCATCATTGGTGCGTCTTCAGCTGCATGCGAAAGCTCTTTCTCTACTTTGAACCGCATTCTTGCTCCACTCTGCCGAACAATGCTGCATCCAAGGAAGAGAAATTTAGTCATTCTGGCACATGAGAAAAACATCGCAGAAAATCTAGATATGAATGAATTTATTTCAGAATTTGCCAAGAGTAACCGCAGACTGGTCCTGTAGATAATATCCAGGTTAAACACTGGAAACTGATGTCTTATAGCCTCCCATGACTACAACAAGCCACGTTTCTGTTCTTGCTCTCATATGTTGTATACATTTGACTTTATTGATATTTACCTTGTGGATGTAGTTCTATATTTGTTCACAAAAAATAATAATACAAGTTCTATTGCCTTTGTTAATTTTATTGAACAATAGGTTATGATTTATGCCACAATTTTTGCTTTTATATGTTATATAAAACTATGTTGTTATTATTATTTGACCCCCCTACAAAAATGGGGATGGATGGATGGATGGATGGATGGATGGATATTTTTTGCCCCCCCAGACAAGCCAAATGCCCACCCACACATGATGTTCTGGTCACACCTCTGCTGTAATCTTTGGTGGAGAAGGAATAATGGCCTGGCGCTGTTTTTCACAGTTCTGGTTAGGCCCCTTTGGTTCTACTGTTAATGCATTTTTGATAACTGTGAGCTTTCAGCTTTGTGGCAACAACCTTTTCTGTTTCTGTTTATAAACATATGGAAGAACTGGAGAGCCCTGGCCTCAACCCCATTGAACTCTTTTGGAATGAACTGGAATGCTGATTGTGAGCCAGGTCTTTTCACTAAACATCCAAATCTGACCTCACAAATGCTCTTTTTGATGAATTGCCACACATGTCCAAAGACATTGGGTAATGTTTACCTGCATAAGTACAACTTTATATAAATGCCTATGCTTTTTGGATTGGGGTGTCCAACAAATGCATATAGGTGTGACAGTCAGGGGTCCACAAACATATAGCCATAATGTGCACTTTCATAAATATGAATTGGACTCCAGTTTGTTTAATTTTGCTAACTCCTCTAAAACTGCAAGAAATGAACACTGGCTCATAAAGAAGATAGAAATGTCAAGAAAAATGTCAAGTCTCTCCTTATGGTCTCTGTGATGTGCTTTACACACAGCACACCATTAAGTGTATCTACTCTATAAGTAAGATGGCTGCTTTCCCTGACAATTGGACAGCTGACAGAATACCTGTGCATAAAATTACACATCCAGTACATTGTAAAGGAGATGAAATAGTGATGAGGGAAATGATTCATGCAGTGAAATTTAATGTTTCACTTTGAAAAAAAAATGCAAAATTAATTCCATTTCACTTATGGTGAAATTCATGCCACTGTCACAGAAAGAAAGACAATAACAATATTTATTTATAGTTACGGTACAAAACATGAAAAAATGAATAAGATTAGGCGATACTATTAAAGATTGAATAATAAAGTAAAAAATCAATCTATATGATTTTAAGAAACAAATAAACATCATGGAGAAGAAAAGCATCCTTATATACAACGTCACAATGTGTTGTCACAAGAATGGACAGGAGACATAAAAAGGTTTGGGGCAGCCACCCATGTATTATGCCCTGGCTGCAAAAGGGTTAATTATCGAGGAGTTGTGTCTGGTTCAATGTCCAAAACAGAACTGATGACATGTGGCAAAGATGGCAGCTTTAAAGGTCTGGAACAGGAAGTGACATCATCTGGGCAGGAAGTGATGTCATCACGGGTACCGGAACCATAAGTGATGTCATCTGGGCAGGACGTGAAGTCATCACAGGAGCTGGATAACCTGTGGAATTTCCTGTGAATGGTCTGCAGAGGACTGAAAGAAAAAGTCAGTGCATCTCGCCACCCCCTGGTCAGACATGGAATTGTCACCATTCGAGTACTTTAGCTGCCTCCCATGCGCAGGTGTGTGACAGTGTCAAAAGATGAGTCCTGTGAGAAGGTCAGATGGTCAGGAGGACAGAAAAAACAATAAATAAATAAATAAATTCCAGTTAGATTAGATTAAAAAACAAAATCTGCAGGGGTTCCAAGACCAAAAGACCACCCATCCCACAACTAGCATTAAGACGTTTAGTTTTTGACTGAACTGTTTTCATGTATTACTTCATATTGAAATAAAGATCTTTAGTGGGGGAAAAAAATCACCAGCCTCATCTCCTGTCCAATGTACTGTAGATGTGCTCTGGTAGTGCAATCCCCATTTTGCAAATGCTAATGAAAATCTTAGTGGTCATATAATCCTAATGTTGCATCAGAGACAGAAAAGAAACAATAAACTTCATACAATCTCATACATTTTTTCAAAAAGCATTTCACCACTGTGGTGATGTGAACAAGAGGCAAAAACAAGATTGACCTGCCAGGTGTGTGATAGACCACGTGCATTGTGCAACTGCAGAAAAGAACACTGGTAAACCAGGAAGTCCGAGTAAGGCTTTAGGGAGTGGTATTCCTTGTTTTTTTCACCCCAAACAAACTTTAAAACCTGGCTAAACGCTTTTGTGTTAGTTTCCCAGAACCGTATGCTACTGAAACATGCCTGTTTCACTCATGACTAGTGATGAATGATGTGAGATGTGTTTCATTTCTTCTCAGTGTTTCTGAACATGTTATTTAGTGTTACTCCTGGAACAGCAACTCATTATAAGGCTAAGTTAACTTACACCATGCTGCATGTCCCCCACCACCTAGTGACAGCTGTGCAGTACAAACAGGAAATGGTGAAGATGGCCACAGCCAATGCATACAGTACTCAGTAAGAAATACACATCAGTCTTCAGGCCATTTAAGCTAACTTGCACGTCATTAGGATCCAGGAGTAAACGAAAGTAACCAAAGAAAAAACAGACACACGCTAAAAAAGAATGTGAATAATGACATTAGCCTGACCTTGATTCAAAGCCTTACTTATCTTTGGAGATGTGTGAGGGACGGCCATGGACCTTGCCAGGCTGGGCTGGACTGGGTAGTGGAAGGGCATTATCTCCCCCGGAGCGCTAGATGGCTTCATGGGAATTGGATTTCGGTGACTTTAGCCCTGTTGGGTGCCATGGGTGCTGCCAGGGAGTGCTGCTAGGACTACTTTCTGGGGCTTCAGCCTTACTCAGAAGTGCTCCTGGGTTAAGCCTTTAGGACACTGAAAGTATTTCCAGGGATCACATGAAAGGAGCTGCCTGCCAGTACTGAAGGATCCAGAGTCAGGAGGAAGAGGGTCAAAGCTTGCCAGAGGAGGAGTGGAGGCAGAAAGAAAGAGACTGAAAGAGAAAGAAGGCAAAGACAAAGTTCTCTGTGCTGTTTTACTATTGGTGCTTTGGACTGTAACTGTGCTGTGGCGGTGGAAAACAAAAGGGAAGCGTTTCCCACTCTTAAATAAAAATGTGTGTTGCAAAGACTTGTGCATTGTGTCATTCTGTGTTGGGTTTGGGGAGGTGGTCCACCCCCTGATGGCCACAGCCACCACGTCTGCTATCAATCAGTGCATATTTTACTTAGAGTCTTTCAAAATGACTCTCTACACAGCCAACAAAATATATTCACATAATCATTGAAATACTTGAAAATCATGAAAAATACTGAAACACCAAAACGAGCCTGGAAAATGTCCTGGCACAAACTTAGAATGAAAAAATGTAGTGAACTGAACATATACAGGATCAAATGGTATTAAGAGCTGATTGAAAGTTAACATTAGTACTTTAGAAAAAAAATAGTCTGCTTTAAAAGATTTATTCTAAATACTTGTACTACATTGGAATTTAAATTGTGGCAGAGCAATGGAAACGATGCAAGAAAATAAGTGTAGGCAAATAAGTCAGGCCCTGTTTATTGAAGAGTTCTACTGAGTATAAGAATTCTTTATTTCCTGATTTCAAATAAACTTCCTTCTCATTTTCTTTTAGTATTTTTTTCTGAAACACATTCTCATTTCCTATGTGTCCAGCAATGAGGGTTAGTGCCACAACTGGCCAGTTCAGTGTTAGATTATGCATTGTTGTGCCAGGGACAAAATAACATCAACAACAACCACCAATCAGGATGTAAGTCAAAATTTTATATTCAGCTTGTATTAACTAATTATTAAATAATCATTCAACATACAATTCATGCTGGGATCTGCCAGGAAAATCTCACTGGAATTCAGCAGAATAAATGCAGCTGCAATGGTCAGAGCCAATGTGCTAAATCCTTCAGGACACTCTTAAATTCAGCCTTTGGACAACCTGAAAGTGTCAAATTGAAAATAATTTTAAAAACATGTTCTGCTGTTATAAATAACTCAGTGTCGATTACTCAGAAGAAGGCAATCATTAAGATGTTTCTGTTGTGTTGATTTGCCACAACGAAGTACAAAGTAGGTGAGCAGGTATCAAAAAACCCACACAAATGGCCAGATCTGCCTTTGCTTCAGGTCTTGGCTTCTGGACTAGGCCTTACACTAAGCAGCCTCACCCCTACTCAAAAAGCAGACTTTTGCCTACACAGGCCCAAAAATTCAACAAAGGCTGGAATTTTCAAAAGAGCCAGAAAGTCCCACAAATGGAGAAGAGAAAAACCATGAAACCTCAAATTCAAAATAAATAACTTAAATAAAGTACTATGTAATAAAAAAAAAAAAAAACCAGTAGTCACTCAAGAGAGGGCAAAAGGCAGGACTGGAAAAACATATCAAAAGGTGAACACATTCCGACAAAATCCAAAGACAATACTTCATTGAAGAGTCCATTGTTATGAAGTTGCTTGGGTTCAAAAGCACAGCTGCCACAAACACTTCCAAAAATGCCCACTAGAGGGGGAAACCACAGTCAAAATACACTGACTAGAACCAAAAAGGGCAGAGACAAGTCTTGATAAAATAAAAAGGTTTATTTTTCACAAAGGCTAAGCAAGCTCCAAAGCTCAGAAGAGCACAAGGAGAAGCCTGAAAAGGCGACGCATAACACAGTAAGCAAAGTCCTCATACAGAATCTAAAAATTGAGGCACAAAAGCAAAGTAGATGTTCCAAAATATCAATCAACTCATTTCCAATACAAAAGCCAAAAAACAAAGTCAAAAACATAGCAGGGGTTCAAAATACCAGAAAATCAAAAAGCAATCACAAAGCACAGCAAAATCACAATAACTCTAAACTTCAGCACAGTTAATGAACCATGAGGAATCATGGGTAGGCCCTCCATGGGGAGGGCCATTCCTAATGGTAATGAGCAGGTGGCCCGGCACCCTGTTGGACCACCCATAATGCACAAGGGGCATAACTAAGGTCCTTCCCTTTTCTAACATACGCACAGAAAAACATACATAATAAATTAAATAAATATTAATACAATTAAATTATACAAAATTAAATAAGACATGGAACACAACTGTGAACAGCAGCCAAAGGGAGAATGCTGTGTTGAAATATGACATCCAGGTTCAAAAGTAGAAAAACCAGTGAGGAACACAAGGATCAAAAATTAACCACAAAAAAAAACATGTTAAACGCTGAAGCGGTTAATGTTTCTCCAGTTTAAGTTCTGCTGCGCTCAGTACCCCAGCTGCCATATTAGGAGGCCCTGTCTCCTTAGGCTCCACATTCAGGGAGTAGGGCAGATAACCAAAAAGACAACACATAACAGTAAAATTAAATACCTTAGTAATAATATTACAGAAACGCAACAAAGAAACAGCCAAAACAAAAACAGAATAATAACACAACATAAAAAATTATTTTAAACAATGACAGAAAGACTAAATAAACAAAAAATTACCCAGAACAAAAAGCCTAACTGAACCATAACAGAACCTTTTTATTTCAGTCCTACAAAAACGGCGTGCTTCTACCTTCCATGCTTTAACCTAACTTGTGTTGGAGGTGGCTTGGTGGCACGTAGCTTCACGACACACATTACATTAATTGCCATTTTAGCTAGCGACATTCCATCCAAAAGACAGAAAAGCAAATAAACTTTACTGGTTCTTAATTTTGAATCGGAACAAAAAAAATAAAAATGATTTCCAAAAGTTTTGCTGATGTGCAAGCAAATATCAGCCCCACTATGACAAGTGTGTTGGAATCTTCTGCTCTCCCAATCAGAAGTGTGCATATGTCACAAAAAGTGGACATTCTGTATGATGCTGGACAGTACTACAAGATGCCATGACTTTTGTTTTCAGACTGAAAATCCACAAATGCTGTGGTTTGTCTACTGAAGATATGCATACCTTAGCCAATAGCTAATGTATGAGCCATTTTTGAAATTAACATTTTAATTGCTCCTGTATGGTAACATTTTACAACTAGCAGACGCCCGCCTAAGAATAGGAACCGAAAACGGTGAGAAAGGAATTCAGAAATCAAGAAGATATAAATACTTCTTGAAAGACGCAGTGTTCATATAGAATTTCCAGCCAAGCAGGACTACATGTGAAAGTGATAAATAAATCAAGCTTTCCGAATTTACGTACTATGGCCATGGCATCCTGATAGTTTTGTTGCATGTATCTTGGACTTCCTGGAAATGTGGATGGTAATATGATCATTTTACCTACACAAATGTTATTTTCAGCATTTGCTTGCAATGTGTCTGATAGTTCCACGTGCAGATCTTGTTGATGTAATCTGAGATAGTTGAGACGCGCGCCCTCTGTTTTAACATACGCTCCTATCAATTATGGAGAATCCACTGCATCCATGAAACAGTGTCATCACCAGACAGAAGAGCAGCTTCAGCGACAGACTGCTGTCACTGTCCTGCTCCACTGATAGACTGAGGAGATCGTTCCTCCCCCAAACTATGCAACTCTTCAATTCCACCCGGTTGGGGGGCCCTATGGGGCGGGTAAACGTTAACATTATACAAAGTTATTGTCTGTTTTTACCTGCATTATTATCAATCTTTAATTTAATAATTGTTTTTGTATCAGTATGCTGCTGCTGGAGAATGTGAATTTCCCCTTGGGATTAATAAAGTATCTATCTATCTATCTGTACTGTTGGAATAGTTTGCCACTGGAGTGTAAAATACTAAATGTATTCCTCATTGCTAATCTGAATGCGTAAAATTGGCATTGAGTAAGCCTTATTCGCTTGCCGGTTCTTTTATCGGGAACATGTTGTAAATCTTTGTGCCAGCCAATGTCTCCATAAGGGAATAAAAGTGGGTAAACCATAGGATCGCAATTCATATTGAGCGTGGAAATCTGTTTACAGGAATTACCTATGGGATAGATGCAAATGTCCCTTTTGGCAGGCATTTTGCCATCTTCTCCGACGAAAATCACTGCAACATCGGTGTGACATGTTGGGGCATTGTATCGTCGTAAATCCTGCCTAGGGGTTTCCTTGAAAACCTATTGTACAGATGCTGTTGGATTGGACTGAGCAATTTCATGCATGTGTTTGTATGATTTAGCGAAGGGGTTGATGGTTCTGAGCATGGAATCTAGCTGGAGAAGTACATTTTCGCTGCATGCAGAATTTGCTTTATTTTGTAAGCGTACTTCAGTAGCTTGCGTTGTGTCAAAAACACACAACTGTCCATATCCTGGAGAGGTAGAAGTGTTAGCGTATAGTGGAGAGATTTGGTGATAAATTTGCCTTTGTATTTTAAAACAGTATGGTCCGTGGCCAGAAGGTTGAGTTATCTGTGCACCCATGGAAGCAAATGCTAGAGAAGAGTTGTATTCTCGAATGTGTTGATGATAATTTTTAGCTTCTGATGTTTGCTGTGTAAAAAGCTGTTGTAAAGACACAGGTGGCTCCCGCAAAGGTGGTAAAGCTACTTTACTGTTGTGGCAGCACCTCGAGTACTTGTTGGATGTATTACGCTCAGCAGGCCAGTATAGTGCATGACATGGAAAACGACGAATAGGAATCGAGAAATGCCGTGTCAGCTGCGTGTGGGCGGGACCGGTTTTAAAGTGGAAGCAGGACGAACCAGAAGAGAAATATATATAAGAGATGCATGATGTTCTGATTCATTGTTCAAAATTTGCCATCCAGTAAAAACAATTTTATACAAATAAGGGACATGTTAATACAGTGAGCTAGCTTACTGTCTACCAGAACAGGCAAAGCAAAATCATTAAAATCCAACTCCAAAAATCTTATACCCCCTAATTAATATTTACAGAGATACATTTATTAATTATTAATAAATAATTTAAGCAAAAGATGATTAAGAGAGGAGACATGATTGAAGTGTTTAAAATTATGAAGGGAATTAGTTCAGTGGATCGAGACTGTGACTTTAAAATGAGTTCATCAAGAACAAAGGGACACAGTTGGAAACTTGATAAAGGGTAAATTTCACACAAACATTAGAAAGTTTTTCTTTACACAGAGAACCACAGACAATTGGAACAAGCTATCAAGTAGCATGGTAGACAGTAAGACTTTAGGGATTTTCAAAACTCAACTTGATGTTATTTTAGAAGAATTAAGTGGATAGAACTGGTGAGCTTTGTTGGACAAAATGGCCAGTTCCTGTTTAGACAGTTCTAATGTTCTAATTAATACAAGTACAAAATTTGATAACAAGAGATTAACAAACAATAGACAATTTGTAGTGGTCTGGTGCCACTCAGATTCACACCATTGAAGGCATGGTGATTTATTTATTTTTTTGGTGAGGATTCCAGGAACGCACCCAACCTTAGCCCAATCCACACTCATTCACAGATAGAGACATGAAATCAAATAAATTAATGAATAATATATTAAATTGAAAGTAAATATAAACAATAAATATTCAGATAACCCTCCCCTTCCCCAACAGTGATAACAAATAAAACATAACAATAAACACCTACAACATTGTCCATGAATCAATCCCATGTAACAGATGCAAATGAAACTTCGGGGGTGGCAGATCCTGTGAATATAAATTTTGTCCTACTGTTTCTAAAACTAGAAACCCAGAAACAAACTTTACTTAATACATTTATAGTAAAATCTAATAAAACAAAAAATGAAAGATGAAATCGAGATTAAACACTGGAAATCAAAAGGAAGAGGACCAAAGTCTAAGTAACATAAGTACAGTACAAGAACCCTGAGTAACCAAGGATAGAAATTAAATTGAAACACAAAAGCCAAATACAGAAACTTTCTGAAATAAGATCAAACTAAAACTCAGAAGCTGAAAACAAAGAACAAAACAATCCACTATCCAAAATCAGCAAAGAACTGAGGCTAAATGTCTCTTTTATTAATGTGTCCCCAGGTTACTGCGTTAAGTTTAGATGATGAGGTTGAGATGATTACAAGCCAATACTGGCGGCCCCAACCCTTTGGCTGTAATCTTAATATCTTAATTGGATGGGTGTGGAGAGGGATTAATGACTACAAGAAACACATTTATCAAATAAGGGGAAAAAAGAGAAAAAAGACACCACTGAGGCAGAGAAATAACAGGACAACGGCACCTACTGTGGTAGCCAGGCCAAATGATGTTGTCCACCAGAAAGCACCTGCCATACGAGGGACCCATCTAGTCCAGTCAGACTTAAGATGGACAAACCATATGGAGCTCACCACCCGCTAAGTGAAAGAAAGAGCAGAGGTTAGATGTGATGTCAGGTGTGCAGGCCATAGCAATGGTGACAAAGATCTGGACAATTTCCACAGCATTTAAATAGAATATTTGAAGTTACTTCCAAAATGTAAGGCTGAATGCCATTAATTAGCAGTCACACAAACAAAGCAAAATACAGCAGGAGGCCCAGAACTAATTCTGATGTTCCATTTAATTATACTTCTCTAATTTACTCACTTGCCCATTCTGTCTTCCCTGTCATATAACTTCTCAAATGTGGAATACATGACTGCTAAAACAAGAACAAATGAAAATGTCTTTAATGTAAAGTAACACACACACACTTCGAAGATCTTTTGAAAGATAAATTTGTCTGTGAGATTGAAAAACTGCTGGAGTATTATCTAAACCATATGGCATTAAGAAATACTCACAAAGGCCAATAGATTTTTCACTCATCACCCTCTTTAATGCAGATTAAACTGTGCACACTTTATAAATCAAATTTAGCAAAACGTGGCAGAATCACTTATGTTAGTCAACTAGGGTGATATTAAAGGAAATGGATCATTTCTCTTCATTGTGATATTTTAAAATCTCTGTAATCAATACATGGACACAGTGAACCAAAAGAAAATTCAGCACCACTAGGACTATCTAAACCTCTTAAAAAAATGATTTACAGATCTTGGCAGTAACAGTAGGACTATAAAGGACATATAATTTTCCTTTAGTCAGTGGTGTCATTGGTATCGAATGGCTCTGATGGTCCAAGTAGGCAAGTGGCAACACTTGATCTCAGAACCATTGATAGTCATGAAACAAGATGAACCAGAGTAAACGAGGACACCATCAGTCACAGCAAGGGTACAGTGCTAAGTGCTAGTGCTTTTATTTAACTATCCAGAGATTCAAAACCCAATGTGCAAAAGGGTAGTACATCATAAAAAAATAATAATAATATTAATAATAAAAATAATCCAAATTCAGTGTTCATGGTGAAGGTTAAAATCCATCCATTATCCAACCCGCTGTATCCTAACTACAGGGTCACGGGGGTCTGCTGGAGCCAATTCCAGCCAACACAGGGCACAAGGCAGGAAACAAACCCAATTTAAGATCACCAATGCACCTAACCTGCATGTCTTTGGACTGTGGGAGGAAACTGGAGCACCCGGAAGAAGCCCATACAGACACGGGGAGAATATGCAAACTCCATGCAGGGAGGACCCTTGAAGCGAACCCAGGTCTCCTAACTCTGAGTCAGCAGCGCTACCCACTGCTCCACTGTGCCACCCAAGGTTAAAATCAATAAATCAATTCAATAAATACTCCAATAATTTAATCCGAGGTTAAAATCAGTTACGATTTATTAAACCCGCAAACTCAGAGCATCGTTTTCAATCCATAAGCATGTCTCTGGTGTTCACCCTCATGGTCTTCTATGCTGCTGCAGACATCCTCCAGCCTGCCATGATCCTGCCTCTGTCTCTTCTGTCTGCAACAGCTCAGCCCAACTTTCATCCTCATCTCCCCAGCTCACCCATCTCAGGTCCTGCAGCTGCAGTCCCTCTCCCTGGCTGTCATGTCACTCACCTGAGGCAGCATACATGAGGGCACAATAAGAACAAGATCTCCATCATTCTGCCTCCTGACAATGGTCTAGCTGGACCTCTGGAGCACTTGATCGCTTTGGTTCTTCAGAGACGCACCTCTGTACTGCAATACCTCTGACTCCTCCATGGGGCCACTGGCCTCTCTTCCTTCTTTCCACTGCCCTGTCTCGCACTCCAAACACTTACTTTCTCTTGAACCTTCACACCACAGTCCTGTTCAGGCTCCTTTTATCCTTCCTTTAAGCACAGGTTCTGTGATCATGGACTCCAGCATGCTGATGAAGCAATAAGCTACTGTGCACATCCACACACGAGTGCTTGGCTGGCCAATTGCACACTAACTCCCTGGAGCCACCCCTCTACCTGTGCACTCTATTTATTTAATTATTCTTAAAATACCCAGTGCCACAGACTCCTTTACTAACAATGGCACAATCACAAGTTCACAGGTTCCTAAGTCCAGTATTGTCATTTGTGTGCAGTAGACTGAAATTCTTACTTGAATGTGCTAATCAACATGCAACACATCACGTCTCCCTAGCATCATAATTTCAGTCTGGGCAAAGAAGAAACACCCTTCCCTTGCTGAATACACGTAGATCATGAGACAGGAAAATGGACGCTGGCTAAATGGAACACGCCAACAAGACTCAGAAGGGTTCATTCATCCTTTGACTTAAACCATTGAATCTTTTTTTAAGTGCAGTCAAGCTGTTTAGACAATGAACCCCACTGAGCTCCACTGAACTACAAAATGTTATGTGCCAATGCACACATGCAAGTGCAAAGGAATAATGCCTATGGCACAGCAATGTCACGCTCCCATGGTGCTTCCTAAATTTCATCAAAAACTGAAAATCAAGTAGAATAAGAAAATACATTAAATAAATAAATAATAAAATTACAAATCTCATAATAGGAGATGAGTGATCACAGGATGAGTAAGAAAATGTAGAAAGGACATTTTTCTGCTGAACACAATATTAGTGATGAGTGAAACAGGCGAGTGTCGATTTGTATACGGTTTCATGCAACTGACACTAAAATCTGTTTGGCAGATGATCTCACAATTGTGAAATGTGACACTCACTAAAGAGTTTTTTGGGGTGGAAAACAAGGAATAGTGCTCCCTATAGCTGCATGAATTTTTTTACCCAGATTCTTTCTGCAGGTATACTTGTTGGCTAAAATGAACGGATGGATAAATATATTTCATTCTTCTGTGGCGGCTCCTATGATCCGTGTTATAATTCGCCCATACTGTAAAACTAAACAGAAAAAAAAAATCTCAAGGTCTCAAATAAGATCTTGTAATTACTTTCCTTAGTGTTTGACCCAAGCGTTACTCGGGCTGTGAAAACAGTGTCAGAAGTGTTAGTCCCAAGTGTCACTTGGACAACTGTATAGACGCATCTTGCGTAAGCGTTAGACGTGAGCGTTACTCGGCAACAATATAGCCGTGTCTTACGTAGAGCATCAGGCCTGAGTATTACCCGGGCAATGGTGCAGACATGTCTTCTCCTAGCCTCATCATGGCGTCTCACAAGAAATGGTCTTCAGTAGCCCAGGTGTTGCAGGCTTTTGATGGTGATACAAGCAGTGATGTTGAAGGGCCTCTCATCAGCGGTGACAAAAAAGTGAATCCATCAAACAGACAGTGAAACCAAAAGAGATTCTGATGAATCTGAAAGTGATACTCATTTTTGGGTTTTTGTTGACTTCAAGTAAACCAGCACCACCTCATTTTGATTTTGTAGGACAGCCAGGAATAAAAGTGAATGTTGATAGCCAAGATCCTCTTACTTAACTGAAGTTATTTCTTGACGATGATGTGACTGACAGAAATGTTGTTGAGATGAATTGTTACGCTAAACAGTGTCAGGTAAAATGACCGTACACCTAAGTAGTTTTCCTGTTCAAAGATATACCAGACAAAAGACATGTTTTGACAGTATACACGGTATTGGCATATTAATCATTATTATTCTTCATTTCATATTACTATTATTATTATTAATCTCTATTATTATTATTTGTATCATTATACATTTTACACTTCTGAATTTGTACTTTTAGTTTTCTGCACATTGTACAGTAGAAAGGTGAGATTTGATAAGAAATGTCCTTTTTCAAGCCAAAAAATGCAATGCTTTTTACATGTTTTTTTGAGAAAAATATGTAATGCTAAAGAGGTGAACATCTGGCTGGTCCTAAACTCAAGAAATAGGTTTCACTGCTTGCACAGGCCAAATTACAGCCTAGGCTAAAAAAGACTCAAAGAGTTAGTGTGGAACTATGAAAACCCCTGGCCCCCAATAACACAACCCCAATTTCTTTGTGTCTAAGATTTATTTCACAAAATAAACCAAACAAAACCAAAAAAGATCAGAAAGGTATGTCTAAAAGGCCAAACAAAATAAGCCAATATCAAATACACTATCCAGTAATCCTAGTCTAAAAACAAAGCTAAAAATCATAAACCAAAGATCATTAAGAAATATGCACTTACAAAAGTAGAAAATTCACACGCAAAAAAAATACACAGATGGAAAGCCAAGCGAAACTTTTCACCGATGCCTGTCATGTCCTTAAGACAAAAAGAAAGAAATGGCAGATGTACACAACAATAGCTGAAAGCAAAAAGAAAGAAAACCAATTGTACAAAGTCAAAGTGTAACCATTAATTCCTAGTCAAAAAATCAGAACTTTAAATAAAGTCTTTGGGACTTGAATCACACAAACAAACTTTTGAAATTTTTCCTTGAGAAATCTGTAAACTTGGACAATCAAGTGACCGCAGGGACTGACCTTCATACCCCATGACTGCTAACGTTACTCTGCTTGTGACTTCTGACGTTTTCCCTAGTGAGCACATATCAACGGTTAAACAAAACTACACAAAGGGAGGCCCCCACGTCAAAACCAAAATGGCTCAGGAAAATGCAAAGAAATAATTTACACTTTAAAACAACCACAAATATTTAAATAACCTCAACAATGTATAAAGAGAAGACAGCCCCAGAAAAAGATGACAAAATATTGACATGAAAGAGCCATCTTACGGTCTGCTGGTCCCTTAGATAGGGCTGGAGGCGGTCCTTCAACGGAGGCCTCGGCAGGCCCCGCCCACTCACATTCAATATGTGAACTACAAGGAACATAAGACACATAAACATAACTGATGTAATAATAGTGACAAAATGATAATTCATGGGGCGGCACGGTGGCGCAGTGGGTAGCGCTGTTGCCTCGCAGTTGGGAGACCTGGGGACCTGGGTTCGCTTCCCGGGTCCTCCCTGCGTGGAGTTTGCATGTTCTCCCTGTGTCTGCGTGGGTTTCCTCCGGGCGCTCCGGTTTTCCTCCCCACAGTCCAAAGACATGCTGGTTAGGTGGATTGGCGATTCTAAATTGGCCCTAGTGTGTGCTTGGGTGTGTGGGTGTGTTTGTGTGTGTCCTGCGGTGGGTTGGCACCCTGCCCAGGATTGTTTCCTGCCTTGTGCCCTGTGTTAGCTGGGATTGGCTCCAGCGGACCCCCGTGACCCTGTGTTCGGATTCAGCGGGTTGGAAAATGGATGGATGGATGGATGATAATTCATCAAGTAATATAAAATAATAAACAAATTAATAGTCACAAAACAAATGACAAAAATATATTTAATAACAAAATAACATTTAAAGGACAACAAAAGGACCAAATAAAAAGAAAAGACATCAGAGACATAACATATAAATTCTGAATTAGATTAAGTGGGCCCCATAAAGGAAGACTGAAGTGTTTAATAATTAATAATTTGCCTATATACTGTATTATGGTATATATGCTGATAAGAAATGTATCTCCCTATGTATGTCACACGTGTTTCTTGCATATGGTAAATAAACAAACTGACAAAACAAAATTGCGTGCTGTGCTTTATATGCCACGTGATGGCATCAGACCCTCTATGTGTGTGAAGACATCTGCTGGCTGCTCTTTTTTATGTTTGACACGCTCCTTATAAAGGCCTGCTGTATTGCTGAGATAAAGAGAATCAATAAATGAAAGCAGGTGTCCGGAACACTTGCAGAATGGTCACCTCTCCGTGTCTGTGCTTATGAATATGGGGCCACATTATCCTGCAAAATGCATTTTCTCTAAGGAATTGCATGTCCCATTTTCCCTATAACCCTCCCTGAAAAATGTCTGTTGTTACTTTCCAGTTTGAGTGCCTCCACGGGGCCTCTTGGAATCTCCAAATCTCCTCCTGCTTGTCACGTTTTCAGCAAAAACGCAATTTTGGTTTTCTTTACCAGTCGACTGACCGCTCGCTTGCTGGAATTCCTTTCTTTTACACTTCAGAATATGTGTTCAATTATGTTATGTGGATGACTCACTAGAATCCCCAGGGTTTTGTCAAATACAAACTTAGCAGTTCCCTTTACTTCATCTCCACCCATAATGCATAAATCAGAAGATCAAAAACATCTCTAATGAACAAAGTTGAAAGATCTGTACAAAAAGGATCACGCTTTGCGTTCCCAAGCAACGTGATTCATTCTTCTTGGAAAAATTGAGAACTGGGTATCCAGCTGCCTTGTTTAAAAGATGCCTTCTCCTTTCAGATTACACTAATCTGGCATTCCTTCTTCCACAATTTTGCAAATTCATTTCATTTTGGTACCACGCATGTTGTCCACCATCTATTTCTAAAAGCTACCCATTGAGACGACTGAACGTCTGCTACCATGAGAGCATGCTGCCAGCACTTCAGTGTGACCTGGCAAGTGGCAGACTGGTGTCTGTAACATAGCCCTCTCGCTATCTTCCTAGCTGACCCTGATTTATGTGACTGAGGGGTTTGAAAGGGGAAGCAGGAGGTGTGTGATTGGCAGACATGGGAATTTAAACGACAACAACTGAGCATAACTCTATAATTATACAAGCGTTTAACACGAAATTACAGCAGGCATAAAAAAGCCCTTCAGGGATCACACAATAGTCCTCTGAGTTTGAACAAAGAGCTGCCATTGCTCAGGCAAAGACAGAGAACTTTATTTGTTTGGCACATGGCTGAACTTCCTGGAAAAACCTCTGAAAAGTCTCTTTTACGTCAGCACCTAAAAATAGCCCCCCATAGCTAAAGAGCTGAGCCAAGACGCCAAGTGTGCCAGCCACTGTCGTTGATACTTTGGGCCTTAGTTTAGATTGCCAACCTTCCAGGATTGTCCTGTGGCCTCTAGGAAACAAAGTACAATCTCTAGGAAACAGCAGAGAGTGCTTAAAGTACAGAAGAAATGGCCAAAGGGCTGGACTGGAGACACTGCAACCGTAAGGTGGACACATAGCGTCATTTGGACAGCCAGCTACTAGAGCTCATGTGCCTGTCTGTCCAGCTGCATAGGAACTCTGTTGGAGATTCTGAAAGCTTCACATAATGAAAGTTTGCAAAGTAACCGAGAGATGCTGTGCAGGAGATTTGTACTTGGATATCCATTCTCTTTTTGCTGCTGATGTTTCAGAGGTCACGTCAGGTTTGGTCAGTACGAGGGGCATCAGATGCTCAGGACAAGCAATCTCTAAATTCAGAAGTGAATGAAATTTGGATTTTCATAACAAATAGAAGACACCCCTGACTTTGGTGGATGCTAGAGCAGTCTCCTAAAAATGTGACGTCCTGAATAAACCTCATGTCCCACACTGGAAATCAACCTCGACAACACTGTGTTATTGTGTTATCAGGTCAACTGTGATGTCCAACTAACACAAACAATTCCAACGTTAGGTTATTTTCTTAGGGTGCGTGTAGGAGGGAATGTCAAAACCAGCTAGGCATCTATTACCTGTAACCTCTTATCTGTCTCTCACTGTCCTTACTGTATTTCACATGTTCAACCCCAGGGGTCTCTCACAGCAGGCTGTCTATTATTTTCATCCTTTTACTTCAACCCAGTTTACCACCAATTGAGAATTACACAAAGCATCCTTCATACCCTTAAGGGACTGCAAATAATCAAGGGATGACAATCCAGCACTCGGCAATGCTACTAATCAATTAATGGACAGAGACATTGAGTTTAAGCTTTTACTTTGATTAGATATGTTTGCAAAATAATCAATAGCAACAAATCTAAGAAATACAAGGAACTATAAAACATGGGTGGATTCATGTAGTCTTCATTCAGCCCTAGATGACAGTTCCCAGTTGCCCAGTCTTTTAGTTATTGATTTTGTATTTTTAATTGAAAAGTGGAAAAAAAAGATTTCTTACCAGAGATAGAGCTCTTTTGCAAGTGTCCAGCAGCTAAGCAGATAGCAATCTCCATTTAAATGTCTGTGGCTTCTGTCAGAATGTCAGAAAGGCAACCAAACCCTCCATTCTTGCAACAAATCACCAACCGAACTGATCTAAACACCAAACTCTTCTTGGAAAAAGTTCAAATAAAAGGCCTCACTTCTCACCAGGTAGGGTGTTGGACTGTATTAGCCATTGTGGATGCAATGAGAAGCCAAGCAAAATGACATATTTTATAGGCTAACTGAACTGATTACAATATTCAGGCTTTCCAGGCAACTCAGGCCCCTTCTTCAGACAGTTAGTAATACCGAAACTGGAGGTCCCTAAGTTTCTATACCCTCTAGGACAGAGACAGCATTGGAAAACTTTTAAGTGGTTCACCTTCAATGTAAAAAAATTAACAGATCTCTTTAGCGTAAGATTTATTCACCCAAAATTAAGTGTACTCGCCTGGCTCACTGTCTGTTAGGAAACCAGTTAATACTTTGACAGTTTCTCAGCACACAGGAAATTAATTGCAAAAGTGCAAAGCCAATTCTTATGGGAATCAAAATCTGGACGCAGACCGACAATACAAAACATTTTAATGCTTCATTCCATTTGAACTCTGAAGTCCGAATTTTTGAGTTCCCAGTAGGAAATTCCAACAGGAGTGCCCCAACAATTTGGATTTCCTATTCAGAAAATTGCTAACACTGACCTCAAAATCCAAGTTAACTACACTGCATATCAATGTATGTGAAAGCTGTAGTTTTATACTGTTTATTAGTAATTCTATTTGTCTGTCATTAAATCAGTCGTACACTCAGCACTGTCCAACTTCTATACTGTATGTGTACATTTTGTTACAGAGTTTGAATACGCAAACACCACGTAATGCGTTGTTATCAACTGGTTCAGTAGTTGCCAGTATTCTGAAAGAGAAAGCATGACTGGTTTTCCTGGAGGCGTCTGTATTGGTTTTCTGAACGTTTTACTGGAACAAGGTCAGTTCAGGTGTGACATCTTTTCCAACTCCAACGTTTGTCTTCCAAGGTAAATGGAACACAGAAAAAGGTCCTACTTAGCCCTTCAGCTTTCCCAGAATACACTTCACTCTTATTCAGTATAACAAGTTGTTCAGGCCTCGGCTGTTTGCCTGAAAACTGTCAATTGAAAAGGTTAAAGTATCTCCCATACAAATGCCTAACTGAGTCAGCAAAGTATAAGTCTACATTCTGACATCTTCTGGTTTCACGCATTACCATTTGAAAGATGGACCTGGGAAAACATGTGCAGCACAGAGAGTTCACCGAGCCTGCTGCAGGGGGCCACATTACAGGAGACAGCACCAGTGACGGGCCTCATTAATGATATAAAGATGATTCATAGTTCACTTCAAATTGTTACAAATCAAAATATCAGAGCCTAAAATTAGAACTACCTTATCATAAAATAGACATGTGTAACTATTTACAGTCAAGAAACAATAAAAGTAACTAATTACATACTCAAAAAACGATATTTTACTGTATTTTACACTGAGCAAATGAGCAAAACGAGCAAGTTTTGATTAGCAGAGAGTTTTGTGAAACTGATGCTAAAATTCATTTTGTCAGTGATGTAACATTTGTAAAACTTTTTTTGTGTGTTTTTTTTTTTTATAAAGGTTTTTGTGGTGGAAGACAAGGAATCCTGCTCCTTAAAGCCTTGTTCACATTTCCATGTTGCCTGTGTTCTTTTCTGTATATTGTTAATTCATATAATCTGTCACACATTGGTAACATCAATTCTCGTATTTATCACTTACTCACATCACCATCAAGGAGTGCAATGTGTTATTTTTAAAATGTGCTATGCTACATATTTTCAACACAAAGACACACCAAAGCAGACAATTGTGAATATTGCTGTGTTATCTCTACAAGAAAAATTCAGTACACGCTGCTACCTACCAACTTCCCTTTCCTATTTCTGATTCCTTCAGAAAAGATTGAGGATATTATTCTTTAAACTCCATGGAGCTTTGAATTTCTTTTCTGTCTCTGGTGCATCTTTATTATTGCAATGGCAAAGATTGTCATAATAATTGGCAAAGTGGGGATTCTGCTATCAGAACATGTCTGATAGCTCAAGAAAATGTCTACATGTGACAGGAAATGAGTCTGATGATTCTGCAAAAATACAAAATGATAAACAGATGCATGTGAAAGCAGTGCATGTAAAAACTTCCAGACAAGAACTTAAACGCCTTTCTTCTTACATCAATGACATGAATTTCCTTGTAAGTGAAGCAAAACACAGTTTCACTGTGATCTCAGTTTTGCACAAATTGTTTTGCTCATTATTAATCATAGCCAATTGATTACATTTCTCTTCTTAAAAACGTAAACAGAGATGTCCATTTTTGTCGAACTTTCATGAACATAAAAGTGATCCAACATAGTTTGACTTTTTACCTCCCTAGTTTGGACCATCCACTGCATCCAGTGTGAGAGACTGCCAGGTTTTCTAATAAATTTGAGAAGTATTTCCACATTGCAATGAGCTAGCTAATTTAATTAAAATGTTTATTGTTTATATGTCATTTTGTTCATGATTAATGACACATCAATGTATAAAACTCTGAAAATATCGGATCCTTATGTTAGCATAAATCTATATGAATAAGCTGCTGTGCACAAGTCGCTAACTTCATCTTCATCAGAAATCAGCACATTCAAACATACAACTTGTTGACAATGAAAGTTACAACAGCAAACACACCAGTTTACAGCATCCCACCTAAGAACTTCATATGGATTTCAAGCAAATTGAATCTACGTAAATCACGTTCTTAAAGGTCACACAGTACCTGCCCCACGATGCTCAAGGTGGCCATGACTACAGTTGATTCGGGTTGAGGAGTGGGACTCTAACATGGATCTTAATGCTCAAATACTGGGACCAGACACATGGGAGTTTGGCCATATTAGCAACAAGACTTACCTCTTGAAGTGTTGGTGATGGAGGTGTGGGAAGAAAAAATCTACAAAAATTTTGTACATGAACTATAATGATGACTAGAAAAGAGAAGTAAGGTGCAGCATTCCCACCAAGCACTCGGCACAGAGGTCAGTTACATTACCCAATGGACGATCCTGTCTGAGAGGTCTTGGATGATTGCACTAGCAAATGGGAGGGAGGCAAATTTATGTTGATGTTATAAGAAGTGACATTGGACCTGGTGTTTTTGGGTTTCTATTTTTCTTGGAAATAAATCTGAGCTTTTTCTTCAGGACAGTCAGTTACTTTCTGTCTTCAACTAATGAGATTTAATATCTAACATCATAAGGCACAGACTGCAGAAAAAGGCATTCAAATGACCTCAGTATTCGTGAAAATATGTACAAAATACTGTGACCTTGGAGGAATAAATACTGTCATTATTAAAATTCCTAAAGTAAGCTGATCTTTGTAATTGAATAATACAAAATTGTGCAGCCCCAGGGGGCCCCATGACCAAGTTTGGGACCCACTGCTGCATACATAAGGTGAAGTTAATCTGAGGAGCAGTACCCTTATTGACCACCAGGAGAGGCTACATTACAGGAGGGCTTTACTCCAGACTCTGTAGGTGACATTAAAAGCCCTTTTGCTGAGTCTTGTGCTCTCCAGAACAATAGGGAGTAGTAAGTTATATTCTCACAAAGGTACTTGGGGGGGACAACCAATTTGGCTGTCTCTACTTAAGGCTGTTGTGTGTGGCTCCCCAAACCCGACACAAACAGACGTGGACACAAGTTCAGCACAACACACAAGGCTTTATGTCAGTGGGAAACGCATCCCAAATTGTTTCCCACCAGTGCAGCACCAAGCACAGCACTATAAACACACAAAGTGCACTTTTCTTCTTTCTTCTTTCTGTGTCTCTCCCTTCCGTCTCTGGCTCCTCGAGAAGTGGCAGGCAACTCTTTTTATGTGATTCCCGGAAGTACTTCTGGTGTCCTGAAGGCTTGACCTGGGAGGACTTCTAGGTAAGGCTGGAGCCCCATGCAGTAGCAACCCCTGGCGGCTCCCATAGCATCCAACAGGACCGAGTCACCAAACTTTATTTCCCATGAAGCCCTGTGGGAAACTGTGGTGTTGCCGCAATGCAGTGGGGCTGCCATCTATCACTCCGGGGGGAGATAATGCTCTGTGAATGTTCTTTCCCCCAGTCCTTCCAGTGTAAAGGTGTCCCAGCCAGACAAGTGCCACGGCTGTCCTCCACAAGTGCAGGAACATCTGGTGCTGCTAGGGAGCGTTCTGTCAATATGACATCAAAAAGTAATGAGGTCAGTCAGAGCCCTGAAAGTGCTTATGGTGGGGTACCCATGAAAGGGACTTGGGGCACAATATAAAAGTGATTTAATTCCTTTGGCTGAGAGAGTTGAGAGTTGGGAGGATGCTGGTGACCATAATTCAGCTGAGCAGAGATGAAAAGGAGAGGCAAATTATTGAAAGTTGAGATGAGAGAACAAATGAGAAAGCAGCCAGGAGCTACTAATGCTTAGCTAGGCCCAGAGGGCAGAAGCGTTTATTATTTTCTCTGTCGTTGTACTTTGCTATTCCATTGAATTATTTGTCTTTTATTAATAAAGCTCCTTTGTTTATTATTTTGGATTCCTGTGTTGGTGATTTTGCACCATCAGTCCAAAATACATATACATTTTGATCAGTGGACAGAACACAAGGTGAATAGTTGGGGCAACAGCTGGGCTGCCTCATTTAATTGTAACGTGTCAAATCAAAAATCAGCAAAAGCAAAACAAAAAGGAAAAAAAAAAAAAAGTGTACTTATCCACAACATCAACAAATAAACAAAGTCCGTCAGCAGAAACTCCATCTCTGTTGGCGGTTGGTTATCTTCCAGGGACCTCCTGTTTTTTTTTCACCGGGAATGGAAGGGACAGAGCCTTCTTGAGAATAGAAGATAAAGTTAGTGACTAGCCCCCCTCTCGTTCTGGGTGTGGGGGGACTGCTTAAGCCTAAAAGTGCAATGATTTTGTGCAATGATTTTATGTCATGTTTTTTGTCACCCTTAAATTGGCTTATTTTAATTTAAATTTTCAGATTCTTATTTCATTTTTAAATTATAAACTAAAAAATATCAAGAACTCGTGTCCAGCGAGACGAGAATTTGTGCCAAAAGATTTAACCATGCCTGGGGCCGGAAATACAAGACAAAGAGTAGGACAGCTGCTGTACAGGCTTTTAAATGTTTGAAGCACCACACGAGATGCAGATCATGCAGCACGGCGGCAGCAGCAAGCCAGCAGCTGATCGAGCAAAGAGGAGGTAAAAAAAAAAAAACTATTTGTTTCCCATTGTATCACCGTTTAAGAAGAGGTTTCGGAGGAGTGACCGTGTCTCCTTGGGGTGCGTTCAGCCCTCCTCTTCATAACGCGAGCAGCAGAGACGCAAAGTGGCAGGCACGTAGCGCAGGCCGGGGGGTTGGCAAGCGAAGCGAGCAGGGGGTAACCCCATAGTATGTATATATTTATAGTGGCCAGTGTTGGGTGTCTCAGAACCCCAAACCCTCAACACACCTGCACAAATATCAGTCACAGGTTCAAATTACCTTTTACTTTTAAAATTGCATCTTCAATACACACAGACAAGTCGCACTACACCAGTTCTTCCTATCATTTCCTCCTTTCTGTTCTCCTAAATCTCCTCCAACAAGTGTTGTCCTTCTCCTCCCAATTTCAACCTCTAGAGTGAGATGAAGAGGCTCCTTTTATGCCAGTCCCGGGAGTAGTTCTGATGCCAAGATAATGCATGAAGTAGGCACTTTCTGATTAGATGGAAGCAACTCCAAGTAAGAACAGCCATTACTTGCAGCTAGACCTGGTGACACTCATGGGGCCCACAAGAGTTGCCTTACAAGACTACAGTAGGAACATTGTAACCTAGTGTGTTAGAGAAGCATTCAGTACTGCAAAGGTGCCTCTCCTATCCATCCATTTTATAGCCCCATCCATCCAGGAGAATGCCATATATATATATGAATTTCCCCTTGGGATTAAAAAAGTATCTATCTATCTATCTATCTATCTATCTATCTATCTATCTATCTATCTATCTATCTATCTATCTATCTATCTATCTATCTATCTATCTATCTATCTATCTATATACTGTGGCAAGCGGCTGGGAGTGGTACCCAGCCGGGACACCCGGAAGGACCAGAGGAGGGATTACACCTCCTCCAGACCACGAGGGGTCGACCGCCCTGATGGCTTTGGGGACCACGGGAACAGAACTTAGAAGCTCAACCCTATAGGGGCCTGTGGTCACTGCCAGGGGGCACCCAGATGCCAGGAGACCCCTGATCCTCAGCACTTCTGCCACACCCGGAAGTGCTGGGGGGACAAAGACCAGGGACACCCGGACAGCCGGCACTTCCGCCACACCAGGGAGCGCCGTCAGATCTTTGGGAGGTGCCTGGAGCACATCCGGGTGAAGATAAAAGGGGCAGCCTCCCTCCATTTGATAGCTGGAGTCGGGAGAGCAGAAGGACAGAGCTCGGAAGAGAGGAGTGGAGGCGAACCTAGAGAGGGAGGCATCGTGTGAGGCCAGGACTTTGGGAGAGTATTGGTTTGTGTGCTTCACTTTATTGTAGATATTACTGTAAATAAACGTGTGTGGTGCTTTGCAACAATATCTACCTGTCTGTGTGCGGGCCATCTTCCACAATATATATATATATATATATATATATATATATATATATATATATATATATATATAGTGATATACTGTATGGCCGACAGTTTATCCCGGCCAATACCCCCACACCGCTAGATGGAGTCCTCCCTGTAACATGGAGAGGCCCCGAATTCCTACAGGGCATTATGGACATTGGAGTTTTACTTCAAAGCCCTGCTGGATACTGAGAGGGCTCCCAGGGGATTCTGCAGGGAGGCACGGGTTTTGTATTTTCCATATAGCCCGGAAGTACTACCTCATCACAAGGACGAAAGAAGCGAAGTACTTCTGGGCTGAAGAAAAAGAAGATTTCATCTGACCCGGAAGTGCTATGAAATCACGTATCACAATGGACTCAGGGACAGAGGCACTTCCGGGTCGAGTGATATAAATAGACTGTGGGAGATCCCGCAGTGAGCCGAGTTGGGAGGGTGTGGAACAGAGCTGGTGGGAGTGGAGGATTGTGATTGAGTGTATTGATTATTGATTTAGTTGTGTTTAGTGGAGGTGGAGGTGCTTTGTGCACATCAATATTATAATAAATTTAATTATTGGACTTTTACCTGCTCAGTACTGATTACTTGCAACACCAAATTGGTTGGATTAGCTCATTAAGCCTTGAACTTCATAGACAGGTGTGTCCAATCATGAGAAAAGGTATTTAAGGTGGTCAATTGCAAGTTGTGCTTCCCTTTGACTCTCTTCTGAAGAGTGACAGAATGGGATCTTTAAAGAACTGTCAAAAGATCTGAAAACAAAGATTGTTCAGTCTCATGGTTTAGGGGAAGGCTACAAAAAGCTATCTCAGAGATTTAAACTGTCAATTTCAACTGTAAGGAATGTAATCAGGAAATGGAAGGCCACAGGCACAGTTGCTGTTAAACCCAGCAGGTCTGGCAGGCCAAGAAAAATACAGGAGCGGCATATGTGAGAATGGTTACAGACAACCCACAGATCACCTCCAAAAACCTGCAAGAACATCTTGCTGTAGATGGTGTATCTGTACATCGCTCTACAATTCAGCGCAATTTGCACAAAGAACATCTGTATGGCAGGGTGATGAGAAAAAAGCCCTTTCTGCACTCACACCACAAATAGAGCCAGTTGTTGTATGCAAATGCTCATTTAGACAAGCCATTTTGGAACAAAGTGCTTTGGACTAATGAGACAAACATTGAGTTATTTGGTCATAACAAAAAGCGCTTTGCATGGCGGGAGAAGAACACCACATTCCAAGAAAAACACCTGCTACCTACTGTCAAATTTGGTGGAGGTTCCATCATGCTATCGGGCTGTGTGGCTAGTTCAGGGACTGGGGCCCTTGTTAAGGTCGAGGGTCGGATGAATTCAACCCAATATCAACAAATTCTTCAGGATAATGTTCAAGCATCAGTCACAAAGTTGAAGTTACCCAGGAGTTGGATATTCCAACAAAACAATGACCCAAAACACAGTTTGAAATCTACAAAGGCATTCATGCAGCAGGAGAAGTGCAATGTTCTGGAATGTCTGTCACAGTACCCTGACTTGAATATCATCGAAAATCTATGGAATGATTTGAAGCAGGCTGTCCATACTTGGCAGCCATCAAATTTAACTGAACTGAAGAGATTTTGTATGGAAGAATGGTCAAAAATACCTCCATCCAGAATCCAGACACTCATCAAAGGCTATAGGAGAACAGCGTCTAGAGGCTGTTATATTTGAAAAGGAGGCTCAACTAAGTATTGATGTAATATCTGTGTTTGGGGTGCCCAAATTCATGCACCTGTCTAATTTTGTTATGATGCATGTTGCATATTTTCTGTTGATCCAATAAACTTAATGTCACTGCTGAAATACTACTGTTTCCATAAGACATGTCATACTGTATATTAAAAGGAAGTTACTACTTTGAAAGCTCAGCCAATGATAAACAAAAATCCAAAGAATTAGGAGTGTTCTCAAACTGTTTAAATGACTATATATATATATATATATATATATATATATATATATATATATATATATATATTTGCAGCTGGAGATCCACGAAGGGAGAAAAAAGAATCACGTATCATAAAATAGTTTTTTTTTTTTATTCCTGAGCTTTCAACCCCTATCAGGGGTCTTCATCAGAGGATAATGCTTAGACTTACAAGAATCAAAGGCAATATATAGCAACACTTTCAGTGGGGGGTGGGTGGAGGTGACTAAGTCAGTATTATCAAGGGGGGGGGGTTGTATAGTTTATTTATTGTGTACATGTTCTTCTTAAGTTGGCCTATGCTGGATTTATGTCCAAGTGTCTGTTGATTACACCCAAAATTTGGATACGCTATGTAGACGACACATTCGTCATACTAAGAAAGAACCAGCTGAATGAGTTCTACAATCATATCAACACAATATTCCCTGCAATCCAGTTCACAATGGAAAAAGAAATCAGCCGACACATCAGCTTCCTGGACATTTACATCAAAAGAAATACAGTAATCCCTCCTCCATCACGGGGGTTGCGTTCCAGAGCCACCCGCGAAATAAGAAAATCCGCGAAGTAGAAACCATATGTTTATATGGTTATTTTTATATTGTCATGCTTGGGTCACAGATTTGCGCAGAAACACAGGAGGTTGTAGAGAGACAGGAACGTTATTCAAACACTGCAAACAAACATTTGTCTCTTTTTCAAAAGTTTAAACTGTGCTCCATGACAAGACAGAGATGACAGTTCAGTCTCACAATTAAAAGAATGCAAACATATCTTCCTCTTCAAAGGAGCAAACAAATCAATAGGGCTGTTTGGCTTGTAAGTATGCGAAGCACCGCGGCACAAAGCTGTTGAAGGCGGCAGCTCACACCCCCTCCGTCAGGAGCAGAGAGAGAGAGAGAGACAGATAAAAAAATCAATACGTGCCCTTTGAGCTTTTAAGTATGCGAAGCACCGTGCAGCATACTTAAAAGCTGCACACAGAAGGTAGCAACGTGAAGATAATCTTTCAGCATTTTTAAACGAGCGTCGGTATCGTCTAGGTGTGTGAACAGCCCCCCTGCTCACACCCCCTACGTCAGGATCACAGATAGTCAGCGCAAGAGAGAGAGAAAGAAAAGTAAGCCGGGTAGCTTCTCAGCCATCTGCCAATAGCGTCCCTTGTATGAAATCAACTGGGCAAACCAACTGAGGAAGCATGTGCCAGAAATTAAAAGACTCATTGTCCTCAGAAACCTGCGAAGCAGCGAAAAATCCGCGATATATATTTAAATATGCTTACATATAAAATCCGCGATGGAGTGAAGCCGCGAAAGGCAAAGCGCGATATAGCGAGGGATTACTGTAGTGACGCCACCCTGACCACAAGTGTTTACCGCAAACAATGCTACACAGACAAGATTCTACACTTCTCCAGCAACCACCCGGTATCTCATAAATGGAGCTGCGTAAAAACCCTATTCAAACGAGTCCACACTCATTGTAATACCAAGGAAACAAAAATTAATGAGAGACGCTATCTCTTCCACCTTTTCACCTCGAACGGATACTCAAAAACATTCATTAATCGGAGTCTACACAGCAGACGCCAAATGAATCAGCAAACAATCGACTTAAATCAGAACCCCCACCCCACCTGGCATTCACTCCCGTATCACCATAATGTGTCAGAAGGCACAGCACACACCCTGACCAAGTGGGGCATCAGAATAGCACATAAACCCACGAACAATCTGCGCACGGTCCTGTTTAATGCTAAAAACAAGAAATCAACAGCCGAAACACGAAACGCAGTTTATAGTATCCCATGCAATTCTTGCTCAGCGGTATACATAGGACAAACGTCAAAAAGAATCTCAACACGTGTACAGGAACATCGCAACGCCGTCAGAAGAAAGGACGCACTATCTTTGATATATGCACATACTAAATTGACAGGACACACATTCAACTGGGATAACGTAAAAGTAAAATTTAAGGCCAGTACAAAAAGTGCCAGAGAGTTGGCCGAGTCTTGGCTATCAGATGAAAACGCCACCAACAGACACTTGGACATAAATCCAGCATATGCCAACTTAAGAAGAACATGTACACAATAAATAAATTATACAACCCCCCCCCCCCCTTTGATCATTCTGACTTAGTCACCTCCACCCACCCCCCACTGAATGTGTTGCTATATATTGCCTGTGATTCTTGTAAGTCTAAGCACTATCCTCAGATGAAGACCCCTGATAGGGGTTGAAAGCTCAGGAATATAAAAAAAAAAAACACTATTTTATGATACGTGATTCTTTTTTCTCCCTTCGTGGATCTCCAGCTGCAAATATGCAAACCGTATCACAGACCTTCTCTTCTATATATATATATATATATATATATATATACGAGCTGTATATACCCGGCGTTGCCCGGGGCAGAAGTAACCTAATCGGTCAAACACATATATACCAAAGTAAACCTAATCGGTTAAACAGCTTCATATATACAGAAGCGAACCTAATTGGTCAAACAGTTATGAATGTGCAGAATGATTTTACAAACATTATGCGTGTTAACAATCATTAAAAAGAAAAGATTGAGGAACTGTTCTTCTATATGTGATGAAGCCACTAATAAGACAGATTTTTTTCAGGACCCAGCTGTTTCATAACTAAACTACTGCCACCCCAAAGTAATGCCTAATACTGGTTTTTGGGGTAGCTGTGGAATAAAAAGGGTGTTTTTTAGTCAGTAACAATCTGACAGTACCCTTCAGTACGGGCTGAAGGGTGCCTATGTAAGGTTTTACATCCTTCCCGTATGGAAAAAAAAACATACTAAACTTTTTTTTCATCATTACAGATAATCTCAGTCAAATCGAAGTACGCATTCTCAATTTATTTTTATCTAATTTTTACTTTTTCACAAAGCCATCCCATGCCAATTTGTATGAATAAACTTTTGCTAGAGAGTTACCAAAAGTTTATTCATGCACATATTTTAATACAGATAATCTATCTCTAATCAAGGTTCTCATTTTCATTCTAATTTAAAATAATAATAGATACTCATTTTTTTGTTCTGTTTTAGAAAAACCAATCTATGCCACCTACGTCTTCGTCAAGTCAGCTTCATCCAGCTTCATCACATATAGAAGAAGAGTTCCTGAATCTTTTCTTTTTAATGATTGTTAACACGCATAATCTTTGTAAAATTATTGTGCACATGCATAACTGTTTGACCAATTAGGTTTGCTTCTGTATATATGAAGCTGTTTCATCGATTAGGTTTGCTTTTGTATTTATGTAACTGTTTGACCAATTAGGTTTGCTTATGTATATAGATTAGCTGTTTGTCCGATTAGGTTCGCTTCTGTATATATGAAGCTGTTTAACCGATTAGGTTTACTTTGGTATATATGTAACTGTTTGACCGATTAGGTTACTTCTGCCCCGGGCAACGCCGGGTATATACAGCTCGTTATATATACATATACACATATATTTTTATATATATATATATATATATATATATATATATATAATATATACACATACATACATACATATACACACATAGATGCACTTACAATAACATAGAAATCAATATAAACAACATTAACATCATTATCATATGAGAATATGAAGTAATATATAAGAAGCACATTTCATATAAATATAAATTATTAAACAGTAAAATCTTCTTCTATAATTTGCTACCGTGGCTTTTCGTTGGTCTGTCCAGGATTTGAAATCACATGTAGCTTGCAAACCGTTTCACGTATTGACTTGAAATGTGGTACACATATAATACGTCACGTCTGCTATCAGCTTTATGGGTGATGAATGTATTACTCTTTTTATGTTTATTTTATTTTAGAATCAACTCCTATCTGCGCACACCAGGGCGGCCGTGGGCGGATGCGTATGGTGTATTCACTCCATGTTATCGTGCATTGCGCTGTCAGTGGTATTTTGATAAAAGAATTTGAACAATATATAAGAAGCGTATAAATTATTAAACAGTAAAACATTAACATTTAAGAAGTAAAGTTACATTAAGTAGTACTGCAGTGCCTTCGGGTATACCTCATTTTTTCTTTGCCCATTACATGCTTAAATGTATACATTTTTTGGTGTACCTACCCGAGAACACGCGACATATAACCGACCGTGGGAGAAGCATGGATTTTAAACACGCGTTGAGTTCATCTGCTGGTCTCCCTCGTGGAATAACTGGTAATGTTTGAGTAAAATCTACAGCGAGTAAAACGACATTACCTCCTTTTTTTTTTTTTACGATCTGTGAGATCTTGCTTTTTTCGGTTCAAGGCTTCATAAGCTCTTTTATGTTCAATGTTGTACTTAATAAGTAGTAATTATCCCACACCATGATCTTTGAATGTTGCAAGACTTTCGCCTTGTATGTAGATCGGGGTAATTACATTCATTGCATTCCTAGTCTGAATCACAATCTGATTGTATGGGTGGTTACCTGGCACTGTAGGGTTGCCACCCGTCCTTTAAAATACGGAATCGTGCCGCGTTTGAGAATGAAATTGCGCGTCCCATTTTCAATCAATACTGGACGGGATTTATCCCGTATTTTTTGTATCATTTTTTTTTTAAAGCAGCGTCTCATGCAAATCATCCCACACGCATTTTATGAAGATGCCTCCTTTCCTACTTTTGATTGGGTATCTATCTAATACTTGATGTCATCGTTAGTTTGATTGGTGTTTTTAACTGTCCAGTGAGTAGGGCGTGTCTTTCAACCGTAAGCAGATTTTTTGCAGTGGTATGACTGACCTCGACGACGGCGACGTTATACGTCAAAAATAAATTACGATAAATGACGATTTTAGCGATACTTTATTACGACGGCGGCTACATAGACACGATCAAATAAAAACAAAAAAATCAAATAATCATTCTACATTTTCAAAACGTCGAAAAAACGACGGAATGAAAAAAAGGCCCACCCGACGACCCACCCATTCCATTTTTATATATATAGATATATATACAGTGATACCTTGAGATACGAGTTTAATTTGTTCTGTTACTGAGCTTGTAAGTCAAAATGCTTGTATCTCAAATCAGTTTTCCCCATTGAAATTAACTGAAATGAGATTAATTCGTGCCAGCCCCCAAAAAACCACCCCAATTTTTTTATTAAATGTTTTCAACATAAGAAAAATGTATTTATAAAGAAATAAACAGATGTTGGCGAAGCCGATTAGTGTATTGTAATGTTTTTTTCTTTCACTTCACTTTTGCTTAACTTAATTTTCTTCTTCACTAGTTTTTTTCTTTTTGCCACACATTCGTCACTTTCATTCTCAAGGCATTTCAATAGAAACCTGTCCAAGGAGCTTTGTTTAGTCCTCCCCTTTATGAGTTAGGCAAATGTCATTAAATAGCGCCGCTGCATGATCAGTTGCAACTTTTTCAGGGTGTTTTTTTTCTTTAAAGTTCAAAACTTTTTCCCACATTGCAAACACTTCCTTTATCTAACATTAAGAGATAATCTCTTCCACCATACCGATCTCCTGCAGAACCTCCGTATGTTGCTGCGTCTGTAGTTCCATCAACTCCTCTACCGTCAGTTCCTCGGAATGCTCTTTGATGGCTCGTATTTCGAATTTTGGCTCATAACTCAAGGCAAAAAATATATAATTTGTTTTATTTATATATATATATATATATATATATATATATATATATATATATATATATATACTGTATAATCACACACATGCAATTGGAAACAGTCTAAGGGGTCATTTCACTGTATTTCCTTCCCTGACCAAGGGTTGGCACTGTCACCTAATGTCTCTTTTTTCATCTGCAGATCCATAGATCAACAGCGAGACGAGTCATGACATCACTTTTGGTATCCAGTCACCTTTTCCTCTCCACTGGCCTCTTAACTGGCTCCACCACCATCTGTAGTCACTCTATTAGTACACTCAAGTCTGGAAAGACATTTCAACTAACAAATGTTAATTGTTTTGTTATTTTTCTTCATCAATTATATTGGGTTTGTCTATGTGCGCTCCAACTCTTTATGTTGTCTCTGTGTTTTTATTACAATATATACATACAATATATGCATGCTGTATATATAATCCTTTACTATATAAAAGCGGTCGGGATTGTCCTTCCGTCCTGTGAGTGCAAAGCTTAGCGGTATTCTGCTTATCACAGACTGACTACTTGCGGCTTGTGGTACGAAGCGACGCGATGTGAGCAGAGTTCGGGTGCTCCCATCGTTCCCTTGCTTTTGTGCATGATGCGCTGGAAAAATAGACAAAATTATGTCTCTGGAAATAATTAATGTTGATGGAGTACAAATGCCTCACCGCGTAGTAAATATCAGGGGAGATGGTGCTTGCTTATTCTCATCTATAGTTTATTTAGTGCATGAAACTCCGTCTTTAGCGGTACAGATTCGGGTTGACATTATACAACATGTTTTAAGTAATTGGTCAAGGTTTCAGCTATTTGCAATGATGCCGTCAGGAATACAATACAATACAATACAGTTTATTTTTGTATAGCCCAAAATCACACAGGAAGTGCCGCAATGGGCTTTAACAGGCCCTGCCTCTTGACAGCCCCCCAGCCTTGACTCTCTAAGAAGACAAGGAAAAACTCCCAAAAAAACCTAGTAGGGAAAAATGGAAGAAACCTTGGGAAAAGCAGTTCAAAGAGAGACCCCTTTCCAGGTAGGTTGGGCCTGCAGTGGGTGTCAAAAGAAGGGGGTCAATACAATACAATACAGTACACAGAACAGAACAATTCCTCAATATAGTAAGAAATAAAAAATATAAATTTTAGAAGTACAGAGCAGAATTTAACAGTAGATGATATATCCCATGATAAGATTTGGATTTGTGTAAAGTCCTGGAGACCTCATCCTTCAAGCTGCCTCCCCCATTTGGCCATTCCACGGCTGAAATAGTGCTGGGCCAGCCAATCCGATGAAAGGACCCCTCTTTCCCATGATTCCTGCGATCCTCCATCTGGGATGACTTTTCCTTAGGCAGGCAAAACAACTTGGCAGGTGGGCCATGGCACCAAGTGCCACATTTGAGTACCGAGAAGAAAAACAGAATAAGTGAGGGTTAGTATACAATTATAACTGTCATGTTACTTATGTTTAAGTGCTAATGACTAACAACAGAGATGCAGTCTGTACAGTTAATCAGCAGCTCTAGTCAGGATATGCTAAACTGAAGTAGTGAGTCTTCAGCCGGGATTTAAAAGCTGAGACCGAGGGGGCATCTCTTATAGTAGCAGGCAGACCATTCCACAGTTTAGGGGCCCTGTAACTAAAAGCTCGACCCCCCACTGTTATTTTATTAATACTTGGAATCATAAGCAGACCGGCATCTTGAGATCTTAATGTGCGCTCAGGTTTGTAAGTCATGATAAGTTCAGACAAGTAAGCCGGACCTCGACCATTTAATGCTTTATATGTTAAAAGAAGGATTTTGAAATCTGCCCTGAACTTAACCGGGAGCCAGTGTAAGGATTTAAGAACTGGAGTTATGTGTTCGTATTTTCTTGTTCTTGTAATAATTCTCGCAGCCGCATTTTGGATTAACTGGAGGCTGTATAAAGAACAGTTTGAACATCCAGTGAACACCGCATTGCAGTAGTCAATCCTACTAGAGATAAATGCATGAATTAGTTTCTCAGAATCCTGTTTATTTAAAAAGCGCCTTAATTTCCTAACATTTTTAAGATGGAAGAAACATGTTTTGGACAACTTTGTAATATGTGCTTTAAATGACATGCTAGAGTCAAAGATAACTCCTAGATTGCGGGCTGATTCAGTAAAATTGACTGGGATTCCCACTGAGTTAAATGATGACAAAATATTGTTGTGATCAGCGTCATTCCCTCCAACAATTAACATCTCTGTTTTATCTGTATTTAAAGACAAGTAGTTCTTATTCATCCACTCCTTTAATTCACTAACACAACTAATTAAAGACAGCATTGGAGAAACTTCATCTGATTTAAATGAAAGGTATAACTGGGTGTCATCTGCATACGAGTGAAAATTAACATTATGTTTCCTAATGATAGATCCCAGTGGAAGCATGTAAAGTGAAAACAGTAAAGGTCCCAGTACTGAGCCCTGCGGGACACCATATTGAACTTCTGTGTATAATGATGGAGTACTGTCAGCACATTTCTGTACATATTGGAATCGATTTGATAGGTAAGAACTAAACCAAGCGAGCACGGTGCCTGTAAGCCCAACATCATTTTCTAGCCTGTGCAGTAAAATAGAATGGTCGATGGTGTCAAATGCTGCACTTAAGTCCAACAACATAATTACAGTGGAGTTTCCTTCATCAGAGGATATCAGAATGTCATTTACAACCCGTGTTAGTGCCGTTTCTGTACTATGACCAGTGTGAAAACCAGACTGGAATTTCTCAAATAAATTGTAATGCATAAGGTGTGTCTGAAGCTGACTGGCGACTACTTTTTCTAGTATTTTAGAGAGAAACGGTAAATTTGAAATAGGCCTATAATTATTTAGTATATGTGGGTCAAGGTCTGACTTTTTAAGTAATGGTTTAATGACTGACACTTTTAGTGTATCAGGAACTGTGCCATGCAATAATGAACTATTGATAATGTTTAGGATAGGCGCTGCAAGAACATCCATTGCACTTTTTACTAGTTTTGTTGGCACTGGATCTAGGAAACAAGTAGTGGCCTTCATTTTAGAAATTAAACTTAATACTTCCTGCTCAGTTACAGGATTAAAATTACTAAGGTGCTGAGTGCAATGTGAGACAGGGTCTGCTAAGCTAGTATTTGGTTTGTACTGTGATGCAGAGATCTGGGATCTTATATTTTTAATTTTCTCATTGAAGAAGTTCATAAAGTCTGTACTGCTAATGTCTGTTGGTATTTTGCACTGTTGATCTGAATTTCCATTTGTTAATTTAGCCACTGTTCTAAACAGTACCCGAGGATTTTTATTATTGTTATCTATTAATGTAGAATAGTATTCTGACCGAGCTTTAAAGAGGGCTTTTTTATATTTATTAACACTCTCTGTCCATGCAATTTGACAGACATGTAGCTTTGTTGTTCTCCATCTGCGTTCCAGTTTTCGACACTCTAATTTAAGAGCTCGAGTGTTTTCATTAAACCAGGGAGAGTTTCTATGTGCTTTGACCACTTTTGTTTTAAGGGGAGCCACTGTGTCCAGAGCATCTCTCAAGGTCACATTATAATGTGATGTTAGCTGATCTAAATTGTTTTCCGTATTTACATTTGATGTTAACTGATCTAAATGGTTTTCCACAATTACACTCGACTTACTCAAAGTATCTATAAATTTTGAAGCAGAATTACAATCTAGATGTCGCACTGTCTTTGTTTTAATCTGGGAGTGTGTTGGCAAGGGCAGGACCAAATCAAATGTAATTAAGTAGTGATCAGAAATAACTTCATTTAATGGAGTAATAATTAAATTTTGAATTTCAACTTTGTAAGTTATAATTAAATCTAATGTGTGGTTATGATTATGAGTTAGACCTCTGACATTCTGACAAAATCCTACTGAATTTAACAAATAAGTAAAACATTTGCTAAAAGTGTCAGTTTCCACATCAATGTGTACATTAAAATCTCCCATCAGTACTACGTGATCATAATTTATAGCCAAGTCAGATAAAAGGTTGCTAAATTCAGACATGAACAATGAATACGGCCCTGGTGGTCTATAGACTAGCACTATAATTGTGTTGGAATCTGTTTTAATATTTAAAATGAATGCTTCAAAGGATGTAAAGTTGCCTACATTTTTAGAAGTGATTTGCATTTTGTTACAATGAATTATTCCAAGGCCTCCTCCTCGACCAGAATCTCTAGACTTATGAAGGAACGAGTATCCATCAGTCTCTTATACAAATGAGCTTCAGTATCTCACTGAAATGTTTCAAACTTATGGTACCATTTCTGAGCTAATGGCAGCGGTAGAGTTGTTCCCCTATGAGTTTCAAGTCTATTATTATGGAGTCCTACACTCCAAGTTTGGACAGGCACTCAAGGGGATAAAAAAACGTAGGTTTTCGGGAGATGTTATGAATGGGCACTTTGATGTTCTCATTCCTTACACTTACATGCCTGATGTACACATGGAGCGCACACAAATTGAGGATAAAAGTCGGTCGCCTTAAAAGGCGGGTGAGCCTAGTATGAAATACATGCGGAGGGACACAAAATTCCTAGAATTGGTCAATAGCACCAAGTAGGCCGTTGTTATCTACTATGTCGCTAGGTATCATATGCTGACAAGATCAAATTTGTAACATTTATTCTACAATCGTGCACGTGACTTTTTTGATTTTTTTCTCCTCAAGCTGAGAAAAGCATGTCAGGTTAAAATGAACATCATGACAATGATGATCGTGTTTTTCGACATTGATGGACTTGCTAAACAAACGTTTTCCCTGTGACTGAAAATCAGCAACTTTACACTAAACTGTTGATGTGTCTTTATGAAAGAATCAGGAGAAAATGTCTCAAGCAATGGAGCACGCAAAACTGCATTTTGGACTGTTACAGTGTATGTGCACACATCATGTAGACAGTCAAAGAGTTTTTAACTTAAAACAATGGGGTTGTTTCTTTGTATCCACTGAATTCACCAGATCTCTCTATTTGTAACTTCTTTTTGTTCCCAAAATTAAAACTGAGACTGAAAGGAAAAAAGATTTTCTACCATGGAAGAAATCCAGGAAAAAAATTGCAGGAGCCTTTAGACACGATAACCAAAGATGAGTACAGGAAATGCTTCCAGGAATGGGAAAAGTCGTGGGAGAAGTGGGTTGCATTTCAGGGTCAGTATTTTGATGGTGATTAAAAGGGAATGTTTTTGAGTTGTATAAAAAAGGTTTTTTTTTAACAATTTTAGGAATTTTTGTGACCCACTCTGATGTAGTAGTGGTAGTATAGTAGTACTCTCACATGTACAGAGCTCAGTGAAACTCTTACTGGCATTTTCAACCATGAAACATTTCACCACTCGCTGAAACCATTATAAACAAAAATGTAGTAAAAAATATAAGATAAAGTAGTACCTGCAATGGCCTGGCACAACATCCAGGAATGGTTCCTACCTTGTACTTGAGACTGCCCCCCACTGAACTGGAATAATATAATATAATATAATATAATATAATATAATATAATATAATATAATATAATATAATATAATACATACCAGTAATCCTGCGTTCAGTTTGAAAATGTTAAATTACTTTATGCATTGGCACTCTTGTCAGGGCTGTTTCCTGCCTTGTACCCCATGTTGCCAGGATAGGCTTCACTCATAGTTCTATAATGCATTATATATCTGATGAGCAGCTGGTTTCTTTTCACATTTATTACTTGCCAGCGTGCATCACGTTACTCTCATGTGGGTAGGGTACAGAACTTGGTGCTGGGAGGAGAACTGGCAGAGGCCTCAGGGTAACTAGCAGGTCACCTTCATGTCGTAGCCTAGACAGCCTGATGCTTTTCAGCCGTAGCCTGCCTCCTTTGTTTGTTCTCCCTTGTTCTTGTATGTACATATATGTATATGCAGAATCTTTCGGCCCAGGCTGATGGCCACAGTCCAAGCATTGCACAACATATCTCCCAGATAAATGAAAGCACATCTTCTTCAATGTACGCAACCCCGCCCTGCTGAGCAACAGCCCACAAATTGCCAAACTCAATACTCCTTAGGCGGACCTGGAAATAACTCTTTTGTCACTGGCTCAGTTCCACTCTGGCCTTTGCATGACAGCCGTAATTAAATCTTCCATTACTGGGTTTCGACCACAAGAGGAAAACAGTGTGACCCATGAAATAAACATTATTATTAAACATTACACAAAGCTTGTGTGGTTACAGCTTGTTCCGCATTGTTCAGCCAAAACTTCCATAACCGGGGTCAGTTTGGAAATATGAACTGCAAGTAGCTGTTTCTTTTTTTTCACAGAAATGCTTTCAGACGGATATATTTTTTCCTTTTAGAGTATCTAAACAAACTGGACTAGCATGAAAACATATCTGGACTCAATGAAAAAGTAATAAGTACAAACAAAACACACTCTTAACAATTTGCTTTACTGAGTGAGGACAACAAGCAGATCTCGTCAGCACTCTCTTAGCACTGCAGCCAGAAAACATCTGACTTTGTCAGATGGGCCTGGAAGGAAAGAAATGCTTGACACTTCTGTTTGCCATTATAATTCAACTAAACAAACTAACTTCACTGATAAGAAAATGAAATATTATGTTGGAAAAAAGCAATATCACTTAAACATGTGTTATTCATGGCATCATTTCCCATCCCTTATGAATGCAATTCCAGATTGAGGGTGCCATCAGTGTCACAAGTAAAGTAGAAATGAACCCGAGACAGGATGCCAGTCCATGGCAGGTCCTGCTTCTGCATACTGTCAGCCTTAGTCTGAGCAGGCAGGTTTAAATCTAATAATTTAATGAAAATGTGTGTCTTTGAGGTGTGGGAGGGTTGTAAGCACAGGGACACTAGGTGCAAAAAGCCTCCAAAATAGACCCACAAACCAGATACGGACTTTCATTAGCTCACCTAAAGACAGGCCACTCCACAGACAGTCCCAAAACTGAATAAGCAGGCTTTGGCCTGCACAGGCCAAACATGGTGGACTGAACTAAGGTTCAAAAATACACTTTCAATGGTCCAAATACACAAAAATACTCTTCATGGGAGAGGAAGACTGTAAACCTCTGGCTTAATGTATTCAGGTAATCAAAGCATCTTTATAAATTAAGAATGTATTTAGATAATCTTAAAAACATGATTAAAGAAAACAGGGAAAAGGAAAAAAATAGGCCATAGGGATCTGACAGAAAAGGCAACCCAAAGTTAACAAGTCCAAAACATAATACAAGAATCAGACTCCAAAAAGAATAAGCAAAAATAAAATTCCAGATCAATCCCAAAGAATGACACTAGAAGCACAATCCATGATGATCAATGAAACCCTGCTGGTTTCATTATAATATAATAATGGTGGTGGGTGGTCCAGCAGCAGTGATTTCATGGTGGCCCCGCCTCATAGGGTTTCATCTACAAAATACAAGGGAAGTAGCTTAAAGGTGCAAATATCACAAAACATAACCACTAAATAATATTAAGATAAAACAGTAGGATCAAAATGTACATAATAACCAAAAGCACATGCAAAATAATAATTCAGAATTAACAGAAATGACAAAAAACATAAATAAGCCAGGGGACAAATGCTGGCTGACACATAAGATGGAGGATGCTCGAACAACGATCTGTGAGACAACATGGTAGCCATTGTACCACTGCACTGTCTCATATTATATTATATTATATTATATTATATTATATTATATTATATTATATTATATTAAGGAGCTGAGCGGCGTGGTGGCACAGTGGTAGCACTGCTGCCTTTTAGTAAGGAGACCAGGATTCACACGTCCCAGGTCTACCCTGCAAGGAGTTTACACGTTCTCCCTGTGTCTGCTTGGGTTACCTCCCAGAACTCTGGTTTCATCCCACAGTCCAAACACACACAGATTAGGTGAATCAATGTCACTAAATTGGCCCTAGTGTGTGTTTGTGTATGTGTGTGCAAGTGTTTTCAGGTACCCTGTCCAAGGATTATTGCCGCCTTGTGCCCTATGCTTGCTGGGTTAGGCCTTGCTGATGATTAAGCGAGCTTAGAAAATGGCATGCTACATTAGGAACCCACTTATTTTCATGGATGATGACTGGGAGTATCAGGCGTTAGTCTAGACCTATTCCTTGATGGTCACTAGTCTTTTACCAGGCACACACATGGATTTTTCTTCTTTGCAACCTTTGCGTTTTTCCCAGTTGATTCTGGGGTTCGTCAGGAGTGTGTTTTTGCTCCTACTCTGTTCAATGCTTGCATGGACTGGGTGTTGGGTAGGGTCTTGGGGTGCAGCAGTTGTGGAGCATCTGTTGGTGAAGAAAGATTCACGGATCTTGACTTTTCTGACGATGCTGTGATCTTCTGAATAGAGACTCTAATCTCTAGATCTCTAGTGAGGATTCTGAGTGTCTGGGCTTGCAAGTGTCCTGAATAAAAACCAAGATCCAGGCATTTAATGACCTCTTGGGCACAGCCATCAGCAGTGTGTCTGTCTGTAGAGAGAGTGTCGACCTTGTCGAGAGGTTTACTTACCTTGGCAGTGATATTCATTACTCTGGTGACACTTCCTATGAAGTCAGTAGACAGACTGGGAGAGCATGGGGGGTCATAAAGTCGCCACAACTACGAAAACTGTGTCACTGTCCAAATATGTATGGACCTGACTGTATATTTCTTCTTACTGTATATGCCTGTTACCCGCCCTTCTGATATTTCAGGTACTCCAGTGTTTGTTATTAGTGGAGTGTCGGTTATCCTCAATCACATTGTAACGTCACACTCTTAGTTTCCTCACTTATTTACAGTCTAAGAAAGATTTACATGATTGTGCATTTCCCAAACCTTCTAACTTCAGGCTTCACAAAACATCTTCAGTTTTAATGACACAAATGACCTAAAGCTTACAATTCTGTACAGATGGAACTAATGAAGAGCCTCACACAGCTAACATGGCCCATTAAACTGTTTTCACATTGGTGTATTGATATTTTGTTAAGTTAATAGTTTAACAAAAAATTGTGCATTGTTACATAAACTGAAACTGTCAGTTTGGAACAATATTCAGAGCTCTTATGTTAATATTTGGAGCCTTTATTTGCGGCAGCAGGAGTTTTAAGGTTTTTTTTTTTTTGAACAAGTCCATTAAAATATTGAATCTACAAATCTCAAGTCCTATCTGGAGGTGATTTCTCCCAATTTGCTGTGCTCCAGCTTTCCTGAAATTATTTGGCTATCGTTTTTTTGTTGCAAATTTCCCTGATGTATTTGAAGGCAAGGCCTATACACCAGGCCACACCAGAACATTCATCTTTTATTTGGTATGCTGCTCCACTTTATCTTTGCAAATCAATCTCTTGAAATGTGGATTTCTGCCAGCTTCAGTTTATAAGCCCACCGTCACACAGGTTTATTAGCCTTATTTTGACTTAACTGTTTACCTTCACTTCAGGGAGTTTTCCAGTCGCTATTCAAGAGAAGTCCCAATCTATTTTGCCACTAAGGAGGTAGCACTCAGGCAGTGTTCGGCACCCATCACACACAGCACAATCTCTGTTTCATCTTCACCTATCTAAACATCCTTCTCTCACATCTCACTACACTGACCACTTACACTTGTTCTTTAACTGATGACTATTTTGATGCCATTTCCCACACAGATTGTCACTAATAGGGTTAACTGATGCACCTTTACTTCATTCTTGACCACTGAACTCATGGGCATCCGCTTGGGCACCAGAAGGCAATCCCCCACCCAAAGCCAAATAATTTTTTTGTTTTTGCTTTGTGTCCTCCCTCACCATAACCTATCATCTATGGGGAAGGAGAAAAGCCTTTAGATTCGTCAAAAATTTCAATCTCCGGTTTTCAACGGAGCTCGATGTTTTAGGGTTCCCTGTTACCGAAAACATCGATATCTTGATGATGGGTGTGTGTCTCTGTGTCACAGCTTCTTGTGGATGGCTGGACGGAAAAATACCAAACTCGAAACTTAAGCCTGTTATGAGATGATGATGCGGTGATTAGTTTTTGAGCCAAATTGTGTAAAAGAAAGAGGCACTCAAGAGAGCCCCTCAAATACCTTATTTTATATAAAATAAGTCTATGAATTCTTCTCGTCATTTGCTGTCATAATGACTTATTTTATACATCCAATGCATCAGAGCAGAACATGATTACTAAACTGTTATAGAATAGTTTGGGTAACTTGGTTCCCAGGGTGCAAAGCCTACTGATGCTCACATCCAAGTTTTTTTTTTTTTTTGGTATTGCTGTCTTGGCATTAATGGAGTTGAAATGGAATTACCATATCAAAATATATATTCTACTTTCAACCATAACATTGCATTGCGGACTTTAACCACTTAATTGTATGTCAGTTCTTCGGCATTTGCAATCATTCTGTCCAAAAATTGCTCGGTTATATTTGCTGTGCACATTGAAACCGTCATATTCTGAATCTGCATCCAAAAAAATGGGTGCATGCGCTCCAGCGGACAGTTTCTATTGGTCACCTGTCCAGAAAAGCTGAAGAGCTTACGACAGTCTGGCAGTCCGGTCATAGGGCTGCATTTTGATGCTGCTGCTGCTGTTTAATGGTGGTGCGCTTTTGCTTTTTATTATTTCTTTCTTTCTTTTTAATGAAAATGTTTACAAAGAAATGGGCGGCACGGTGGCGCAGCGGTAGCACTGCTGCCTCGCACTTAGGAGACCTGGGTTTGCTTCCCGGGTCCTCCCTGTGTGAAGTTTGCATGTTCTCCCGTGTCTGTGTGGGTTTCCTCCCACAGTCCAAAGACATGCAGGTTAGGTGGATTGGCGATTTTAAATTGTCCCTAGTGTGTGCGCCCTGCGGTAGACTGGCGCCCTGCCCGGGGTTTGTTTCCTGCCTTGCGCCATGTGTAAGCTGGGATTGGCTCCAGCAGACCCCCATGACCCTGTAGTTCGGATATAGTGGGTTGGATAATGGATGGATGGATGTTTACAAAGAAAGTGGAGAAGAAGAGTAACTACGTCCAATATCCCTCCTGTTGCCACCCAAACGCAATTCAGTTTTTCAGTTGGTAACCATTCTTTTAAAATGTCCTTATTTTATTCTGCTGAGCATTCTATCCATTCATTAGGTGCTTTAAATGTTTGTTTATATTACAGTACATAGCCCATTCCAGTGTAGACGGAAACATAATTGGATTCTGAAAGGGGATAAAATCATTGTGTTAACTTTGTAGCGGTGCTATGATGCCTTAAGAAACGACACACCCGGCAGTCCCTGATTGGGCATCTGCAGAATGTGTAGGGGCTGCTGGGGAGAAGATTGGCCGGTGGGAGCTTTAAAGGGAAGCCGTCCAGACACTGTAAAGAGGGCTGGAGTATGTGTCCGAGTTCACCCGTCTGACTTTTCAGCAATATGGATTAGCATTTTGTCGTGGATTATCGCACTGAGCTTTCTTGAAATCAATGAAGGCAAAATGAAAGCACAACAGATGTTTTCAGCCACTTTTTGAAATGAAAATATCAAAATTTGGACTTGCTTTATATTGTTACACTTATATTTTCTTCATATTCAGTGAGCCATATGCATTGCTATAACATTACATGGAACAGCTTATGGAGTGGAGAAGTCATTGAAAACAGTGACAAAAGTGAAAACTTGGCTGAGGACAAGTACATTAGATGCAAGTTTGTTTGGGTGTGCACAATGAGAGTTCATTTTTACACTCAAGAAAATTAGTCACGAAAAAGTTCAGAAAAAATAAGTGCCAACTACATCTGCTGTTAAAGCAACAGTGATTTATCTCTTATATAATCAAGGCAGGATTAAGACTCTCACCACACCACATTCACCAAAAACACACGTGTATTGCAAAATTATGCATGTCACATATGCAAATAATAAAAAGAGAAGGTGCAGGACTACAGTAAACACCGGATACACATACATGCAAATAGTATTCTTCTCTATTCAGCCTCGCCATTTTAGACTTAACCAGTTTATTAGAATAGATTATCAAGATCAAGTTCAAGTTCAAGTTGGGGAGCATACACTGGTACAGTGCATTGCTGCAACCACCATATGACAAAACAGCTTGGGATCATGGCTGGCAACCCCCCGGGCAGACACGCAACCCAGTCTCAACCTCCAGAAATGGCACTCTCAGGTGTTACATGGGCGCCCCCTTGGCCTGGTCCAGCCTCATCATTGTGGATCCTGTGAACCGGATCACCCTTGGGGAATTGCGCCACATGGCTGTAGTGCAGTAACTGACACTCCCTCACAATGCTGGTAATGTGCTTCATTGAGGACTCCATGAGCAACCGCTGTGAAAGAAAAATTAACTGCTTGCAAGCTACTTAGGGTTAATAGGTGACAAAGCCGTTTTGCTATAATGGCAGGTTATTCATACAGGCGTCTGTCAAAAGGCAGGGAGCAGTAAGCTGACTCAAGACAACTTGCAGTTTCTTTACGAACGCATCTATTTGACACAGGAAAGATGACCTTTCCTTCTTTAGGGTCTGTCTGACAAGTAAAAAAAAATAAGAACAGACGGCCCATTAGTGTAATAAAATAAATGCTTAAGTAAACAATATTATGTTTTTTTTGATAAATAAGGGGAAGAGGGAGGAAGAAGAAATTATAAAAAGCCAACTGAAAAATGGAACTTTGCTCTTCTGCCTTGCAATGTAGAATCCAGGTACTCATCTGTGACTGAATAAAAATCTGATTGATTGAACTATTCCTGTCTTCATCGGGGAGTTTCTTCCACACCACTCATTTGACAAAAAGTCAAACCTGTGGTACCCAAGGATTCTCTGGAGAGACACAGTACCGAAGGAGTCCAGTCTTCATCACTAGATAGTTCACTAGATAGTGTTCATATCTTGTAACCATATAGCAAACAGGAAGCACCAGGAGTCTAAAGACTTGGATCTTCATCCTTTTGCAGAGATATCGGGAGAGCCACACACCCCTTTACAGCGACCTCATGACCCCCATGCTCTCCCAATCCGTCTACTGACTTCATAGGAAGAATCGATCAATGTTTTTTTTTTTTGGTAGTGAATAGAGTATCAATAACTATTTGTTTTGCTAATATTGCTGTGTAACATTAGCCAAATGAACCGTTTACCTTTCTTATTGGTTCTGTTGGTCTCAAAGACCATTCCTTAATTTTGTGACTCACAGAAATTGTTGCTAATCAAGGCAACCTATCGTCAGGTTATTAAAGAATAAACAGCTGACCTCACCATGGATTCTATCGCTGCTCTCCTTTTATTTGTCGGGCTGATCAATTTGTCCTGGCGGTTTTATGAAGCAGCTCCAATGTTGTGATTATTTGACATTTTTTTGTTTGATAACTTAATTAGTGAATTTGTAAGAATGCTTTCAAACCTCTTTTTCTGAATTCATCTGAAGATCTTCACAATTAGAAACAGTCTGCATAGTGAGCCAAGCGTGATTTCACAGACACTCAGACAATGGAGAAAACCCATCACTTCTAACACCACCCATTTTTTTCCCAGCTTTGATATTAGGGGTAAGCCAGGCATCGTCCCTCAACAGGAGGCTATTTAATCACAGGACATTTAGGAACCCATTTCATGTTCCCTCGAACTGTCCTGACTCAAAACCAAGAGAGACATGAGGAAACAAGTACCGCTTAGAGTTTTGTTGTTAAGGTATTGCATCTGTAGATCAGATAACGAAATGTGCTCCTAGCTGACATTTTATCCCGTCAGGCCAATGAACTGGAGATTTTGACCTCGTTGGCCAAGCTCCTAGAAATGTGGGATGAGACTCCAACAATTCCTCCCACAGTCCAAAGACATGCAGGTTAGGTGGATTGGCGATTCTAAATTGGCCCTAGTGCGTGCTTGGTGTGTGGGTGTGTTTGTGTGTGTCCTGCGGTGGGTTGGCACCCTGCCCAGGATTGGTTCCCTGCCTTGTGCCCTGTGTTGGCTGGGATTGGCTCCGGCAGACCCCCGTGACCCTGTGTTCGGATTCAGCGGGTTGGAAAATGGATGGATGGATGGATGGACTCCAACAATGGATCAAAAATAGATGGCAAAAGGAAAATCTCAAAAATGGCATTACAAACTGTAAAATATATCTGATCTTGACAGTGGCCGAGCAAGGAGACAGCTGTTTCAGCTGTGGAATAACACTTAGGGAACAATTTTCCTTCCTTCCCATGCCAAATAGACTTTAAAGCCAAATATTTTAGAGTGTTTCATGTGTTGTAATTGGGAAATTGCATGCAGGATAAATTTTGGGGTCAATTTTGTGAAGCTGCATGTGAAACGAAGCTCGTCTGTTCCATTCATCACTGATCAGCACCACAAATGCAGACAAGAGGGAGCATAAAAAGTCTGGGGTAGAGCCTGACAATAAAAAAATAGATTTGACTGGACAGACATACATCTTCATGCTAGAAACTTGGGTGGGCAAGGGTGGACTGATAGAACAAATATTAATGAAGAGGGCCCCATAAGTAATTATTCTGTGAACACAAAGATAGACACGCAGGAGTAATTTCTATGCATTCTAGCTGCAATTGCACAAGTGTCACATTATACAGTGTGGCAGGAGGCTGGGGGTCAGACCCAGCTGGGACGCCTGGAAGGAGATCTATATGAGGGGGGAACTGACATGGATAGCAAAGGGACCACGGGGAAGTAGCAGGGAGGCTCAAACCTTCGCCATAAAGCCCGGGAGATTGACACTTCCGCCACACCTGGAAAGGTGGAGGAAGGACCTTCCAGCAACGCCCAGAGTGCTTCTAGGTGCTCATGCGGCACTTCTGCCACAACAGAACGTCAGCAAGAACCTGGAGCACATCCAGGTGACTATAAATGGGGCTGCCTTCCTACAGTCAAGGAGCTAGAGTCGGGAGCTGAAGGTGGACGAAGCTCCAGCGACAGGAGGAAGAGAGGCAGCCCATGGACATTTAAAGGCCCGTATTGGAGGGTGTTTGGTGCTGGAGCACTGTGTGTGGTGCAGGACTGTTTGATTACTGTAAATAGTTTAATAAAACGTGTGTGGCATTTGACATCTGGTGTCTGTCTGTCTGTGGACGGGTTGTCTATCATAACAGCAGGCTCTGCCTCATTCTCTGTGGTTTTACTGCCCCTTGTTACATTTGCCCCTTCTCTTTCCTTCCCAGGTGAGCCCCCAAATGTCAATGGCGAGACATCCCTCAGAGCCCTGTCCCTGTCCATTTTATGTCGGCTGGCCGTGACTCGGACCTCAGCACCAGAAAGCAGTAGCTTACCCAGCTACTGAGCTAAAGGGAACTCCTTCTTGCCAGAGTGAGCTAGTGGGCTTCTGACTTTCTAACTGCAACTGTGAGGGTGTCATATTATGCAACTTCAGTGTCCCTTGTGACATTTAGCTGGTGTCCCCACTCAGTCCTTTAAGTGGCAGAAAAGGAGTGCACTGCCAGTGATGGAGAAGAATTGTCTGGCCAAAAAAAGGCAAAAGAAAGGACTAGGAGGTTAAATCGTAAACCTACGACTTGCAATGGTCATGACCAGAAAGACAAATGATCGTGCGACAAAGCCCAATATGTTACCAAAAACAACCTGAAAACTTAGTCAAAAAGTTTTATAAAAGTTTTGCAAAATACAATGTTTTTGATTTGGACAAAGAATCACATACAATGCTGGCTTAAATATCATGACACGGATGATGTTACACTTTCTTTTCTTCTGTCTACCCAGGACATCTGATCTCATCATTGAACTGTCACAGAAAATAAAATTTAAAAAAAAAATCTATATTTTATTGGCTCCAGCAGACCCCCGTGACCCTGTGTTCGGATTCAGCGGGTTGGAAAATGGATGGATGGATGGAAATCTATATTTTAAAGACTCTATTTCTCTTAACTATATATTTTTCCTGTGTATCTGTACATTGTTTCATGCAGCTTGTGTGCATTATCTATTCATTATTATTCTTATCTAAATTTAACTTGTTTTTCTTTACATGTAACTACCTCTTTGACATGCTGTAAAGCACTTTGAGCTACATTCTCTGGATGAAAATACGCTATAGAAATAAATGTTGTTGTTGTCCCAGCTTCCAGGATGCAAGCTAAGTGACAGCACTCAGGAAAAAAGAAGATGACAACACAATAAAGCAAAAGTGTAACAATAAAATATAAAATCTGAAAAAAAAAAATGAAACAACAAAGCAAAAATATAACTAAAAATGACAAAGGATAAAACCTCAGACAAAAATAAATAAAAGGACTAAAAATCATGACAGGAGTCCTCGGGCACCGTGCCTGGTCGCATGCTGTAGGCTATCTTGGATTTGTGTTGCCCATTAGCGGTAGAAATTAACCTAATTTTATAATCTTCTCTTTAATATTAAAATGAAGATAAAAGGAAGAATATTGGATGACATTTCAACTCGACAGAGTAACAGGAAGACACAGCTTGTTTTATCTGAGGGGGAATACTTTGAAGATGGCAGCACATTATAATGATTTATATATGTTAATCTTTGTAAATAAATGCTATGTCTTGGAAAGTTTTGATCACATTTTAGCAGTCATCAGTCTGATTGGTGACATAAGTCGTCTGCTCCAGTTTTTACTTCTCCATTCAAATCTATGAGGTGAAGTCATCTTGCTGCCCAGTATAAATGATATTACAGGATGTGCCTGTGAAATCCCAACTGACAGTCCCATTGTCTGGAGATTCTCCTCTCACATGGCATCAAACAGCCACTTGCAGCTCGTAAATGCGGAGGGACTAGTTGTGTCCTTCTTGTCTTTTGTTGCATTTTCATGGTATGGGACAGAGGGAAAATCCATCCATCCATTATCCAAACCGCTATATCCTAACTACAGGGTCATGGAGGTCTGCTGGAGCCAATCCCAGCCAACACAGGGTGCAAGGCAGGAAACAAACCCCAGGCAGGGCGCCAGCCCACCGCAGAACACACACACACACACACACACCAAGCACACACACTAGGTGCCAATGCACCTAACCTGCATGTCTTTGGACTGTGGGAGAAAACCGGAGCAAACGGAGGAAACCCATGCAGACACGGCGAGAACATGCAATATCCACGCGGGGAGGACCCGGGTAACGAACCCAGGTCTCCTAACTGCGAGGCAGCAGCACTACCACTGTGCCACCGTGCCGCCCCAGAGGGAAAATACAAATGTGAATGCCCTGCAAGATGCTAAATAACAATGCTTCCTTAGTTATTATAAAAATTATAAGGTCAAATAAAAATGGCATTTTTGTGGTTGCATTGTATTCAGAACATTGTGATGTATGGCTAATATACTTAGTTTGCTTTTTATTTTAGCCAGAAAATTTTTAAAATTGACCTTTCTAATCATTTTTGTGCGGATCAGCTGTGACCTTGTGTTTCTCACAAAATGCCAACCAGAAATTTATTTGAATGCAATGAAGGTAGAAGGTGTGATGTGACAAGTGTTAATTCAGAACATTCCCATAGCACGTCACCACAGCATTTGTGTTTGCAGCCACTATTAAAATATACCCACACCCCTTTTAATATAGTAATACTTAAGTGGAACCAGCAAGAATTCCCCATCCTTACCCTGTGATACCCACCCAGTTGCAAAACACTGCCCCTTATTTTACTCTGACAAAGCACATTTTCACATATAAACCTACTGCACGGTGCACTGATTTCAATCCAGCGACTGCCCCAACAGCACCGGGTGGGAAGCAGAAATCAACCTTGTATGGGAAGCCAGACAATTGTTGGGTAAACTCACTTATTCATGCACCTAACTTCACTCATGACAAGCCAGTGTAAGGTTGCCAGTTAACCCAACTCACAAGTCTTCAGAATGTGGAAGGAGAAATAGAAGAGTAATAAAGCTTAGAATGAAACCCATGGCTCTGAAGCTGAGAGACAGCAGGATAAACCACTTTTGTTTTTTGCTTTGAGCATTCTCAATTACTGTAAGTGCACGAGTACTCTCATTAAACCAGTGAGTTTCTATGGGCTTTAATCACTTTTGTTTAAATGGGAGATACTTTATCCTAAGCCTCTTTCAGAGACACATTTGAATTATATGTAATAGATTCTTTTCCATCCATCCATTTTCCAACTCGCTGAATCCGAACACAGGGTCACGGGGGTCTGCTGGAGCCAATCCCAGCCAACACAGGGCACAAGGCAGGAACCAATCCCAGGCAGGGTGCCAACCCACCGCAGTAATAGATTGTTTTTCATAATTAAATTCAGGGTTAACACAATATTCACTAATTTTTACTTAAGGTAGTAATCTAGATCTCACTCCACTCTTGTTTTAATCTGCAAAACTTTTGGTTAAGGCAGGAACAAGTCAAAGCTAATTAAGTAGTGATTCGAAAAAAATCTAATTTAGTGGAGTAATACTCAAATTTTCTGCGGTGGGCTGGCACCCTGCCCGGGGTTTGTTTCCTGCCTTGCGCCCTGTGTTGGCTGGGATTGACTCCAGTAGACCCCCGTGACCTTGTAGTTAGGATATAGCGGTTGGATAATGGATGGATGGATACTCACATTTTGAGTCTCAAGTCTGTAAGTTCTTCTTAGATATCATTCTTGATTTTGTTAATGAGTTGGGCCTTTAAAAACCCATTTGAACCACACTGATTTTAACAGGTATGTAGAACATTTGCTAAAACTGTCAGTTTCTGCATGTATGTAAATATTAAAATTCCTCATTATCATTACATGATCATAATACATAGCTGAGTCAAATAACATGCTGCAAAATTTAGTCATGAAATATGAATATGGTAAAGATGGCTGAATATGGCTAATGAATAAGGCTAGTATTAAAATTGTGCTGTAATTTGTCTTAATGTCTATTATAACCAACACAAAGAATGTACATTTGCCAAAAATGTTTTGAAGCAATATACAGTTTATTACACAGAACGTCCAAGGCCATCTCTTTGACTAACATCTCTTGATCCTTTTTTTAAAAACATTTTCGTTATATTGAAAACAAAAATCTTTTGATCTTTGAAAGAATGTTAAACCATTGGGTACTGCCTCAACTAATGGGAGAGCTTCAGATTTACTAAGCCCAGTACAACTTAGATGACACACATCAGATTTTTATATATAGTATAATGGCATTTGCCGAAGCAACTTTATTTCTAAGTTAACACAAAGAGCCTTTTAAACTGTAAAGATGTTTCTGGCCGATTTTTATACTTTTTGCTCTATTATAAGGAAGGCGCCTTTGGTTCAGGGTCTGATTTGAATTCTAAGTATAATCTTGCTATGTATTTTTGCTTATGAAATTATCCAGTTTTTGTAACACGTCTCTGTTTTTTAGAAGTACCATAACAGGGATCTTGGGTAGATTCTACAAAAGAATAACTACGGGTAGTGCTCTGATTAATCAGACAGGACATTGTGCTGCCATTATTTGGGATAAAACATAAGATCCCTGTCATTTGATATAAAGGCAGTCTCCTTTTTAAAAATCATCCCAATTATTAACAAAGACTGTGCTTTGATGGACCAGGATATGTAATCTTAAACTAAAGCATTTTCAAAGGTAAAAGCCAGGAATCAAACAATCATGAGACAAAGCCAAACAGGCAAACCAAAATCAAAGTCTTAGAGAACTTATTTAAGAATTTCTTTTTACTAGAAAAAAACTACATAGCATAAGCTATACTGTAGATTTATCATCTACTCATCGAACAAACTTGGACAGATCTCTTTGTGCCAATGATTTGTGACTTCTGGGGCTGGACCCAATAGCACTGAAACATCATATTGTGGCAGCAACTACCCAAAATGGTTATGCCTGCAAAAAATAAAAAATAAAATAAGATGGCATTGTGATTTTCCCAAAAGATGATGATAAACTACTGAGCCAAAATAAAAAAAAGAAAACGATAGTACAACTGACTTTTACAAGATTTAACACCTCAGTAAAAAATTAGAATTTCCTAGGGGGGGAAATGTACAGTAGCAAACATTGTAACATAGGGAACACAAGGAACTTACATTTAGCACCAAGATTATCTTCAGATGTTTGTGTTCCAGGTGAAGTTCTGAAATGCCTCTCTTGCTTGGGAGTACCAGTGGGTGGCTCACATTGAGGCAAGAAGACCAACTGTGCTCTACTAGTTTCTAACCAAAAAGACTACTTTTTGTGTCAACAGTATTTTTCACTTGGCTTTGTTTGGTTTTCTTCTCCTGCTAAGTTTTCAGTGAATCTCTGCTGCTGTTACTTAAAACTCAATCACTACCTTGTTTGGTCATTCGTGCATTCATGACGATTGCCGATAGTTCCAAAACGCAACCGTCAAAGAGGAAGTTCAAATAAACCAAATTGTGAGCTACTAGGTCTTTGATATTCAAGAGACCACAATGGAAACCAAGACAATGGCCCATAAGACAGTTAGTGTCACTATTCTTCTGTATGGTAGCAGATCCTTGTTGACTACCATTGTCACCTGAAAATTATTGAGAAATTCTATCGCCATCACCTCTGGAAGATACTTCATATCAGCTGGAAGGATCTCCGCACCAGTTTCAACATTCTTACAAAGGCAAAGACAACTGGTATTAAGGTTGTGATCTTGCAGTGGCAGATGCATAGATCAGACCACTATATCAGAATGACCAACCCTCCATCACCAAACAAGCCCACCACTTCTTTTTCAAGATGAAAGAACCAGGAATGGCCAGAGGAAAGAACTCAAAGACACCCTCCTTTAAAAATGCTGAATCAGCATCACTAGCTGAGAAACCCTATCCACAGAATACCTCCTAGAGTCCTCCATGATTCATCGAGTAGTACACTCTGATGAGGCAAACAAAAGAGCAACTGAAGCAAAGGGAGGAGATCCCAGATTTGCAAAACTCAATATTACATGTAGCCACCTACTACCAGCATTTCCAGGTCTGGACTGTTGCGTCGTGTAAGCTAACATACGCTGTAACCTTGGTAGTTGACAATTCACTGTGATTAGATACCGCTTTCTTGCTAAATAAGGATGTCACCAATATGACCCTGGTGTGTTCTCCATTTGTTTTCTTTGGATATTCCAGCTACAGTTAATCTACCATGTTGGGATGATTTACCTTTACCAACTGCAGTGACTGACTTTGACAGATCATCACTTCCATCCAGAACATTTGGGATGTATTGCTATTAGGAAAGTCTTGATACCCCAGCAGTACTATGGCCTATACTAACTACTGAGGGGTTGGGTTTAGGATGTCCATACTGCTGAACCTGTCAAGCAGGTAAAGAAAACAAATGAATGGAGGAAACTTTCATGAGGGTAATGTGAACATTCAAGGTCAACACAAAAGATGCCAGAGCCAAAAGCCCAATTGAAGGTTAAGGTGTCCCAAAATGCAGCCCTACATTCCACATTACTATTACAGAAAGTAGTTATGGATTATTCTTCTTGTAAAGTACAGCAAGACATAAAGTAACTGCAAATAGCTGAAGAGACTACCACAGTAAAAAACTTGAATAACAACAAAGCAAGAGCGAGGCACCATAGGCAGGGTACAGATCGTGCTGTGCCATTCATTCAGCTAGGGGGCAGAGATCAAAGTGAGATACAGTGCAGTTAAAAAGTATTCAGACTCCTTCACTTCTTCACATTTTGCTATACTGCAGCCTTGAGCTAAAATCATTTAAATTATTTTTTCCCCAATTCAAGCAACACTAAATACCCAGAATGACAAAGCATAAACAGGACTTTAGACATTTTTGCAAATTTCTTAAAAATAAATACTGAAATATTCTATTGACACAAGTACTCCTCTCCTATACAAATACTTAATAGTTTATAAAAGCACCTTTGTCAGAGAATACAGCCGGGAGTCTTTTTGGGTATAATGTGACAAGTTTCACACACCTGGATTTAGGAATTTTCTAGGATTCTTCCGTAGATCCTCTCAAGGTCTGCCAGGTTAGATGGGCACCATCAGTGGACAGCTATTTTCAGGTTACTCCAAAGATGTTCAATTGGAATCAAATATGGCCTGTGGCTATACCTGTACAGCTCAGGAACATTCCCAGAGTTGCAGAGTTCAAAAGAGTGCGTTCATTGAACAAGCTCATTTTTCTAAGAGCGGTGAACTTAACGTAACGTATTTGCAAGTGAAGAACTTGAATGTGAGCGAGTTCAGTTTTAGGTGACATTCTGGATCTGGTTTAGATAGATAGATAGATAGATAGATAGATAGATAGATAGATAGATAGATAGATAGATAGATAGATAGATAGATAGATAGATAGATAGATAGATAGATAGATAGATAGATAGATAGATACTTTATTAATCCCAGGGGGAAATTCACAGGAAATTTAGGTCCCGATTAAATGTTTTGCCTTACCCTGTAATGTAGGGGGGGAGCCAAATCCGATTCCGGTATTCGGATAAGCACAAATAGTGAATTTTTACAAATATTTATTTTGTACAATTTTTTCCCATTTATTTGTATTCAGAAAAAATAAAATAAAATCAAATAGGCACTGTCTGTGTCTGCCTGCTTGTGCGTAAGCTGCACTCCCACTGACACGAGTACTCGGTGAAGCTCTGCTTTTGCTTTTTTGTACTTCACGAGGCCTCTTTATATTTTTCCCCTTTGGACATCCAATATGTGACGCGAATTTTGACCGGCAGCGTAATTAGTTAGTTCACCTACTCGCTGGTTCCACAGTCACCATTTGTGTCATATGATTAGAAATAGAGCGGTACTTTTAATGTATACTTGCATCTGTTTAACTTCTTTTTTGACCGGAAGGATATTAGATAGATAGATAGATAGATATTAGCATATATGGTTATAGGTGTTTGTTGCTGGCTGTAACTCAATAAAGTGTATTTAAATAAAAAAGTTTCCATAATTATTGTACTTTATTCAAGAACACTGTAACAGCCTAATATACAACTCGGAGCCCTGCCACGTGCAAAAGTTCACTGACGACACTGCTATTGTGGGCTGCATCAGGAGTGGGCAGGAGGAGGAGTATAAGGACCTAATCAAGGACTTTGTTAAATGGTGCGACTCAAACTACCTACACCTGAACACCAGCAAAAGCAAGGAGCTGGCGGTGGATTTTAGGAGGCCCAGACCCCTCATGGACCCCGTGATCATCAGAGGTGACTGTGTGCAGATGGTGCAGACCTATAAATACCTGGGAGTGCAGCTGGATGATAAATTAGACTGGACTGCCAATACTGATGCTCTGTGTAAGAAAAGACAGAGCCAGTTATACTTCCTTAGAAGGCTGGCGTCCTTCAACATCTACAATAAGATGCTGCAGATATTCTATCAGACGGATGTGGCGAGCGCCCTCTTCTATGCGGTGGTGTGCTGGGGAGGCAGCATTAAGAAGAAAGACTCCTCACGTCTGGACAAACTGGTGAGAAAAGCACGCTCTATTGTTGGCATGGAGCTGGATATTTTGACATCTGTGGCAGAGCGACGGGCGCTCAGCAGGCTCCTATCAATTATGGAGAATCCACTGCATCCACTAAACAGGATCATCTCCAGACAGAGGAGCAGTTTCAGTGACAGATTGAGGAGATTGTTCCTCCCCCACACTATGCGACTCTTTAATTCCACCCGGGGTTGGTCTGGGGCAGGGGGGGGGGGATAACATTAACATTATTCAAAGTTATTGTCTGTTTTTACCTGCATTGTTATCACTCTTTAATTTAATATTTTCTTTATGCTGCTGTTGGAGTATGTGAATTTCCCCTTGGGATTAATAAAGTATCTATCTATCTATCTATCTATCTATCTATCTATCTATCTATCTATCTATCTATCTATCTATCTATCTATCTATCTATCTATAAGGCATGCAAAATTGAAAAAAGTAAACTCATGGGTCATTTATTCTCACTCATTAAAAAATACAAAATGAACATGAACTAGCTCAAAATTGAAATGGTGAACTATGAACGTGAATTTATTCATGTTAATCTGTGTGAACTGAACTTTGAGCTAGTTCTTGTGAGGTGTGAACTTGCACAGCACTGCAGAGTTGTCTCTAAGCCACTTCTGTGTTGTCTTTTTTGTGTTTAGCATCATTGTCCTTTTGGAAGATAAACCTCCAGGCCAGTCTGAGGTCCATAATGATCTGGAGTTAGTTTTCATTAAGGATACCTCTATGCTTTGGTCCATTCAGCTTTCCATCAACCCTGTCTAATCTCTCAGACCCTGCCACTGATAAACAACCCCACAGCACGATGCTGCCCCCACCGTGCCTCACAGTTGGAATGGCATTGCATAGGTGAGGAATGGTGCCTGGTTTCTTTCAGAGCTGATGTTAATTATTAGATCAGAGAATCCTGTTTCTCACAGTCTGAGAGTCCTCTAGGTGCCTTTTTGGCTCTGGCCAAAAGCTGGCAGTATTGTATAAAGACCCTCCAAGAGTAAAGGTGTGATAGACAGACAGAGGAAGTGGCAAGTTAACATTTTCATTGGTGTCCCATTCAGGGCTGGTACTTGCCTTAAGTCTCGTGTTGAAGCTTCAGATAGATGAATTTCCATAGACATAAAATTTAACCACAACCTTAAAAAAATAAGACATCTGATTACAACATAAAGTGGACAGCATAGTGCTTCACAACTCCAGAACACTGACTCCACCTCCTAGGGTCTTTCACTATCTGGATGATGTTTCCTGTACCCTTTTGAACTCCCCACACCCTAACAATTTGGCAGTTAAGGTAATTTTGAATTTAATGAGTGACTGTGACTGTGTTTGAGTATACCTGGTCATGAACTGGCATCCCATTCAGAAAGAGTTTCTGCCTTCCACCTACTAATTCCTCATCTTATCATCCAGAATTGAATAATCAGATCAGAAGATTGATGGATGGGTAAAATAAAGGAATGACTACCCACGTAGAAAGTAGCTTGGTAGCTAAAGAGATGGAATTAAAGCCTTAAGGTGGCTACAGTCCCACAGATTTGAATTTCTAACACATGCCTATTAAAAGTGCTGAAATACGGAATTCAGTCTATTACTGTGTTTCCCAACCTTCATGGTGTCATGACCCAGTTTTTTCTATGCCAGACCGTGGTGAATTTAATGCAATCCACTGAGTCGGGGAAAGTGGGGTTTTCCCCCTCGGTGAGGGGATGTGTGTCTCGCTTGATAAGAAGATCTCCTTGGTTGATCGAGCACAATTGCCAGAGTGGGGCTAGGAGAGGTCATCCAGATTTGGCTGTGATCCAACTGTGATGCTGTCTCTTTGAATTGAGAGCCACCATTGGACCGGAGGATGGGGCTTCATCTGGGGTTGGCTGCAATCCACCTATGATGCCGTTGTGAATTGAGCATGGAAGTCAGAGTGCTTGTTCAGGGTTTCACCCAAGGTTAGAGGTTGGGAAACACTGGTCAAAGATATATTTTTAATTATCGAGCTTTTAAGTTAGGTGTTCAGCTTTATCCTTACATAGAGATGAAGATGGATACAAGGCTCCATTCAGAATTTCACCCCAGCCTTCAGGTTAGTGATAACATTTGAAGATCTTCTAGGTATTCTTTAAAATAAAGTGCAAATAAATAAAACATTCGATTCTGCACCAGACCCATATACTGTACCATCACACCTTGCTCTTGGTTATATGGACATTTTAGAAGGCTTTACCCCTCTGACATCCAATGATGAAAATGTTTTGGCTCTGGGCAAGCAGCCTAGAGTGAAGGGAGGGAAAGAAAAGCAAAGCTTCAAACGTGAGGAGAAAAGGTGGCCAGCGGCCACTTCTTGTGCTTTTATTTGCTTTGGCTGGGGAGATGCTGATTTTTTTTCTCCTTTCCTCCCTTTGCTGCGAACCATTTAATTCAATTTTCATGTGCAGCAGCAGCATTTCCATCTCCTGTGCTCCACTCTCGGTGTCAGAAGAAATTAGACAGGAGGCTGCCGTCCAGAGCCCATCAACAGCTGTCTTACTGGCACAGTCGGGTCCATTGAGCTGCTTCCCTTCTAAGGACATGGTGACCTGCAGTTGTCTGGAAGAAAAAAAAAAAAAAAAAAAGCTTATAAATAGTTTTGTTTTCAAATTCTGCAAGTGGTGTTTCAGATGGAGCCTCAGGCGTTGTCTTATAATATGGCTGAGAGTAAAGTGAAGTGTGTGACGCCATGCTAATATCTTACTTATTGCTGTGTGGAGTGCCTGAAAGCTTCATGGACTCTTTACATTTAGAGGCCCCTCCAACAATATCACAGAATTCTCACTTCAGAAAGTTATCAGCAGTACAAAACACCCAATGGCACAGGCAAACACACCATTTTTGAAAATAAGACCCCGTCAAAAGGATAGAGGATGCAGCAATAAGTGATCACTTCTCCTGGTGAAAATGGAGCTATAAAATCACACTAATTTTTAAATGATGGAACATCAGTTGGGGCATCTAGGTGGGAAAGTTGCACCCCACCATCTGAACCGACCCCAGAAGAGATGGCAACATGGAAGACCCAACCACCAAACAACACACCTGTTCCTTAACATCCCATCGACACTCAGACTCCATATATCAGCCACAACTGCCCTTGCAGCCTCTTTAGAGGACCCACCTTTGGACATCTCTTCTGGACTCATTTCACTTTATCTCAGTTCTCAACCTCATAATGGGAGGATCACAGGAATACAGGTGTAACCTGACTGAGATGGTCTTCAGGTTCTGTCTCAGTTGGTATGAACAAGTAATGGATGGACGGGGGACAACTGTATATTATGAACAGTCCGCACCTTGGCACAAGAGGTGGAAGTGCTCCTCTGACTGGGTCCCTGTTTGGACACTCACAGGGTTACTTGGGACATGTAGTCAGAAAGAGAGGCCCTGCCAAAGTCTGTGGGTATCGCAGGCAAGTTCTTATTTTGGTGACCTTCCATATGACACAGAAGGGCTTCCGTCATGTAATCAACCATAAAAGGGGGCCATCTCAGGAAAAGGGCAAAGCTCACAAAGGTAGAATGGAAGGAGAAGGTACATATCTGATTATCTACACCGTGCTGGACTGAATTAAGCCTGTCACGGCACTGCTATAGAATAAACCTCATTATATTTTCACCTGGAATTGTGTCTGACTGATTTGTGTCAGGTGTTTGGGCTCAGTGGTGCGCCCTACTGGTCACAACCTGCATGTCTTTCACAGCTGGGTAACATGCGTAATCTGCAGCACATCAGTAAAATGAATTATTTTTGTGACTTAAACATGCCACACAAAGATGCACCAAAGTGGGCATTACGTGGGAGCTATTGCCTATCAACTGTCCTTTCCTGTTTCCTGATTTCTGCAGATGAGAATATGCACCTTGGCAGAATGTTCCAATTATGGTTTCTGGTATTAACTCGTCTTTAAATTACAATCACCAAACTGTCATCATAATTGGCAAAGCGGGCATCGTAATGCCAGAAAAACTACAACACATATTTCATAGCTCGACAAAATGTCCATACATAACAGAAAGTGAGGCCACTAATTTTATGTTTTTTTTTTTTACTAGAAAGCTTTATTTAAACACTAAATGACAGGCAGACGAATATGGAATTAGCACAGTAAACTTTCAAGGAACTTTCTTCCACTGTTAAAAAACTTCATTTATTTTGTAAAATCAGAGAAGTATGTGAGGATTGTCCAATATATGTACGAGGGAGTGAGAACTCAGGTTTAAAGCAGTGTTGGGGTAACCGACAAGATCCCAGTTAGAGTAGGTCTGCACCAGGGGTCTTCTTTAAGGCCTTACCCCTCTGATATAGCTATGGATGAGTTGACTCATTGGTTAAAAGACCAATCTCCCTGATGCAGGCTTTTTGCTGATGACATTATGTTGTGTGGCACCAGAAACGAGGACGAGTATTGTTTTTTTCCCTTATAGATTCTACTATTTTTAGAATTAACTTAAGCTATGTGCCCAATTCATGTGCATTTTAGAGAGGAAAAATAAATGTGGTATGGAGTGGGATGGAATATTGTTGGGAGCACGATTAAAAAATCAATACAGTGCAGAGTTTCCCACCATTACCTGTTCAGATCAATAGCAGTCTGTGTAATATTAACTCACTAGATCCTACCGACTATACCAAAGAAACCTAATATTCTGCCTTTTTCTGTTTCAGCCCCTAAATCTCTGGTAGATTTTAAAATTTCTTGTAGTGAAGTGCTGATCTGCCTCACTAGAGTGCCCTGGGGCTCTAAGCTGAGTCCAGTCTTATACTCCTAACATACAGTACCTCTTCCCTTTCCCTTTCCTCATCATTGCAATAATTCTTATGCTGATTGCACTCAACTTATTCTTGTGGTTCCTTTCTCCCATACTCTAATATTTTTCAGGAGATCAGAATGCCAAAAAGATGTCACAATGTGTAGGGCGAAATATGATCTTTAGATCTACCTATCTAGGAGAAATTGAATCTACTCTACACCCTAACAAATAGTTTCTGGATTTCACCGTCTTTTTGTGATCAAATTAAGCTCAATCAAGAGCGTTTTCCTCAATGAAATCCTCACATAAATGCACTGCTTCAGCAGTTTCTTCCAGTACAACATCAGCTGTTTCAGGCTGTACCTAACCACAGCTTCACAGTAATCCAGTCATTAATTGACTGGAGTACCGTAATAACTTGCAGACTGTGCTGTTCAACACCCTTAGAACACAGTAGGCTAAGGTGTTTCGAAATTGATGTCACATGCTCAGGTTACACCTTTTTTTTTTCTTCCTCTCATGGCTAACATTGTAGCCCATTTCAGACTCAAAAGTTTCACTTAGTTTATTGTGTCGCTTGATCTTAACCCGTGTATCCAGTACCTTCAAGATCACATTACAGATAACAACCAAGTCGGCCTCCACTGCTTCTGTGCTGATGCTTCCAAAATCAGACCTGTGATTCCAGCCACTCAAACTTATTATCCCAAGGTCATCAGTACTGATGTCTATTGTATCCCCATCTTCTTTTGTGTTGTAATTTCTTACGTTTTTTCTGTTGTGGATATGTCATTACAAGTTGGACTTCAAATATTTAATTTTATCAATGAAATGAAATATCATGCCCAATCTCAACCAGCACTTTTGGAACATTTAAAATGCAGCACCTACACTTTAATGTTTATCCAGTTCCCTTATATTCGTATACTCTACATGAGAGAGACAATGAAAAAGTGAAAATGCAATCACAGTTGAAGATCTGCCTCTTAATGTGACGTTATTTAAGTGGTCTGCCTGTCTCGTTCTCTCTCTCTGTGAGAAGTTCACAATCAAGGTGGCTCTTTGAAGGCTGATTGCATTTCCCATCCACAGACAGACCATCCATCACACATTTACAGCAGAGCACTAATTTATTGCCAAGCCTGTTAGCTTTTTGGCTTAAGCTTACAAATGCCTTTGTTATTAAGTCCTCAGACGAAACTTGAGGCCAAGCCCATGTACTGCCAGAATGGAGCAGATCACATAACATCCTCACAGGCAAACGCGCAGACTGTGGACTTTGTCATCATTCATTTGCACAACATTGTGTGTGTTTAGGTTCTCTTTGGCTGATTCAGTGACGACTGTCTGCATGAAATGCTGAAGGTGTCCCTGCTCATTCTTTCAGGTCACAGATCTGTAAGAGCCACCTCTTCAGCCATTCACATATCCATACAATGCTTTATCTTCTTATATAATACGCTACCGTGGCTGTTCATTTGTCTGTCCAGGATTTTAAATCACCTGTAGCTCGCAAACCGTTTGACCTGAAATTTGGTACACATATACTACGTGACGTCTACTATCTGCTTTCGTGGTAATGATTGACCGCCAAGGTTATTCCTCTTTTTATTTTAATTTTATTTTATTGTAGAATCAACTCTCAGCAGCAGGGCGGCCGTGCAGTGCATTCGTACAGGGCTACCACCTTCGCCGTCACTTCCCCTACCTCTTCATATCTTAAATCATTCTTGAGGCAGATTGAAGACTTAAGTGCCAGCTTAAGTGAAAAATGAAAGAAAAACATGCTAAGTTATTGTAACACAGACACTGACTTAATCAGTTTTAACACGAAAAGATGCCGACGAAAGAAGAGAAGAAGCGGGCCGCTAGGGTGGAGAAAAGAAGAGCCGCTCAGGAAACAGCAAGCGCATCAACTTCTGAGCAAACGAATGCTAAACGTACAGAGAAAGAGGATGAAAACTATAAGTCTAACGTGCAGTGCGCCATTATTGGTGTTAGTATAATATGCCTCGTGCCCTATGCTTGCTGAGGTGGGCTGAAGCTTCCCTACGACATTTTTATGGATAATACCAAATATCCATCACATCCATCCATTATCCAACCCACTATATCCTAACTACAGGGTCACAGGGGTCTGCTGGAGTCAATCCCAGGCAACACAGGGCGCAAGGCAGGAAACAAACCCCTGACAGGGCGCCAGCCCACCACAGGGTGCATAATACCAAATAGTAAAAAAATAAAGCGGATTTGGAAGATGGATGGTTAATATAATATAAATGTGTCTATTACCTCTAGCCTGCTGTCTTAATCATTTTGTTGATTCGGTGGGCCTGAAATTATTTTGCTGGTCCAGTACACTCTAGTGTAGAAAATCACACTGGCCATCACAAAGTTGAAGGAGATGTGAAGGATATGACTACCTACATTAAAAGCACGCAGCGCCCAAAGGATAAAGAGCTTGTTCTGCACTTTCTTATACACCTCTGTGTTAGTAGATCAGTCCAGCCTGTTGTTGGTGTGGAGCCCCAGGTTCTTTTAGGAGTGCACCACCTCTACATGCACTCCCTCACTAGTGACCGGATGTAGAGACATGGGGGTGGAAGTCAATAACTAGTTTCTTGGTCTTGTTGATGTTGAAACGCAGACAGTTCTTTTTACATCAAGAAACAAAGTCCTCCATGGTACCCTCATACTCTGTCTCATCCCCCTTGTCAATATACCCCATTAGTGCAGAATGATCTGAGAATTTCTACAAGCGACATGACCTGATGTATTTATAGCTTGAAGTGTAAAGGATGAACTGAAAAAGTGACAGGCCTGCTCTCTGTGGCGCTTCAGTGTTGGAGACACCATTTTAAACACCTCAAACTACAGTTCTGGACAAATAGTACATTGTCCGGGACACCATCTACATCCAGTTACTTATACCTGAGCTCGCCCCGTAGCAGGAATAGTGCTGCCAGCGTTATCTAGGTGGAAATAAGCCTTGTGGAGCAGATAGATAATTACATCTTCCACTTCAATCTTTGACCGATAGGAAAACTACAATGTGTCTTCTTTGGTGCTGAAACAATGCAGGATGTTTTCACAGCAGTAGCACCTTCTGGAGCCTTAGTGACAGACTGAACAGGTGACAGAGGACACCACAAAGTTGGCCAGCACAGCCCCTAAGAACTTGAGGACTGACCTGTGACTTTTCCCTTGTGTAGACTCCTCAGTTGTCTTCTAAGGACAGACTGTACTGATGATTAGAGGTCATACCAGTCGATATGGTTGGACTTACTGATGCAGTAGAAATGGTGAGGGAGGACTAACTATTGTCACAAGGGGGCAGTTGAAGGGAAAGCTATTAAACTAATCGGTTCAGGGAATTAGCTGTTTCCACATTCACTTCAAGCACCTGAGCTCTGAATTTCTTGAGTCCAGTAGTTATGCCCAGTCCATTCCAAGCACCTTTCATGTTATTTTGAGTGTGTTTTCTATTTCAGCTCTTATTGGCTAACTAAAAAGATTACAATATGCAAGCTTTCGAGACAACCCAGGCCCCTTCTTCAGCCAAGATGTAATACAGAAACTGGAATTCCCTGCGTTTATATAGACATCAGGACAGATACAGCATTGGAACACTTTAAGTGAGACATCTTAGATGTAAACAATTAATAGACCTCTCCAGGCTAAGGTTCATTTAGCAAGAGAGGAGAACAATGTATGGTAAAGATCTTTGGATAAGATAACTGTCCAATAAAGTCTTTTGAAGTTTCTAATGAGCTTTTCATTACAATGTGGGTCTGTAGACAGGTTATCTGGGTCAGTCAGAGAGATGCAAACAATCCTCTGGCCATAAAACTCTTGTCTCTATTCAAACCATGTTGTAATGTGTTAAATTTTAGCAGGAGTTTCACTTCCCATTCATTTCTCTCTTGCTGTGTTCTGAAGTGGCCCATAAGCACTGTTACTTTAAAGTCCCTCTCACAGAGTCCATGGCTGCTGAAGTGGGCCGCTACAGGAACATCTGTGTTGCCATGTTTAATGTGGAACCGGTGTAAATTCATTCTCTGACAGAATGTTTGTCCAGTTTCTCCCACATAGAGTGCAGTGTCAGGACATTTCATACAGAGAATGAGGTAGACCAAATTAGATGATCTGCAGGAAGACGATCCCTTTGTTGTGATGTTCTATCGGCAGTGTGGTATAACTACACGCTCTGTATTATAAATGTGAGAACACGTTATACATCTTTTCTGTAGGCAGGGAGTTGTGCCATTTTCTGTTGGTTCACTTAGGGAGTTTTGGACAATTAGTTACTGCATTTACCTGCCTACAGAACTAACAGTACTAACTCCTACTTTCTCTGCTGTTCTTTTTCTGGTTTTCTGTGGAGGAGATCTGCACCACCACCACCTGATCAAAGCACCATGCTGTCCCTACACTGATGGATTGAAGGCCAGAGGTCCACATGACCATCATCATTAAGTTCTTCCATGTGGAGCCTGAAAACCATGAGGACTGATTGAGATCATTTATGTTGGGTAGAATACCCAGTGGGGGCTGGGTGGTCTCATGGTCTTGGAACCCCTGCAGATTTTGTTTTTTCTCTAGCCCTCTGGAGTTTTTTTTTGTTTTTTCTGCCTTCCTGGCCATCGGACTTTACTTTATTCTTTGTAAATTAGTATTGCCTAATCTTATTTTTTATATTTTTTCTTTCTTCGTCTTGCAAAGCACTTTGAGCTACATCATTTATATGAAAACGTGCTATACAAATAAATGTTGTTGTTGAAGGTACAATAGTCTTGACATACAAGTTTACATAATCTGTAATGCAGTGGCTGAGTCAGTCCCTCAGTATCATCACCATGTTGAATATAATATAATATAATATAATATAATATAATATAATATAATATAATATAATATAATATAATATAATATATGCGGTGGGTTGGCGCCCTGCCATGGATTGGTTCCTGCCTTGTGCCCTGTGTTGTCTAGGATTGGCTCCAGCAGACCCCCGTGACCCTGTGTTCAGATTCAGCGGGTTGGATAATGGATGGATGGAAAATATAATATATATAAAATCCTAAGCCTAAAAGTGCAACAATTTTGTGCAACAATTTTATGTGACTTTTTATGTCACATTTTTTGTCACGCTTTAATTCGGGCCTATTTTTAAACCTACATATACTGTATATGTTTGGTATCATTCTTTTCAGAATTCATTGAACTTTAATGTGATATTGTAAGACTTTCAGATTCTTATTCCATTTTTAAATTATAAACTAAAATATCAAGAACTCAACCCGCAAGACGAGACTTTGTGCCAAGAGTTTTAACCACGCTGGGGGCCCGGAAATAAAAGACAAAGAGTAGGACAGCTGCTGTACAGGCTTTTAAGTGTTCGAAGTGCCGTGCGAGATGCAGATCATGCGACACAGCAGCAGCAACAGCAAGCCAGCAGCTGATCAAGCAAAGAGGAGGTAAAAAAAAACAAACTATTTGTTTCCCATTGTATCACCATTTAAGAGGGGGTTTCAGAGGAGCGACTGCATCTCCTTGGGGTGCGTTCAGCCACCCTCTTCACAATAAGAGCAGCAGGGACGCGAAGTGGCTGGCGCGTAGTCCAGGTCGGGGGGTTGGTGAGCAATGCGAGCAGGGAGTAAGCCCCCTAGTAATATAATATAATCATTAACATCAATATATAACATCAATATATAAGATATTTGACTCCCACTCAAGCACAGAAAGTTCAAGTCCATGCCCCAATACATTAAACTTTTAATGGGAGCCTGGTGGTCTGTAAGCAAAGAAGCTAGAAGCTAAGTCCCCACCACTGTTAAAGTCAGTTAATTTACCTGCCAGTAGTTCAGTTCCAGAAACAGAATAAAAGAAAAAAAAAAAGTATCTCTTTACATTAAACAAAAAGTGATTTCCAAATACTGTAAATAAAAATGAAAATCAACAGAATTAGTTTATTTGAGTACCCAGGGGCTTCTTCGGTGTCCTGGGTTTACACCCTGGCCTGTTTGCCATTTGTGTAGAAAATGCATGACGTCCACACACTCAAATATCATTGAACGCCTCTGTCTGTGGCCCCAAGGTAGCCACAGTAATCAGTGAGGTTTTGTGCCCTCTTACAGTAAAACCTTAAAAGAATTGTAAACTAGTCAGCCCTCATTTAGTAAAATTGTGAATGCCCTCATAAATGATTATGGTCAGTATGCTGGTACAGCAGTTAGACAGGGAGTCCTAGGTAGAAATCACAGCTCCTGCCACTGTCTCTGTGGACGTTGCATGCTCTCCCAGTGTTTGTATGCCCTTTTACTCTGACATCCTAAAGATGTGTGGTGACTCAGAATTGGCCTGTGTGTGAATGTGACCGGTAATGGGCCAGGGCTCAACCCAGGGGTGGTCCTGTCTTGTGGTTGATGCTATTGGATGAGCTCCAGCCCAAGCAGTACTGAATTGGATTAAGAAATCCAGACTCCTATGGAACTGTCTCATTAAAGTGAACAGTTTTCAAAGTTTGCATTGAAATATTCCAAACAAAGAAAATTCTCTGGAAGGTAGGATCATACATATCAATCTTTTCCTTTCCTTCACTTGGTTTTTACATTACAGCATGGCTGAGATCTGGAACATGTCCCAGCAACAGCCCTAGAGAATACATATTAGGTACATGACAGAACAAAAAAATCCATTCTCACTTTGCTCCATACATTGGAGCGACTGATCCCTTTAGATCTTAGCATCTCGCAACACGTTGTACTAATGCTGCCCAAATGAAGTCTGGTCCAGTTGTAGCCTACGTGTTCCCTTATCCCTTCACATCATTGAGGCCTTCATATTTCTTTCCTTGCAATTTAAACAGTTAGATCTCATTACCCTGCAGCTCTTGGGTTTGCATTCTGTGTGAACTTTAACCCATTGGTAACCTGAGCTTTTCAAAGTTAATTGGATTTTATTGGGATCAAGAGCAGAACATTCCTCATTACGAATGTCAGTGGTGCCGATTAAACCCATTGGCTGTAATGAAGCTTGACAATACACAAAAAAAGGAAAACTTGTTGTCAAGGATGTCTCTGCTTAAAGACGACATATCTTTGTTATATTTCTTTAAGTTTCTGTACGTTATCACATATAAAGTGGCATATGTTTTTCTGACTATATGCATATATCTTTCTATTTGCAAACAATCTAAACTGCCAAAGGTTACATCCACACTACTATATTTTGGTTTAAAAGCTCAGACACTACTCTCCATTTTTACTGTTTGCCCACACTACCCTGGCGTATTTAACCTCTGAAAAGGAATAGTTTCGAAATCGCTCTCCAGAGCTGCATACCTGTGAAAATATTGGCTCAGCATTGCAATGTACTGTAGATGGGTGAAAAGGCAGATTTTGAAAAGGCAGACTCTAATCACTCTCTGAGTTGTTTGTGCTTATTACATAGCCCTTCTCTGATTGGATCCTGCTCATTACAACATCTCATTCCTTGACAGGTTTTCATTTGTGAACGGTGACCATATTCTACCATAAGCCCTTGCCATGGCTCTTGTTGTGTTGCTTACATGCATGCATCTAAATTACATTTTGTACAGTTTGAAAAGTGCAAAAGGCAAATAATTTATTGGTCACTAAGTTTGGTTGTAAATCCAGTGTCTGGCGTCATAACTACAACTACAAGGATTTTTCTGCCGAAGTTTACATGCATAGTGTGGGCAAACTTCTATGTCAATGCATTTTTGGTCATTTTAGTATGCACAGAGATAGTGTCACAGATGATATGAAAACACTAGTGTGGATGGAGATCGTCATCTTAATAAAAGGGTAAGTGTCTGTGTATCCATCTGGGGCTTTTCTCTGTTATATGACATTTGGTATGGGATTCATAGAAACAATGCAAATGTTTGTGATGTGCCACCTGTTGGAATGAAAAAGTGCATTGCATTTTACTACTACAAACATTTGTGATGTATCATCTATTGAAATGAAAAATACAATGTATTTTATTATTACAAATGTTTGTGATGTGCCATCTTTTGAAATGAAAAATGCAATGCATTTTATTAATATAAATGTGATGCACCATTGGTTGGAATGCGATGCATTTTATTACTACAAATGTTTGTGATGTGCCATCTGTGGGAATGAAAGATGCAATGCATTTTATTATTACATGCATTAAAAAATACATCCATCCATCCATTTTCCAACCCGCTGAATCCGAACACAGGGTCACGGGGGTTTGCTGGAGCCAATCCCAGCCAACACAGGGCACAAGGCAGGAACCAATCCCGGGCAGGGTGCCAACCCACCGCAGGACACACACAAACACACCAAGCACACACTAGGGCCAATTTAGAATCGCCAATCCACCTAACCTGCATGTCTTTGGACTGTGGGAGGAAACCGGAGCACCCGGAGGAAACCCACGCAGACACGGGGAGAACATGCAAACTCCACGCAGGGAGGACCCGGGAAGCGAACCCAGGTCCCCAGATCACCCAACTGCGAGGCAGCAGCGCTACCCACTGCGCCACCGTGCCGTCCTTAAAAAATACATGTCAATAGTTACTGCTGATGTCTGCGTTGAGTACTTAGATTTCAACCTGTATTAGATTTAATTTAAAAGCACCATTTGTAAATGAAAACACAGTGTGGAAATAGCTAGACATTTCATTCTACAAGCTAACTGACTCCTTCAATATGTACATTACAGATATAGCTGAGAAAGTTCCAAACCCACACTCAGCTCTTCTCACCTTCTCCTCCCCCCTCTCCTGCCCCCACAGCCTGTCTCTCTCTGTCCCTCTCAGCTGATGACATCAGAAGGGAACTGTGTAGACTTCATCCCAGTAAAGCTGCAGGTCCTGATGGCATCAGTCCCAGGGCGCTCAGGTGCTGTGCTGCCCAGCTGTGTGGAGTTCTACATCTGATCTTCAACATGAGTCTGAAACTGCAGAGGGTCCCGTCACTCTGGAAGACATCCTGTCTGGTTCCTGTCCCCAAAAAGACCCACCCATTGACCCCCAGCGACTACAGGCCAGTGGCTCTGACTTCACACGTCATGAAAGTGCTGGAGAGACTTCTCCTGAAACATCTGCGTCTGCTGGTGGAGCCCTGGCTGGACCCCCTACAGTTTGCTTATCGGCCCCGTATCGGTGTGGAGGATGCCATCATCTATCTGCTGAACCAGGCTTATTCTCATTTGGACATTGTTGGGAACACTGTGAAGGTCATGTTTTTTGACTTCTCCAGTGCTTTTAACACAATCAGACCATCACTGCTGGGGAATAAGCTCACGGAAATGCAGGTGGACGCCCCATTGGTAGCCTGGATTACGGACTATCTAACCAATCGACCACAGCATGTCCGGCTGAAGAGCTGCTGCTCTGATAGCATCTTGAGCAGCACGGGTGCGCCGCAGGGAACTGTCCTATCACCCATCCTCTTCACCCTCTACACGACTGACTTCAGGTACAGGTCTCAGTCATGTCACCTGCAGAAATTCTCTGATGACTATGCCATTGTGGCCTGTATCAGGGATGGACAGGAGGATGAATACAGGAGATGTGGTGGACAGCTTTGTGGAGTGGTGTGAGCTAAACCATTTACAGATAAACATCACAAAGACAAAGGAAATGGTTGTGGACTTTAGGAAGCAGGCTCCTTTTCCCACCCCTGTCACCATCAGAGGAATGGATGTTGAGGTGGTTGAGGACTACAGGTACCTGGGGGTACACATTGACAGTAAACCGGACTGGTCCAAGAACACCAACACGGTTTTCAAGAAAGGGCAGAGCCGGCTTTACCTACTGAGGAGGCTCAGGTCTTTCAATGTCTGTAGGAAAATGCTGACTATGTTCTATCACTCTGTGGTAGAAAGCATGGTGTTTTTTGCAGCTGTGTGCTGGGGCAGTGGGGTGAAGACAGCTGATGCCAACAGGCTGAACAAGCTGATTAAAAAGGCTGGTTCTGTCCTGGGTGTCAGACTGGAGAACCTGGTGGAGGTGTCTGAGAGGAGAATGCTGAAAAAGCTTCTCGGTATCATGGACAACCCCTCTCACCCCATGCACGCCTCCTTGATGGGTCATCAGAGCACACACAGCAAAAGACTCATTGCCTCCAAATGCAGAACCGAATGCCACAGGAAATCCTTTCTACCTGTGGCAATAAGACTGTAGAACTCGTCCTCATTCTGTAGGTGATCTTTTTCAGAATTTTGTCATTAGGTCTCATTCGGTTTTTTATTTACTCATCTGTATGTTACTGAATGTTTGTTTCATCCCATCATCACATCTCATTTATTCATGGAACAAACACTAAGTCACTTTTCATAACCACTTGCACTAATAATCTGTTGTTTTATTATATCTGTTATAGTTTTAGTTATAGTTGTTTGTTGCTTTGCGCAAATTAGTTATATAGTTATAATACAAACTATTAGTTATAGTTATTTGTTACTTTGTTTAGAGTTATTTTGTTATTCTTTTTGCACTATTACTACTGATCTTTTTTACTCTTTACTACCTTATCTTTATTCCTCTTGTTGCACTGAGCATGTATATGACAAAAGAATTTCACTCGGGATAAATAAAGTTCTTATCTATCTATCTATCTATCTATCTATCTATCTATCTATCTATCTATCTATCTATCTATCTATCTATCTATCTATCTATCTATCTAAAATAATCTTCCATTAACTATGTGATTACAAGTACATGAAATTAACTTTTTATTCCATTCCAGCAAAAAAACTACATGAATTTTAACATTGCTATTTACTTTTTAAGATTGGCTCTTACATGGAGTGCCACTCTCATTTGACTTAATGTGCTGTTGTGAGTTTTATTGCCCAATACTGATTTTGGTCCCATGGCTGCTATTGACTTTCTTAATCAGCTGCAATTTCCAAGAAAACAAAAAAAATGATAAAGAAGGAAGAGAGTTTCAAGAGAGATGTGAGGTAGAGTATTGAACAATTACATATGGTTACATACGATTGCAATGAACAGAGTGGTACCCACTCAAAGTGCTTCACATAGACAGTGGGGAGCCACTTCAACCACCACCAATCTGTAGCATCACTGTGGGTGATGCAATGGCAGCCATTCTTGTGCCATGGCACTCACCACACATTAGCTATTAGGTGGTGGAGGGATAATAGAGAGAGTTGATCAATTAGAGACAGGGGGTGATTAGGGGGCCAGAACAACCAGATCATGGTGATCAATTAGCCAGGACATCTGGGTAGACCCTGCTCTTTTCAGGAGATGCCAGGGGATCTTTTATGACTACAGAAAATCAAGACCTTGACTTTACATATGGCACCATTTATCAGCACAGTGTCACTGTCACTGCACTGGACCATTGAGATCCACACACTAACCACGGGGTAAGCACCCCCTGCTAGCTTCTCCAGCACCTCTTGCAGAAGTAACCCAAGATTTTCCTAGGTGGTCTACCTTCTGTTTTTCTGGCAGGGCCCAAACATGCTTAGCTTCAGATGGAGTTCCTGTTCTGAATTGTATGTGGTATGTTGTTGATTTGCTACTTGCGCCCCACATAAAACAAAAAAGTGGTAGCTATAATTCTTTTTGTAAAAATAAATAGTAAAGTAAATGCGCTAAGGGGGTATTACATCAGTCCAAATTCAATGTGATCACAAAAATGGCACTTCTGGCTGGCGAGCTTATTGTTTTTTTTAATTATTGAATGAGATAACAGGTCAACATTCTGTCACACCTTGGCTAATTCGGGTAACCTTGTCGTCTTCAAATTGCCCATCTGGGACTTACCAGTTCGTCAGGTGCTCACATGAAATTTTCAGTCTCTCACATAGGATGTGGATGAGGGATTAGTACTTTTGCAGTCTATAAGTTACAACATGTCCCGTGGTGTATGGTCTTGCAGTGGCCTGGTGGAGGGATTGTGTTGCACAGATGATATTTTACTCCAAATTTCAGCAATCTGGCAGAATATGACCTAGGCCTCCTATGAAGTTTTTTTCTGCCAGGGTGTCTGCAGGGAAGTGGGTAAAGCATAGAAACAATGACCATAGCAGTGTTTGAAGTGAGCTGCCACTCATCGATTTGCAGTACCGACACCTCTTCGAATTTATACTTAGAGTAGCAGCAATTTTTCTTAGCATGTTGGAATCTGCAGTGTTTGAAGTTTCATGTGAAGGTTCCCCCAACTCCAGCTCTTCAATCACGTGTTGTTGTATCGTTATAAACAGACCACCAGCAATTTGGTTCCACTTCAAGCACTAGACCATAGCATCTGTCCCATTCACTGTCCAGTTACCCAAGTCTTACTGCAGATTTCCCATAAAGACGTCCAAATGCACAAAACAGAGAGGCTAACCTGATTGGCTGCTGTCCAATGAGCATACTTGCCCCACGGGACACCAACGATAGATGCACATGTAGAAAAGGGAAATGTTTGCTTATTTATTTTTTAATCCATACACATTTTCACACAGACTGTCATCAGACATGATGGAGCTTTTTAAAAAGTCTCTCATGGATGCTTGTTTTCAGCAGCCACACACCATGCCAAACTCAAGGCAAACTCAAGAGGAAATGATTTCAAGAGTGCCTTAATTCCAGCTTTTTTTTTTTTTTGTAACGTCAATGTATGAATGGAAAATAAAATATAGTATCCTGAAGGAAAATGGGACAGGGGAGGTCCTGAATCATAAACAATTAAAAGTGAGTGACAAAGAGGGAGTGCCACGTCTGAAAGGCTTCCTCCAATTCATACTTGTCCTTTGGTTGTGAAGCCGGTGCTCCTATTTTTGGAGAAAAGGGGTAATTGGACATTTTGCATACCTTGCTTCTTTGCCCAGTTTAAACACTCACTGTCATTCATTTCAGATTGAGAAGGCCAAGGGTTCACACTTCACACATACCAAAACTGAGGGAAATGTTTCATCAATGTGTAATTTCAGTTTGATGTCGCTGTGTTTAACTTGGCCTGTTTGTGAAAAAAAAATGTTAGCAATAAGCAAAAAAAAAAAAAAGTATTTTAAGAACTTGTATCTTTGTCTCCATCCCAAGGAAGGAAATGATTTCACGGAAAATACATGGATGTGCCTCCTCCATGAATAGTTACCTTATTGTGGTGGAGGATTTTGTGTGTCCCAATGATCCTAGGAGCTATGTTGTCTAGGGCCATTGCCCCTGGTAGGGTCACCCAAGGCAAATTAGTTCTAGGTGAGGGATCAGACTAAGTACGGTTCACAGGACCTTTATGAGAAGAATCATCAAGGACCTGTTAACCTCGCCTGGAAAAGGGAAACTGAGGCCCCACTGCCTGTTGGTCGAGCTGACTGGAAACAGCCTGAATGAGTAACATGAGTCTGTCCTTAACTATGCTCACCACCTGCAAGTGGAGCCATAAGGGTCTAGTGCATTGTGGTTTGGGTGGCAGTCAAAGGCAAGTGCCTTTGTGAACTGAGCCCTGGATTCCAAAATTGACTATAGGGAAATGGAATGTGATCTCTCTGAGGTGGAAGGAGCCTGACATGGTGTGTGAGGTAGACAAGTAAAGTCTAGATACAGTCAGCCTCAACACACAATATGGCCACACACAGCAGGCAGGTATGGGCTTATTTACAGCATGGGCTCAGCACGTGTACATTGGCGTTTACCTCCGTAAACTAGAGAGTTGCCTTCACACATGAAGAGAGAGGGGCATTGACTGTTGTCAGCCCTTTGTGAAGACTCAGGTGTTGGAAGATGCACCCTTTAGTGACTTTGCTGTCCTGCTCATGTGGATCTGAAGGGTGCGACTGAGAGGAATGGCCTCCCTGACCTGAACCTGAGTGGTGTCTTGTTGTTGGATTTCTGTACTAGTCACAGTTTGTCCACAACAGACACCACGTTCACTTGGCACCAAGACGCCCAAGGTCATAGGTCAATGATGGATTTCATAATTGTGCCGCCAGACCTACAACTGTATGCCTTGGACTCTCAGGAGAAGAGAGGGGCAGATATATTAAATGAACACTACCTGGTGATAAGTTTGATCAGATAGCAGGGGAAGACGCCGGACAGACCTGGAAGGCCCAAATGAGTAGTGAAGGTGTGCTGGTAATGTCTGGCAAAGGCTGGGAGATCTTCAGCCAGAAAAGTGTGGAGTGCCCACTTTACATTGGGGGGAAGGTGTTACCTCATGCCGAGAAATTTAAGTATCTCTGGGTGTTGTTCACAAGTGAGGGAACAAGGGAGTGAGGGACTGACTAGGCAGATCAGAGCAGTGAGTGCAGTTATTTGGACATTTTGCTGGTCCGTTGTGATGTAGAGTTAGCTGAGCTGAATGGCAACTCTACATTACAACTTCACCTATGGCCAGGGGCTTAGTGCAATGACTGAAGGAATGACATCATGGATACAAGTGGCAGAAATAATCTTCCTTCACAGGGTGTCTGGGCTGAGGCTCATAGATATGGTGAGAGGTGCCGATGTGTGGGAGGACCTCTAAGGAGAGACGTTTATCTTCTGCTTAAAAAAAAAGCCAGTGGAGGTAACCCGGGCTTCAGATTAGGATGACTCCTGGACACCTCCCTACGGTGGTGTTTCTGGCACATTCAAACAGGAGGAGACCTCTGGGATGCCCTAGGACATGCTGAAGAGAATACATCTGCAAGCTGGCCTAGGAATACCTTGGTATCCCCAGGGAGGAAATGGAAGAGGTGGTGGAGAAAAGGGACATCTGGGCACCTTTACTTAGAATGCTACACCTGTGACCCATACCAGAGAAGTGGTGGAAATTGAATGGACAGATTGATGCCACTGATGTGAGAAAATAGCTAAATGTGTATGTAAAAAATACTGTAAGTATTTCAAGAGTGTAACCATAAAGGATTAAACAAGTGGCTGAAAAATAAATAAAAAAGACATGATCATAACCATCTCCTGCACCAGGTGTATAAATCCTTGGATTTGTCACAGACCAAGGGGTTTGTACTTCTCCTATTGTGGATATTCCTCAGGCAGCCCAAAGACATGTGGCCCTAAAAACTGGGTTAAGTCCATCCATCCATCCATCCATCCATTGTCTCCCGCTTATCCGAGGTCGGGTCGCGGGGGCAGCAGCTTGAGCAGAGATGCCCAGACTTCCCTCTCCCCGGCCACTTCTTCTAGCTCTTCCAGGAGAATCCCAAGGCGTTCCCAGGCCAGTCGAGAGACATAGTCCCTCCAACGTGTCCTGGGTCTTCCCCGGGGCCTCCTCCCGGTTAGACGTGCCCGGAACACCTCACCAGGGAGGCGTCCAGGAGGCATCCTGATCAGATGCCCGAGCCACCTCATCTGACTCCTCTCGATGCGGAGGAGCAGCGGCTCTACTCTGAGCCCCTCCCGGATGACTGAGCTTCTCACCCTATCTTTAAGGGAAAGCCCAGACACCCTGCGGAGGAAACTCATTTCAGCCGCTTGTATTCGCGATCTCGTTCTTTCGGTCATGACCCATAGCTCATGACCATAGGTGAGGGTAGGAACATTGATCGACTGGTAAATTGAGAGCTTCGCCTTGCGGCTCAGCTCCTTTTTCACCACGACAGACCAATGCAGCGCCCACATTACTGCGGATGCCGCACCAATCCGCCTGTTGATCTCACGCTCCATTCTTCCCTCACTCGTGAACAAGACCCCGAGATACTTGAACTCCTCCACTTGAGGCAGGATCTCGCTACCAGCCCTGAGAGGGCACTCCACCCTTTTCCGGCTGAGGACCATGGTCTCGGATTTGGAGGTGCTGATTCCCATCCCAGCCGCTTCACACTCGGCTGCGAACCGATCCAGAGAGAGCTGAAGATCATGGCCTGATGAAGCAAACAGGACAACATCATCTGCAAAAAGCAGTGACCCAATCCTGAGCCCACCAAACCGGACCACCTCAACGCCCTGGCTGCGCCTAGAAATTCTGTCCATAAAAGTTATGAACAGAATCGGTGACAAAGGGCAGCCCTGGCGGAGTCCAACTCTCACTGGAAACGGGTTCGACTTACTGCCAGCAATGCGGACCAAGCTCTGGCACCGATCGTACAGGGACCGAACAGCCCTTATCAGCGGGGCCGGTACCCCATACTCTCGGAGTACCCCCCACAGGATTCCCCGAGGGACACGGTCGAATGCCTTTTCCAAGTCCACAAAACACATGTAGACTGGTTGGGCAAACTCCCATGCACCCTCCAGGACCCTGCTAAGGGTATAGAGCTGGTCCACTGTTCCGCGATCAGGACGAAAACCACACTGTTCCTCCTGAATCCGAGGCTCGACTATCCGACGGACCCTCCTCTCCAGGACCCCTGAATAGACTTTTCCAGGGAGGCTGAGGAGTGTGATCCCTCTGTAGTTGGAACACACCCTCCGATCCCCCTTCTTAAAGAGGGGGACTACCACCCCGGTCTGCCAATCCAGAGGCACTGTCCCTGATGTCCATGCGATGTTGCAGAGGCGTGTCAACCAAGAAAGTCCTACAACATCCAGAGCCGGAGTTTTTTGACCACCTCGGTGACCTCAGTCCCAGAGATGGGGGAGCCCATCTCTGAGTCCCCAAGCTCTGCTTCCTCATTGGAAGGCATGTTAATGGGATTGAGGTGGTCTTCGAAGTACTCCCCCCACCGACCCACAACGTCCCGAGTCGAGGTCAGCAGCGCACCATCCCCACCATACACAGTGTTGACACTGCACTGCTTCCCCTTCCTGAGACGCCGGATGGTGGACCAGAATCTCCTTGAAGCCGTCCGAAAGTCGTTCTCCATGGCCTCCCCAAACTCCTCCCACGCCCGAGTTTTTGCCCCAGCAACTACCAAAGCCGCATTCCGCTTGGCCTGCCGGTACCTATCAGCTGCCTCCAGGGTCCCACAGGACAAAAGGGTCCTGTAGGACTCCTTCTTCAGCTTGACGGCATCCTTCACCGCCGGTGTCCACCAATGGGTTCGGGGATTGCCGCCACGACAGGCACCGACCACCTTACGGCCACAGCTCCGGTCAGCTGCCTCAACAATAGAGTCACGGAACATGGCCCATTCGGACTCAATGTCCCCCACCTCCCTCGGGATGTGGTTGAAGTTCTGCCGGAGGTGGGAGTTGAAGCTACTTCTGACAGGGGGCTCTGCCAGACATTCCCAGCAGACCCTCACAACACGTTTGGGCCTACCACGCCTGACTGGCATCCTCCCCCACCATCGAAGCCAACTCACCACCAGGTGGTGATCAGTTGACAGCTCCGCCCCTCTCTTCACCCGAGTGTCCAAGACATGTGGCCGCAAGTCCAACGACACGACCACAAAGTCGATCATCGAACTAAGGCCTAGGGTGTCCTGGTGCCAAGTGCACATATGAACACCCCTATGCTTGAACATGGTGTTCGTTATGGACAATCCGTGACGAGCACAGAAGTCCAATAACAAAACACCACTCGGGTTCAGATCGGGGGGGCCATTCCTCCCAATCACGCCCTTCCAGGTCTCACTGTCATTACCCACGTGAGCATTGAAGTCTCCCAGCAGAACGAGGGAGTCCCCAGAAGGTATGCCCTCTAGCACCCCCTCCAGGGACTCCAAAAAGGGTGGGTACTCTGAACTGCTGTTCGGTGCATACGCACAAACAACAGTTAGGACCCGTCCCCCCACCCGAAGGCGAAGGGAGGCTACCCTCTCGTCCACCGGGGTAAACCCCAATGTACAGGCTCCAAGTCGGGGGGCAATAAGTATACCCACACCCGCTCGGCGCCTCTCACCGGGGGCAACTCCAGAGTGGTAGAGAGTTCAGCCCCTCTCAAGGAGATTGGTTCCAGAGTCCAAGCTGTGCGTTGAGGTGAGTCCGACTATATCTAGCCGGAACCTCTCAACTTCGCGCACTAGCTCAGGCTCCTTCCCCTTCAGAGAGGTGACATTCCACGTCCCAAGAGCCAGCTTCTGTAGCCGAGGATCGGACCGCCAAGGTCCCCGCCTTCGGCCACCACGCAACTCACACTGCACCCGATCTCCTTGGCCCCTCCCATAGGTGGTGAGCCCATGGGAAGGGGGACCCACGTTGCCTCTTCGGGCTGTGCCCGGCCGAGCCCCATGGGTGCAGGCCCGGCCACCAGGCGCTCGCCATCGAGCCCCACCTCCAGGCCTGGCTCCAGAGGGGGGCCCCGGTGACCCGCGTCCGGGCAAGGGAAAACACCGTCCAAAATTGTTTTTCATCATAGGAGGTTTTGTTTAACCGCTCTTTGTCTCATCCCTCACCTAGGACCAGTTTGCCTTGGGTGGCCCTACCAGGGGCATAAAGCCCCGGACAACAGAGCTCCTAGGATCATTGGGACACGTAAACCCCTCCACCACGATAAGGTGGCGGTTAAAAGAGGGTTAAGTGGATTCAATAAATGAATGGAAAAGTAATCCCCAGATCTAAGTTCTTAAAACAAAGAGCAGAAAGCGTACGGTCATTTTACAAAGCATGTGTCAAGCAGAAGTGGTTGCTCTTCAACCTCTACAGGAAGTCCAGAACTTAAGGTCACAGCTCATGTGCACTATGTTGACTTCATGGCTCTCCCACAAAAGAACAAGTAGATTATAACACTGAAGTACAACATTTTGTAGGAAAAGCTGACTTTAGAGCTTATTCACTGCTTGTGGAACTCATAAGCCTCTCCTTGACCTCAGTTCTTTGTGGTCTCAGGGATGAGGACTTTCTCTAGTCTTCACTACTTGTCCTATTGTAAGAGTGGTGTGTGCACTCCAGCCTAGAGTACCGCTTCTTGCCTTGGATGAGACAGAAAAGTACACAATAAATAACAGTGAAAGACTGAAGAGACATTACCAAATTATAGGCAAGAACATGAGAATTGGCAAACATCATCACTTCCCAGTCCTCCAATAAACCCACACACAAGGTAACCTGAACCAACTGTCACTGTCAGTTGGTGGTGTTTGGTGCAGGTAACATATAACCAGGACCATATCCTGGCATAAACAAGCTTAGAGACCAGTTTGGGGCCAGACTGTAAGTGTGCTTTGGGAAGACTCCATCTAACACAGGGGGGACAATGTTCTTGCACTTCAGTCCCAAGATACTGTAGTTGAAACACTTAGGAATCAAAATAGGCTGGAAATGATCCTGCACATGTCAATCTTAAGCTCAGAATGAAGTTCATTGCTGCTACTACACACCAATTCAGTTTGCACAGCAGTCAATTGTAACTAAACAGCTTCATCACATTAACTCATTCAACAGTATCATCCACCAAAAAAAGGAACAAAAAAACATCAGCACTTGTCAGGGAGTCTGCTCCCCACGGCTGATGCTTTGCTTTCAGGACTCTCCAATCAAATTGTTTTAGATTAGAATAGCTCAGTTTGAGAGTGATTCATCCATATATACTGTGTATATATAATATATACACACAGTACAAATAATATATTTGTAGCTGGAGATCCACAAAGGGAGAAAAAATGAATCACGTATATTAAAGTAGTATTTATTTCTGAGCTTTCAACCCCTGCCAGGGGTCTTCATCAGAAGATAATGCTTAGACTTACAAGAATCAAAGGCAATATATAGCAAAACATTACGTGGAGGGGGCAGAAGGGGTGGGTGGCTAAGTCAGTGTGACCGGGGGTGGGGGTGGGGGTGGGGGTGAGGATATTGCGTGTACAGTTTATTATGAACATGTTCTTCTTAATTTTGCATATGCTGGATTTATGTTCAAGTGTCTGTTGATGGCGTTCTCATTTGATAGCCAAGATTTGGCCAGCTCTCTGGCACTTTTAGTACTGGCCTTAAATTTTACTTGTACATTGTCCCAGTTAAATGTATGTCCTGTTGATTTAGTATGCGTATAGATCAATGAGAGTGAGTCCTTTCTTCTGACGGCGTTGCGATGTTCCTGTATACGTGTTGCGATTCTTTTTGATGTCACTGAGTGTGACACTTTCGTTAACTTTGGTTCCGTCTGTCTCATTAGAATGGAGGAAGAGATGTCATCCGAATACTAATAAGGTCACTTCCTGCACTTCCTCTCGTCGCTAATACACAAGCGAGGCAAGCATGTCAGCAAAACGAAACCTCCTAGGAGAGAGATGCCCAAAGTAGTTCCTTTCAATTACCTGATATCTCAACATTTTCAATTTTTTCCTGACGTTTTCAATAGTTTCTAAGACCCCGGGGCTTTTTACAGCCTGGGCTTGCACAGCTAGTATACTATAATTTGTTCATTCATCACTTTCTTTACTTACTGTACTTGTTTTATTTATCACTGACCAAAGGTCTGTTTGTGAGAAGGTTAACATCTCTGAGGTAAGTACAGAAATGTATTAACGCACTTGTTTGGGCATACAGTATAACCAGCCAGTTTTCCTCAATCTTTCTTTAGCTTCATTGTTTAAATGAATAGGACCATTTCCATAGCTTGGGTGTCTTTTTTGACTACACAAAGATGTGCCGTTACCATGAAGGAGTCAGCCTGAGGGCAGTGTGTGTATCGAGTCTGGGACTGAGACACAGGAGCGGCCCACATGGCACGCCGGTCACTACGACATTTAGAGGCCAGAGAGAGTGTATACAGGGCTACATAGAGTACGCAGTACTCTTTTTATTTTTATTTTTTTAATTCCTGGGAGAACAGCAAAAAGGTTACTTACTTTAAGTAAAACTTGAACTTATTGCAACCATAATGCAGAATTAAAGAGTGAAGTGTTTTTTGTTTTTTTTTGCACTCCCATCAGGCCACAAAATTGACATTAGTGTTGTACTTGCTACTGCCGACCTCAGTGGCCAATTTTATTGTGGTTGGTGGCTTTCAAACTGCTTGGTAGGATGTGATAACGGACCTATCATTTAAAGTCTAGGTGGTTTAAAGATTTTGCTGTATCATCACCCAAAAACCACAAAAATCTATTATCAATTTCCCAAACTGGTAATTACTGTCTGTGGCTTGGGTCTCAAGAGATCTCTGCACAGGGTGTGTCATTTTAGCATAAGGAGAAGCTTAGATTTATTAAATTCCTACTATTAAAAAAGAAGACAAAGCAAAAATGGCTTGTCACTCACTTAAATATTCTGTAAGAAGGTAGGGCATCACCTCGGTTGACTAAGCGTCAACACAGTAATGGGACAGAATCTGTGTCAGCCACACTGAATTACACCAAAAATTAATAGTAGAATGACTGTAACCTTCTCGGTTTGTAGGGCCTAAAATGAGAAGCCTGTGCAAAGGTGGGCCAAAATGTGAACGTTCTTCCTTAACTGACTTGGTAAAAGCAGAATGTGGCATAGCATTAGTCTTTGCATCTTAACTCTGGTAAACCATGAAGTCAGCAGCTGCACTGCTTATTCAGCAAGCTGACAGAGTTTAAAAACACAGACCTCTGACAACTGGGCAGTTTGACAAAGACTGACTTCTCTTTAGGTGCAACTGTCAGTACCATAGTCTCGATCGGCAAGGTCATACGACCATGAGGTAAGAGACTAAGTCTGCCACAAAAATGTGTGTGTCAATCGAAGTCCAGTTCAGTATGGAGCACACAATGTGGACCAGAATGGGCGCAGCTGGGTGAGCCGATCACCCTGAGTGCTCCACTAACAATGCAATGCTTGAGTTGATGCGCTCATCTGATTTTTCTTTAAAATATTTATTCTTGAATGAAAGCAAAGTTTCAATCAATCTTATTCTTAAATTGCTTCTTTTTTAGATAGTGGATGCATCCAGAGGTTATGTTATGCATTACAAATCAGATTCTTCTTCTTCTTATTTGTGTTTTTTGGGTGTTTCTGTAGTCTTTTTTCTATGCCCTTTCCATCATAATGTTGTTGGTGCTCATAAAAGAAAAGAAAAAAAAGGTCATGTCCATTTTAATTTTGCAAAAAGAACTTCACGTACTTTACAAACTGCCCTAGTTATTTTAAATGATTTGGAGAGATGTTTGAAATATGCCTTATAATAAGGCATTGGAACTTCTCATTGATAAAACAGTACATCTGCCTATCGAACAAAGATCAGAGTGGGGAATGCAATTATCTGTCCGCTCCACAATTTTTACTTTCACCTGAACAAAGCTGGCAGCACTGTGAGGATGATGTTTTTAATATCTCCAGTGCCTTCAGTACCATCCAGCCTTTCCTATTAAGGGGTAAACTCAGAGGTATGCTGGTGGATGAGCCTGTGGTGTCCTGGATAACAGACTACTTGTCGGGCAATTTGTGAGACTCAAGGTCTGCATTTCTGATAAGGATGTGAGCAACACTGGAGCACCACAAGGAATAGACCCGTCTCCCTTTCTCTTTACACCTCTGACTATAAATATAAAAGCAGGTCATGTCACTTGCAGAAGTTTTCAGATGATTCTGCACTTACGGGGTGTATTGATAATGAAGATAAGATAGAGTATAGGAGTCAGGTGGAGACATTTGTTTCTTAGTGCAATAAGAATGGTCTGTAACGTAACATCAGCTAAACCAAGGAAGTGGTTATCGACATTTGTTGCATCAAAGAGCATCTATGCCCGGTCACTATCCCGGGAATCAATGGCAGGCTGGATGGGTCTTGTAACACAGAGGAACTAAGTAAGAAAGGGCAGTGCAAGGTGCCCAAACATTTGCATGCCACTGTGTATTACATAGGCAAACAGTGTTATTAAAGATCTCTGCCATTCTGCACAGCCACTTTTCTTCCTCCTCCATAAAGGGCCATTAGCATTCATATAACTGGATTCAGGTACTGTTTCTATCCTGTCCTCAATATACCTAGAGTTTGGACGTCCGTTCAGTTTTCCTGCCACATATCTCGTATGCCCAGTAAGTTTAGGGATTATTTTAATTTGGTCCAGTGTGGATGTATAACTTGAGATGCACTGGCAACCAGGCAAGAGTTGGTCACTGCCCAGTGCCTGATCCTGATGGGAAACGCTACAGCTTCCAGTGACCCAGAATGGGATCAAGTGAGTTCAGTAATGTTAAGATGGAAGGATTCAAAGTTGTTTAAGTTTGACCAAATAATGGATAACATAATAAGGAAAAGATAAATATGGATATCACTTATAGTAGTGAAGTTAACATGGCACTGAATTCCACAGCTCAGAGTTTCCTGTTGTGATTGTGACCCTGAGCACGTTGCATAACCCGTCTACCCTTCAATTGTAGAATATGTGTAAAGAAGTTTGCTGAAGCCTATGCACCTATTAAGTGCCAAGATATAGTCTGTGTTATAGAAAGGTGCCAGATGAAATAGAGGTTGGTTAGATGTTCATCTTCAGAATAGAATACTCAAGTGTATGCGGCAGCAGTTGGAACCAATTTATGAAAAGAGGAGGTACACCACTTGATGGGGAGTTTTGTTATTCTAGCCTTATAGGGACAAGCTCTACTTCAAAAGCCGATGTCACGTCATGTGATGTTTTGCCATGGGGTATGCCAGATTTGCCAAACGCAGTCAGTGATCTTGTCGCTGCACCATGTCAAATTATCTGACTGAAAACTGCAGTCCATGTCACATTTACCAACAGAGCGCCGATCTTCCAGTGCAGTCAGGCTCACCCCCTTTTTCTGACAGGCAATAGCATGCTACTTGACAAAGTTGATACTGTACGAAGGGTTAACAGATGCAGCCAGTTCAGCAGCAACTTCTGCCATTTATTTATTTATTTTCCATTCTGCTATGGTATGTAAAATACGAGACATCTGACAGACAAGTTTCTCTTCTGTCAGTGAGGTCCACAGCCCCTCTGCTGCCCGATAGAGCCAGTACTGTTCTAGTGCTGAACGAAGGATTAATAGCTGTGGAGTGTTCAGCCATAGTCACAACCCCTGTTTCATTTTTTTCCTATTCCATTTTAGTACTTGAAAAATGAGACACCAGGAAGACTAGCTTCTCTTCTATGAGTGAGGTTAAAAACACCAGAGTTCCTTACTCCCTGTCGCTACATTCAATGCATTGCATTGCTGAACGCTCATTGGTTGTCAACTCTGGCACACTACGAGCCTGCCTCTCCAACCAAAGAGAAAATCAGACTTCTTTAACTTTATCGTACCCATTCGCAGACAAGTAGGCAACAGTGTTCCGAGTATGTCACATTAGACATTTAGCTTCATGGCAGTGCGCCACGGATTGCCTCTGACTGGCTAAGATTATGTAAATAAAGGCTACAACTAAAAATTGCTGAAAAAGTTATCTAATGTTAGGCTTTAGACCAGGGGTCTCCAACTCCAGTCCTGGGGCCTCAAGCATAACACCATGCATAGAATTCACACTAAAACACGGAGTACAGACAAAAGCGGAAATGTGCGTGCGCACAAAAAAAAAAAAAATCCAGATGCATAAATCTGCGTGTTCGATAGCTTCCACGTTCTTCCGTTACATAAATCCCGGTCAGCGTGAAAAGTAACGCACGTGCACATGCCTGCTGTCCCACCCTGTCTCCTCCTAGAATTACGCCTCTTTGAATAAGCAAATCAATATAAATAGCCCTTAAGCTCAGCGTTCTGTGAAAAGGCAATGGCAAAAGCACAGGGGGAAATAGAAGAATTTCAGTAAATACCAAGTGGAGGCAAGGAAAAACGTACTATTTGTTGGTTTAAACAGTGTTATAAACAACAAAAGGAAGTTGATTGAGTGTCTGAGAAACTCGAAAGCTGAAGTTCACAAAGTCACACAGTGCCCAAAATAAAAAAGAAGTTGTCAGATATCAAAGTTGTCGTAAAAAGTCGAGTCATATGAAAGCTTATTAGGGTACAGAGAAAAGAAAAAATAATAGGCACAAAGTGGAAAAAAAAGCTCGAAATGTCAACTTCAATCTTGAAATTTCCATTTTAATCACGTAGTTTATTTTGTCATTAAAGAAGAACATCATAAACTTCATCTTTAAATCATTTAATTTACTAGTTTCTCAAATCCCATCGTAACTAAAGTAGCACGTTAAATGCTTTGTTTTGTATGTGTTCTTCTATGTGCTCTGTGTGTGTGAATCACTACGTGCTTCTTAAACGGGTTTTCTCCTCCTCCGACAGGACACAGAATCCATTACATTCGTGATATTTAAATAATTTAAATAATGAGATGTATACTTGATATCACTTTCAGGATGATAGGAATGAAAGCATGTTATTAAACATTGGAACACGGTGTCGCAATGATTGTTCATGTCTTACGCAAGATGCTTGCTGCTCCATGTGCGACCTTCGATGAAATAATTTATTACAGCAGTACTGTCTCTTTCAAACGTACTAACCTCCAATTCCTGTCCTTACTTTTCTTTCTCCAAATACGCAATCGCCACACAATCAGCTCTGTAATAGACATTAAGCCATCTGTAAGCTTAGAACAATGATTCTTCAAAATGTTTAAGGAACATTGAAATATCTTTGTAGTACTTGTTTAATTATTCTATCCTTCCAGTGTCGTGCCAGCCCAGCAAGAATACAGCATGAGGTAGGAACAATCCGTGAACTAGCTAACGTTGCGGCACCGTGTCCTCACATGTTTAATTATTAACAATATAGATTATTTAAATGAAGTTAGTTTTATCTGTATAATATAATCAACATATTTTGCTGCATTTCATCTTAAAAATGATATCGTCATCATATGTAAATACACACTTTATAAAGTGGATCAGGTTGTGCAATATTATAACTATCGCAAGTTTACAGTGAGGTAATTGTACTAATAAGTATAAACAGTTCTACAAGGAGCACTTGATGGACTGATTGAGTGCGTTTATAGTTCTTGGGATGAAACTGTTTCTGAACCGCAAGGTCCGTACAGGAAAGGCTCTGAAGCGTTTGCCGTATGGGAGCAGTTCAAATAGGCAGCATGGCTGAGGCAGCGTGTGCTTGATGCTGTATACCGATAATCTGATCAACTACTGTAGAGCTGTGATTCCACACTCAGATACAGTGTGATAAATACTCTGAGTGGTGCATTGAGAGGAACAACGCTAAAGCAGCTATGGTATCTGGAATAGTTTGGCCATTCCGTGGACTATTGTATTGTTACAGGTTAATTACAATCAGATGCCTTAAACTAATACACTGAAATTAACTGCATATTGTTTATTTGATAAAGCCACATCAGGGATCTGACTAAAAAAAAAAAAAAAAAAAAAGAGAAACCACACTGGAACAAAAGCACTGTTTTGACGCGAAGTGCCGCAAGTTTGCAAAACTGAGCTGAGAACTTGTGTACTACAAGCATTTAGCTTCCGTGAAAATGTGCGTGGCTTTACGCCAAGTTTAGGTTTTATATATCATGATTTGGGCGTGAAAACGGGCTTATGCAACATTTTTGTGCGTACGCACCATTTATAAATGAGGCCCCTGGAGAGCTACTGTGGCTGCAAGTTTTCATTCTAACTCTTTTCTTAATTAGTGACCAGTTTTTGCTGCTAATTAACTATTTTCCTTTATTTTATTTGACTTTTCTTGAGACTGTGACCGCTGAATTGATTCTTTTTTCCTTAAACACCACCTAAACATAAATTTGATGTGAAGTAAGCCAACAGATGAGCAACTAAGCATTGGGGCCTCAAACTCCAACCAATTTCACTTCATTCAGTTTCTTAACTTGAAGCCAATTCTCGTTGCTAATTAAACCCATTATTTAATTTCATGGCGCTCATTCTGCCATGGCAGACATTTCCAAAACTGTTGATGTTCATTTTTTAAGAGTGCTGTCAAAATGTTTTGTGGACTTGAGCAGATCAACATTACTGAGGCCTTCATCTTTCTTTATTTTCAGTTATTGTGTGATGGACGCAGGTTGTTGTTTATGTGTTGGTACATTTTGTGTCTTAATATTGTTTGGTTGCTAATTAAGGAAAAAAGAAATAATTAAGGGGCCTTAGTATTAAGCTGTGCATCAATTAAAATTAAAGACAAAGAGTTAAATTAGCAGCAAAATCTGGTCACTAATTAAGAAAAGGGTTAGAATGAAAACCTGCAGCCACAGTAACTCTCCAGGACTGGAGTTGGAGACCCCTGGTTTAGACACTAAGCAAGGGGGAAAAAAAGAGGCAGAGTTGTTTGACTGACATAATAAATCTTTTCCCATAATAGACTTCTGATGCCTGTAGAACTCAACTGGATATTGTAGCAACAGTAGTAATAGTGGTATTGTCATGTGCATAGGTACAGCGAAATTCTGTCTGAGCAACATGCCACCACTATCTAGCAACCATGATTAGTAAGAATGTATTAAAATACAGAACCTTGTTTTATTTAACAGAAAACACACACATATACACTCACACAAAATCTGCTTACCTGATGCACTCTTTACACCTATCTGAAACCTCGCTGAAAAAACCCAAGACAAACTCCAGTACACTTAGCACTGCACATCCTAAATATTTCTCCTTGATACTTAAAAAATAATTATTTGAGGTAGAAGAAAAATATAATAGACAATGTAGGTAGAGAATTTAAAAAGCACTTTTAAAAATAATATTATAGTTTAGACTTTTTGTCTACTTCTTCTGGCTGAAAAACATTAAACTAGTAGTGCTTAAACACTACCAGTATGTTTCAAGTTGGCCTCAGAGCAAACTATGGGCCCTCAAAGTTTAGAAGTGAAATGAGTGCAGCCACCACAATCTAATAACCTGAAGAGGAACATGTTGAAATGTCAATACTGTATAATAAAATAGGTAAAAATAAACGCTCGAGTATGACGTCATTTAGGTAAGGAGATACGGCCATTTTAACAGACAACACAAGTGCTGTAATATCAGTTCAACGAGTTTTGTAAGCATAACTGTTTAAAAACCCTGTTCACTGCTAGGAAAATGGACGCCTAACAAATACTTACATTTCTACCACATCTATAGTGTATATTGATTATTTCTTCCCCTTTGGTAACAAGCAAGGCAAGTTGATATAATTATGTGTGTACTCTAAGTGAGATCTAGAAACTGTCTTGTTCCTTAATATTCACAACACATCATACAGTTCATGTCTACATTTTGTCATTTATTACTAAAATGTGAAAAACATTTCTATTTATAACAATATGTTCACATAGATTGTTGTGGACACAAAACACGCATCAAATTATTTCCCCTTACAATTCTGGGTAGCTCACTCCCAGATAATCAATTAAAGCAGGAACTGAGAGAACTTCTTACATGTTCTGAGGCGGTGGGAGGGATGGTATAGCAGGCTGCTTGGGCTTATCGACACATTTACAAGACAAAAGATGCTGACGGAGAGGTGCGAAGTGGATTTAAGGTGGGCTGGATTTACACGTTTTTTCGTTGGCTCTGGTAATTCTAGTGTTAAAGAATAAACAGGAACTGCAAAATTAAAAGGCATGAAAGCAAAATGTGTAAAGCAGATGATTTTCAAGACATTCAGCCCACACAACACACAAACAGTTAGTGAGCAGAAAGGGCCAACACTTTATTTGCTTATTAGCTCACAAATGAACGTCTGCTGCTTGTCGAGGGTTAACCACCACATGCCCTTAAGAATCAGATGCAGACAGACATACTAATGATGGGCTTTAAAAGTTAAGTATTCCACAGATTTAAAGACAGTGTCTATTCAACCTCCTGTTTCTAAAGCTATTTCAAAGTCTCTACATTGTTACTAAGAGCTGGAGACCAATTTAGCAGACTCTAGACAGTATACCAGGGCACAGTCGCACACTCACTCCTACACAGCCCATTAAGCATTGCCAATTACTGAATTATTATTTCATCAAAACAAAGGTGCCAATAAAGACTAAAGAATGTTTATGCCATTTTTGCTAATCTTTACCCAAAGTGCCAATAATTCTGCAGGGCACTCCATTGGGATGCTCCAATCATGTTTTTTAAGGCCAATACAGATCACTGATTTCATGTTACTTGATCAGCAGATTCTGATACACTTTCAGATTTTTTTTTTCCTTCATCCCTTTAAAAAACTTTTTACACTAAGCTCTGGCATAACCAGACACACAGAAGATTTATGTCCTTTATTAATTGTATTTTTATATTTAAACTGTAGACCACAGGTGTTTTTTATTAACAAAATGAAATTCTGTAGGCTTATTGTTCAGTGACTCTAAAAATACTAAAATAAAAAACATTTCCTTAAAATACATACTTTAACTAATAAACTATGTACAAACATATCCATAATACATATGGCATTAAAGAAAATAAAATGCTTCTCATTAATTACAAGCTTCCATATTGTTTAATTTTTTCTGTAATGTACCTAATTAACAGTGCATCCAGAAAGTATTCACAGCGCATCACTTTTTCCACATTTTGTTATGTTTCAGCCTTATTCCAAAATGGATTAAATTCATTTTTCCCTCAGAATTCTACACACAACACCCCATAATGACAACATGAAAAAAGCTTACTTGAGGTTCTTGCAAATTTATTAAAAATAAAAAAACTGAGAAATCCCATGTACATAAGTATTCACAGCCTTTGCTCAATACTTTGTCGATACACCTTTGGCAGCAATTCCAGCCTCAAGTCTTTTTGAATATGATGCCACAAGCTTGGCACACCTATCATTGGCCAGTTTCACCCATTCCTGTTTGAAGCACCGCTCAAGCTCCATCAGGTTGGATGGGAAGCGTCGGTGCACAGCCATTTTAAGATCTCTCCATAGATGTTCAATCAGATTCAAGTCTTGGCTCTGGCTGGGCCACTCAAGGACATTCACAGAGTTGTCCTGACGCCACTCCTTTGATATCTTGGCTGTGTTCTTAGGGTCGTTGTCCTGCTGAAAGACGAACCGTCGCCCCAGTCCGAGGTTAAGAGCACTCTGGAGCAGGTTTTCATCCAGGATGTCTCTGTACATTGCTGCAGTCATCTTTCCCTTTATCCTGACTAGTCTCCCCGCTCCTGCCGCTGAAAAACATCCCCACAGCATGATGCTGCCACCACCATGCTTCACTGTAGGGATGGTATTGGCCTGCTGATGAGCGGTGCCTGGTTTCCTCCAAACGTGCCGCCTGGCATTCACACCAAAGAGTTCAATCTTTGTCTCTTCAGACCAGAGAATTTTCTTTCTCATGGTCTGAGAGTCCTTCAGGTGCCTTTTGGCAAACTCCAGGCAGGCTGCCATGTGCCTTTTACTAAGGAGTGGCTTCCATCTGGCCACTCTACCATACAGGCCTGATTGGTGGATTGAAGCTGAGATGGTTGTCCTTCTGGAAGGTTCTCCTCTCTCCACAGAGGACCTCTGGAGCTCTGACAGAGTGACCATTGGGTTCTTGGTCACCTCCCTGACTAAGGCCCTTCTCCCCCGATCGCTCAGTTTAGATGGCCAGCCAGCTCTAGGAAGAGTCCTAGTGGTTTCAAACTTCTTTCACTTACAGATGATGGAGGCCACTGTGCTCATTGGGACCTTCAAAGCAGCAGAAAGTTTTCTGTAACCTTCCCCTGATTTGTGCCTCGAGACAATCCTGTCTCAGAGGTCTACAGACAATTCCTCTGACTTCATGCTTGATTTGTGCTCTGACATGAACTGTCAACTGTAGGACCTTATATAGACAGGTGTGTGCCTTTCCAAATCATGTCCAGTCAACTGAATTTACCACAGGTGGACTCCAATTAAGCTGCAGAAACATCTCAAGGATGATCAGGGGAAACAGGATGCACCTGAGCTCAATTTTGAGCTTCATGGCAAAGGCTGTGAATACTTATGTACATGTGCTTTCTCAATGTTTGTATTTTTAATAAACTTGCAAAAACCTCAAATAAACTTTTTTCACGTTGTCATTATGGGGTGTTGTGTGTAGAATTCTGAGGAAAAAAATTAATTTAATCCATTTTGGAATAAGGCTGTAACATAACAAAATGTGGAAAAAGTGATGCGCTGTGAATACTTTCCGGATGCACTGTGTGTATATATATATATATATATATATATATACACATATATATACATATACATATATATACACACACACACTCACACAATTGATTAATTAATATTGGCAATTAAACACTGCTTAAATGTAAATATACATGCACTTATAGGTTTTAATCATTAATTGCACTACAGCTTCTTTGCTATTAAAATCTACATTTACTAGATTTATTTAAACAGGTAAGTAAAAGGTCTGAATTCATTAAAGTAGCTTTTCTTGCAGTTTGTCTAACTGCAGAGGACAACACCTGCAATTCCTTTTCTCTCTATTTAAAAAAATTCCTAACACCATATATCAATTTCAGACAACGACCAAGGTGGGATTCAAAGCCTGGTGAAGGAGAAGTGATAGCCAGTGACCACAATGCCATTCCAGGAATGACCAATGCTTGCTGAAACAACAGAAGTGGGCTATATTTCTATCATCAATTCATGACTAGTTTAGAAATTTTGTTCTAAAGTTAATCGCTTTCTATAAATATAAAAAATATACTATATTTAAATACAAATAAATATAAATATATAAGTATAGAAAATTTATCTGCTTGTACTGGCGCTTTACGTTACAGACTATGGGGTACAGCAGAAAAGCTTAAAAAACTTACCAAACACGTATTGATCCTATACCTGTCATTTTTGAACCAAAAAAAGAATACATATATTACAGTTTTTCTGAATTGTAAAACACTAAACCCCATTCTCTGAACCAAAAAGCACAGTGGCCTGAACTTATTTATTGAATCATTCACTCTTTTGACAATACCATGAACAATTTTCACCTAGTGAAACACAATTTGCAGATCTCATTGACTCTTTTTGCAAAACTTTAAACACATTCTCATGTAATAAAACACATTTTGCACTACATGGCACTTGTGATGCATAATGGAAACCCCAAGTGACAAAAGGTAAAAACAAATAAAGCACAGCTGTCATAAATTAAACACTCTGACTCAAAACTGATCACACATATTTCAAACGACATGACACAACCAACATAAGACAGTTCATAGTGCACAAAGGTATTTGAAGGTTCATGTCAACAATGGACAGAAACTATCAGAAATGCATAAGACGACTGTGTATAAGAGGTGGGGTACGAGGAGGAAAAGGGGCAGAGGAGACAAATAGTAGTAATTTCTAACGAAATTTGAGCTACTGTCATATAGCCTGTTCTTGTCTGTGGAATGACAATGAGGGAAACAGGACAAAGAGTACAAACCAATAACAACAGATTCTCTGTGTCCACCATAATCTGGACATTCAGACAAGAGAACAGGTACAGTATAACTTGTCATTGAAAGTTCACAGTACTACTGTATACAGATGTTTCAGTAGACTGGAAGGAAAGTTCATCACTGTGCTGTACTAAAAGAATATTTTTGTGACTGTACATTCATTTTTTGTAAAACTGCAAGACTGCCACACGAGGGTGGTAGGACAGCTTTGTTCACTCAGCAGCAAGAGGCCATTATAGTTGACATGGTCCATTACAACAATACCATTAGACTGCGAGGAATACAGCAATGAGTTATTGAAGACAGCACAGACTTTGAAGGAATCTACAGTGTTAGCCTTTCCACCACTGACTGTGTCCTCCAATGAACAAGGTGCACATGAAGCAAGTGTACAGAGTACCCTTTGAACTGCGATTTCAGTATGTGTAAGGAAGTATACATTCAGACACATTTATAGTAGTCCAGATAGTTTACAGTATATTACTGTATATATACTACTGTCAAGCTCAATGACATCTCAGTATGTACAATGTATGTAAATCAAGAATGCATATAATGTACTCTACAGCATAGGTCTGGCTTTCTGTAGCACTCCCAAAACTGTACTGTACTTCTATATACAGAGACTGTTTGAATTGGATTCCATGGAGAGACTCCATGAATACATTGTTGTGGATGAAGCAGGGTTCAATCTCACAAAGAGGAGGAGGACAGGCCAGAACATAACTGGCAGAGTGCTGGCTCTGAGGAGAAGGATCTGCACTGGTAGCCAGTTCAAATCCCCATTACTGCCAAAGGAGATCCTACTCTGCTGGCCCCTTGAGCGAGGACCTTAACACTCCAGGGGTGCTGTACAATGGCTGACCCTGAGCTCTGACCCCAAGGAGTATGCGAAAAGCAACAAATTCCTAATACAAGAAAATTGTGTAAGGTGAAATAAAAAACAAATAATTGGCCAGCGTAGTGGCAATGTGACACTATGTGCTGCCTTAAGCAACCATGGGGTTCTATATCGTCATGTCACACTGGCGCCATAGAACACCCAGCATCTTCTTACATTTCTTGGTGATCTTTGAGATGTCTTGTTTGGAATTGAGCAGCAGGATCATGAGGTGAACGAGCATCATACCTATGTTCTAGTTTAGAACAATGGCAGTTTTCACCGTGCTGATCAGATAAGAGAATGGTATAACATCAATGAGCCACATGTCAACGTGTACCTTCCATTATACTCTCCTTTCCTTAACCCGATATAGGAGTTTTTCTCTACATGGCAGTGTATGGTATATGACAGGCAACCCTACACCAGGGTAAATCTTCTACAGGCCATGGAATTGGCCTGTGGTGACATTGGTGCGGAGTTGTGTCAAGGTTGGATTTGGCACAAGACAGGGTTCTTACCCCATTGCCTAGTGAGGGGGGATATAGCAAGAGACATTGAAGAAGTGCTGTGGCTTGACCCAGCTCAAAGACGTGATGAAGCCCACTGACCATTAACTTGTTTACAGTCCTATTGATTCTCTCCCCTTTACAGCACATTATAGGCAGAGGACTGTAATGTACTTCTCATTAACAGTATGGAAAATTCTGTCTTTTCCAATACTTTATTTTTACTTTATATACAGTAAATGCTGAATCTTTTTTATTTTTTTAGATTTTCAAAATGCATTTGCAGTATTGTAAACAATGAACATTTCTCCTGGAACTATACGCCCTGAACACAGTGTTTTCCATTTTTTGTTGTCGTGTTTTTATTTTGGTGGCTTTGTGTGCGATCTGAAGACATTGTTTGATTTTGAGCACAGGTTAAAACGGTTATGAGGCAAATGTTTGATTTTGCAAGAAGAATCAGGGGTTTTGTGAATGTATTTTAAGAATGGGATTTTGTGTTTACGATGTTGAGAAAAAGATGCAAGATTTCACAAAATGTTTATCAGCAATTCAGAAAAACTGTATGAGATTCAGCCATTTTAAAAAGACCACCAGCCATGTACGATAGCTCAGCATTTAGTCTTTAGTCTTCCTGCGCAACAACTTTTTACCACTACAGGGGGTGGTTTTCTCCTGATAGAGCAAATAACAGTAAACTTTTCATGCCACATGGTTGGTTTTGTTTTACTTACATATTTTTGTGAGAATTCACCCTAGCAAATAGAAAATGTATTATCATCATCTCAAGAAAAATAGTGCCAGGTATATGCGATAAAAGGAGCATTTCTAGATTCCTTTTGTTGTCAGAAACATGCATTGGGAACACGGAAGGCATGGATCAATATTTGACAACTTTCTTGGCATGAAAAATGGATGTATTTGTAAGTTTTTAAGCTCTTCCTCATTGGAAGCGCCTGAGTGGGCAAGGTTTATTTTTCTTTTAAACTTATAATAAGCACTTAACTTTAGAACACAATTTCACGTAGCAAATACACATGTACCCTGTTTGTGAAGAAATAACTTCAACATGAAAAATGCAGAAATTAACTTTTAAGCTCAACAAAGCTCACCAATCCTATCCATCTAATTTCACAAAAATAACAATCAGTATGAATTTGTAACATGTCTGCTGGGTGACCAAAGTAAAGTAAATCACTTTGAAAATGACACCAATTTCCCATCTCTTCTACACTTCAATGGACCTACAGTGCTCCTGTCTTACCTATCCAAGTAAACCGTTTAACGCACAAACTGCTACATGCACCCATTTTCAAAGCCGCTTAATCCATTCACCATCTTGCAGGTGCTGATGCATATCCCAACAGCATCGTATGAGGGGCAGGATGAAGCCGGGACAGAGCAGCAGTTAGTGACAAGGCAAACCTACACTCACTCTTTCCAGCTACTGCTGTGGCACGGCCAAGATAATGCTTTACTCTGCCTACTTTATCGTTGCTCAATTTTATACCAAGTACAACTTCCAATTACTGTCAGAGTACTACGTTTTCTCCATCCATCCATCTTCTCCACTCAAAAATAAGCTTATTTTAACCAAAAGCATTAAAAATCCTGAACACAAGAACATCTGTCATTTTTGTGCTTTTCTTATGGTTTGAAACGTCACTGCAATATAAAAATAATATAAAAAAAAAAAATCACAAGTTTCCACAAGCCTCTATACAAATATGTTTCAAGTTATTTGCAACAACTACATTGTCTCAGTTCTCTGTGATTCAGGAATTTTTCAAAATGAACAAATGATCCATATAAATGACTGCTGGTTGTGACTTTGTATGTTTTGAAGATTAAAGGGCTGTTTTAAATAAATAATTAAATATGTTTGATTGCACTGCACGCTCCATAAACAAAGCCTTCTTTCTGACAGAACATCTGTTCAGATACCAGCATGTATCAGTCTGGCATGCAAAGGAGCTTTGCTGGTTCTTTTTAGGCACTGACTGGCAGCCTGAAACTGTCAAATAAGCAGTACCAACATTTCATTGTCATCTTACTGCTTGCATTTTTGGTTTGAAGTGTTCAGCTTATACACCCCATTGGGAAATATATTACTAGTCAGTAAACTAATTTACAATCTGTGTTGAAGATGTGGGCATGTCCCTGCAGAATTATCATTCAATGTCCAAAAAAAGCTTTACAGTTGCATTCAACGACACTGTAATGGAGATCACAAGTTGTGTTCTGAGATTTATGGAGTGAAATTGGGTGGTGCTTTTTTACTGCAAATATAAAGATATTTCAGTTTGCTAGTTTATCCAATTTTTAATCAGGTTGTACAGTTCATGTTATCAGGAACCCATGCTTAAATATAGGTAGTAAGATAGGAGTCAACCCTGAAAAAGTAAATTCCAATCTACTGCTGGGCCCATTCACACATTGACACATACAGATGCAAAGTGCTGTTTTGCCTCCATTCATAAGTATTTAACAGAATACTCACACATATAATTGATGTTTTGGAATTTTAATAAGGAAAAAAAAGTCTTACTGTAAAGTGGCACAACGTCTGAGATGATGTGTGGATTGCACATGCTCTCCCCATGTCCACATGAAAATCTTACGGGTTTCCAGCTTATGTTCTACAAAAGTGTGTAAGGATTTTGAAAATTAAAAACCAGGGTTGCCAACATTACTTCCCGGAGGGGCTGCAGTAGCTACAAGATTCTGTTGCTCCAGCCAAGTCTACAATATTAGAAATGTCTCACATTGCAAATTAAACAGGCTAACAATTTATTAAAATTAAATTGTATGCCTCCTAGGTAGCAAGAAAAGGTGTCCAAGTAAGTATTTATTTGGAGCAAAACTGCAGTCAAGTGTGGCCTTTCAGGAGTTTTACACGCCTACACTAAACTGACCTGATATTCAGTATGACAGTGTGCGTGTCCATTCCTTGTAACTGACTTGAATCCCAACCAAGAATGGTTTTCATCTTCTTTCTTAAACTGTCAGTACAGATTTGCAGCAAAATTGTGTCCAGGAAACTTATAAGGGTTGGATTTCTGGCACTTCATAGACAAGTATAAACATGTTTGTGTCCCTTCTATAAACTAGGCAAGTGACAGAATCATTTGAGACAAAATATGTTAGAAATTAAAATTCTTCTTTTTCTGAATCTCACATGACTTACAGCATGGATGTTCAACATCAGGCTATTGTGGTTGCAGGTTTCCATTTTCTTAATTAGTGACCAGTTTTACAGCTAGATCACTTCTTTTCCCTTCATTTTAATTGTCTTTTTATAAGATCCAGCCCTCTGAATCACTTCACCTTTTCTTAAAATACCACCTAAGTAGAAATAAGCTGTTGACTTTGGTTAGAACAGTAATCTTCAACTGAGACTAATTGTTAAGTGCAACTGAGGTCCACTGGCAGTCTCACTTCATGTTACTCTGTTTCTGACTTTGCAAATTAATAAGAATTACAAAGACACACATATTAGGATAAATGACAATTCTATACTGTCTTGATACAGTATGAAATACAGTACAAATGCCTTGTGCTAAATTGCCAACGCTGGTTATTTATGATATGTTGGTTATGTTCAAGTAACAGAATACAAGGAACACTTCAAAGACGATGGATATAGTTCTGAGAAGTTTTTGGAGAACAAAGGGTAAAAGTCCAAACAGTGATCTCATTCAGGACCCAGCAGTCCTGTTAAAAGAATACACCACCCAATTTTTTTTTTTTTTTTTAACGTGTTACATACCCTGAGTAGTTTGTGGTGATGGCCGAGAAAAACTTTTAATCTCACACTTTTGAGGAGAATGAGGATTACAAAATTCCAAATACTATGGGCTTCAGTGAAGACCCCATTTGAACACTAGCAAACAAATGAAAATGTCCAAGGAGGAAAAAAAAATCTCTAATTGTGTCATATAATCCATGTCCGGTATCCAGTTTTAATACTACAATAATATGTAAAATCATTTCACTTACAACATTACGCTTAAATGTTTAATTTTTATTTTGTATATTAAGACAAATGCAGCAACAGTGAAAGCACCAAGTGTATCATCTAAAACAGAAAGCAACTGTGTAACACCATACATATGAAGACAAGGACATGTGAACATCCTTTTAAAAATAATAAAATACAGTGGACTGCAGATACATAACTAGAACAGTCATATTAACAAAAAGGGGAAACATTTTGGAGAATCTCCGAACACTTCTTCATATGAACACACATTTTGGCAGTAAAACGTCAAGCCTTGTCCCCTATAGAAACACAGTACAAAGTGGCATACTGTATCCTTACAAAGTTGCCCTGCTGACCATTGAGATTTTACTACCATAAACAGAAACAGTCATCACACCAATTACATGAAATAAGGCAATTGTGGTCAAGAAGTCTGCAGAATACCATTATGCTTTTCTGAATGCTGTCCAGTGTCTTGGCCATAACCATTTCAGAATGCAAGGGCAACAATGAAAAGTGTCTAAATCTTGTAAATGAAAATGGATCAGCCTCTGATTTATACATCCAGGCAAGGTATATATTTTCTATTACAGCAATTCAATGCTTAGGCAGTAACAGAGTGAGCAGAAATAATACCAAAAAAAGGAAAAAAAAAAAAAAAAACACTTGCAAAACTCACTAGGAGAGCACAGAAACTGAAGGCAGATCGGTAAAAAAAAAAAAAAAAAAAAACATGCAAAAAAAATGTACTGCACTAGAATGGACAAAACATAGCATGAATCCAAAGATTTAATTTAACACTTCAATAAACTGGACCGCAAATAACTAGCTTTACGGCTTCCTTCTGTAACAATTTAGCATATGAAATGGTGAAAGCACATAGTGGATAGCTTTCAACTTTTCTTTTGTTTTTAGACAGATTCAGCAAACAGTTGTGCAGCTCTATAGTAGATACCATCTCCCAGTTAAAAGTGCATTTAGGACAATAGCATACTTAAAATGATGAACGAGTTAAATAGGCTTTGAAATTGCAGAAATTTATCATTTTTAGTACACCCTTTTCATACACAACTGTAACAAACCTCACAGATTTCATGGCACAAACAAGACACCTCCAGAATTAACCTATAAATGCCAGTTAACACAACAGAGAATTCATGTACGCTGGTAGAGAAGTTTTTAGCACTCTAGGATAGTGTGATTTTTGTCAGTACATGAAGGCTGGTCTTCAACAACTTGTCGAGAGAGTCACACCATGCTCTCGTCTAGCACCTCTATAAAAGCTCTTAACGTGTAATAATTTTTCCATTTCAAAACAGTGGTACAGCAAATGTGTTAAAAATGAGTTTCTCCCACAATACAAGAGGGCATTTATTATCTTCAAGTAGATTAAGCATCACTAATGTATGAAAAGATATAGAAGTTTAACATATTACCTTTAATGGAACTTCAGCTGCTGATCTGAGAGCCCAAAATGAATACAAGGGCAAAAATATGAGTGGATGACTACAACAGATAACATGTCAAGAGTAATATTTCACATAAATGAACTTTTGAGGCTTTAAGTGCATAGATTTGCCACGTTGAGGACTGGGAAAGTATGAAAAGAAATTCATGGAACAACTCAATACCATCTTGAATTTTACAAGATGTCACCTTTCCTGAGGTATGCTTAGGACCTTATTACCTTTTAAGTAAGACACCAGATTAAGCATCTCTTGGTAAATATTGGGTTGACTTTACAGATCATTGTATCATTTTAAAATGGTTTAAATTAATAAACCATGTGTGGATGGATACACATTTCTTATTGTAATACTACTGAAGAATATTAATAAAATATATATTCAACACTTGAGATTAAGTTCATCAGTCATTAAGTTGGGACAATCATTTATTTTGTGAACCTGTTTACTGCAATATAAAGTTTGCAGGAATCTCAGTTTGGATTTGAACTAAGATATAGTAAAAGTCACCCTTCTATAAAGTTTCTTTAATTATTCAAAATTAATTTTTCAAATCACAGCTGTTCAATGCAACAGAAAACTATACATCCTAGTACAAACTAACGGGCAGCTAATTAATTTAATATTAGATGTATCTAGTTATCAAGAAAAACAATTAAGGGAAAATTACTTCAGAAACAACAATGGAGCAAAACAATAACAGTTGTTTTAATGCAATGCTGTTTAGTCAGAAGGGTCTATGGACCTACAGCATGAAGCAACTTCTTCAAAATACTAATGTTTCATAAAAGCAATACTGGCACAAATAAAGAGTATATATATTAGTTGAAACCAGCCAGCCAGGCACTATGTTAAATAAATGTGCAGTTATGATGAACATTATTCCAGCGTGGGGTTTCAAATTAATCCTAGAGGGTGTGGAGAGGACTATTTAGCCTAAAAAGATCTCCTAGACCTTCAGCACTCTCCCGCTTAGAATATGTATGTGTACAGAATCTTTTTTTCTTCCTTATATATTTAAATTTGAGCATAGAAATATACTCCAAAATAAGTACAAAAATAACTAACATACAATTTACTCAGACTTTAAATTTCTGCATTTTAATGAGAATTTTAGTCATTATTATTTCTCTGCAATTCAAAATGGTCATGGATGTGATTTCTGTCAAATAAAAGCATAACAAATGAATAACAAGTAAACTGAATAAGGTATAGATAAAAATGCCCCATATTCCATGACACTCAACAAGTGCTCAGAATACGATAAACAGGGAGATGCAATTTTAGAACTGATAGCTGCTTTAAATAATTTGAGTTGAGAATACAATGTGCATTGTAATGCTGCAAACGTCTTCACTGCAAGAAGTATCTGTGCACTAAACATAAGCACAGACATTTTAATGAAAGTGCAGATAGTTTTAAAGTGTCTTGTACATAAATACCAGGACAACATCAATGCATTAGCTCTGTGGCATCCATTCATTTACTAATTCAAGGTAGCCCCCATGTTTTGCATTTCTCCAATTATTGCACCTAAAATATTTCCAGTAAACAAGAGGAATTCTTATATTTCCTGCAGTGCTAGTGTAATGTGATCTCATTTGAGTTTCTGTAGCTTCCGACTGTAAAGCAGAAACACATTACATTTTCATCCCTTCAACCTTCTAACCACAATTGCATTATGTGGTATTTGTAAATAATAAACTGCAGCTCTCTTTATATAGCAATCCATCATGAGGGGCTACTGATGGTATTGCTTCTTTGGATCCTTACTCTTCCTGCACTGAAGATTTTCTGGGACTTTAATATATCAGTATGATTATAATAGTGAAACACCAGATAAACTGAAAAAAAAAAATACAAAGCTTTACAAGATTACTTGTGTGTAAATGTCAGTGTACAAATAGTTTACTATAGATATATGAAAATGATGGTCTTTGAGAATAACTGTTTTATACTCATTTCCTAATGTTCTTAATCAATTAACAAATACACATCTTTGAATGTAAACAAGGCTAGGACCAGGCAGTCATTTTTATTACCTCTACACTTTTGCATATGTTGTTAAAGAAAATTTCACTAAATACTATGATAGGTACATATGGAAAAGAGAAAAAGGGTAGCAGTATAATATGAAAGTAATCTGACATTACCTAAGGAAGATAACAGCAGAATGTTAACAGTGCACTCAGACCAAGACAGAAAGTAAAACAAATGCAGCAGGGTAGATACTTTTAGCAAAAGCTCATTTGAAGCTAAGTATATTTAGAGCTCAGTGTGCATGTATATAATCACACAAAAAATCCTGCTGACATCAGTGTTTCACCCTGGACGTTGGCACCATACACAGCAATTATTGGACATGTAAGCAAAGAGGAGGATTATTCAAAAATAGCTCAGGTGTGGCAAAACACCAGAATTCACAGGAAACTGTTTTGCAAGCCCACAGAGAAGGGATACTAAAAAGACAAGCATCAGAGACTGTGTCAATATAGTCTGGAGAAACGTTTAAGATAATCATGCTGGTGGGATTAAAAAAAAAAAAAAAAAAAATCAATTTTTGCTGAAAATGACAACATGTAGATACTTTAAAATGTTGTAGTAGTATAGAAAATATAAACATAGTAAAAGTAACCTGTAATATCACAACTGTTCCTAAATTCTTTCATTATAATTTTGTTAATGATTTAATTTATACAGAAGCATGGGTAATAGTGTATGGAACTATCACAAATGTTCATAGCAAATGAAAAGTCTGCTATAGATGTTATATGAAACAAATGAATCATTTACATGTTTTCTGAATAAAATACTGGGTTTTTCAGAAGGCACATTTCAGACAAAGACAAAAGAAAAAACTTGTATATTTAAACTACAGAAACATGACCCTCAACAAGAACAAAGTACGCTTTATTCAGTTATAATAGAAGATAATTCAATTTACCAATGTCAGTTTTCAGTCTTTGGTTAATTTCAGACAGGTCTATAAAAACACTAACACCACCAGTGGAAGCTCAGTTTCAAATTTTACTACAAAACACTCAAAGAGGTTCATCAAGACAAGAGACACACTAGTGGACTTAAACGAGCTGTAGCCTTCATTATTCTATTTAACAGTATGCTAACTCTTCTAAAAAGCACTCTAATTCCAAGATGTTAAATGCTTTGTACGACTGCCCAGAATGAGTAGCATTATTAAAAACAAAGCATAATTAATGATTGAAGGTACTTTACTCACACTATCACTTATTACGGTACATTAACTATAAGTTAGTACCAGTTTTGTCAAAAAAAGTTTTCTTTTTTAATGTAAAATGCAACAATCATTAATGTAAGAATAAAACCATTTACATGGCATTAAAATACATCACATTTGTGTTTAGCATGTTTCCATGTGACCATTATCACAAAATATTAATCAGTTTAGAGACAATCATTCACATGGACTGGAGTCATCCCAGGTGATAAAGGTTTGGAGAGATTTGACCCTGGGAACTTGAATTCTGAGTACCATTTCACATACAAAGTGTTTTATTAGATGCCTTAAAGTTTAATATTATGGACAAATAAAAAAACAAAATAAAACTGAAAATATTGGTTATTATAATGCTTAAAATGTACAGCAGATACTTCTAAATCAGATTAACATGAATATTATGCCCCTTTGTAGCACAGAGTATTTATTGATCTTGGAGATGAACGATTGTCAGATAGGTGCAAAGTGCAGGGTCCTGTATGCTAACTCAAAGGGTACTGAGAGCAGACTTTAGTATACCAATGAATGAGATTGCTTGATAAGAGTTCTATCACCAGGGTGTTTCAGATTAATACATATATTTTACATGTCTGTAAACTCACACACACAAATTAAAAATAAAACTTTTTTCACAACAGCTAGAAAAGAAATCTATATTAATGTATATAGAAACAAAATATAAAAATTAAAAAATGAAATTTAGCGTCACTGGTAGAATGCTGTGGAGCTGCAATGTCAGGATGAATCTTGGGGAAACCAAGTCTTCACGCTGCTGAGCTGTGATATCCAGGCTAACAATTAATTTGGAAAGTTTAGGCAAAAATAATATGACAAGAAACGATTGAAGAGGTTACAGTTCAACTAACAACTGAAATTTTGGTTGGTATTCTACTTTAAGATGAGATTGAAGCTGAAATTTTTGGCCATTTATATAATCCAATTGGCACTAATGGAGATGTAAACGAAGAACATCATACCACGGACTCTAAACACACTTTAAAAGCAATACATAAATTACTGACATGGAAAAAAAATCAGTTCCTTCAATACAAGACAGGAAACAATCCTGGGTGGGGTACTAGACTATATTAGTGCACAGTAATGCACAAACCAGGCCACTTTAGAATGACCAGCAAATCTAGAATGCAATTGATCAAACAAAAAATAAGTAACATTCAATTTAAGATGTTATGGAATAACTGTAAATGAATACAAGCCTTCACTTTCCCATTGATTTGAAAATAAGATATGTTAATTTCAAGGCTGGTTATCTGATACAGTTTTTTGTTAATCTTCAATGATAGTGCCATTAAACCTCAACCCTGCTGTATGGTGAATTTGTATACTACACTAAACTATTTCTGTGTGTGTGACATATAGATAACTGGTCAAAGGATTTATAATACTCCAATTTTTATATTTTTATAGATATTTAAGAAATTCATGTACAGTGAATAATCTGAAATGGTACAAAGGTAAGAGGTAAAATTCCAGAGGTTAAAACAATATAAAAAAAGTTTACGTTAATAGAAACTGAAAAATGATTTAATTTTCAGAGTTGTACAAAAAACTTTGCTAAGGGAACAAGTTAATAGGTTAACAACTAACAGTTTTTTGTTGTGGCAATTACAGTTAATTACACCTTGAAAGCTGATGCACATATTTTTAATTTCTGTAAATTACTTACAAACCCTCTAATTGTATAAAAGAAGTGTTGGAACAAACTGGATTGCTACATCCTCTGAAGCATTATTTTGGTCAAAACTGCACTATATACTGCAATCAAAATAGCAAGAAAAAGGCCATTAAAAGGAAAGACATACAGGTACACAGACTACTATAACTCTTAAATGTTTTAATCTATCCTTTAGAGAAACTGCAAAAAAAGCCAAGGTATCAGTGAGTAGTTTCCTACACCATCAAAGGAACCCGAAAATGGGGGAAACTGACAAGAGCAAGTCTGGTAGACTCAGAGAAACAACAGAATTAGAAAACAATTTTCTGAGAGTCATTTACTATACTTGCAAGACAGGAACTTCACAGGGCAAAAGCTGTGCAGTATACTAATTGCCATTTGTGTATTTGTTCTACGGTTTAATTTCAAAGTACACAGAGACTGGTGGTGGTTCTTGGCCCAGGTAAGCCTCTTTTTCCTATTTTTCTGTTTTACATATGCCTTTTTTAGTAAGATTTGACCTGTCAAACCAAAGCCTTCCTTTCATGGTTTAAAATGGCGCTTACTACAACCACAGTCATATGAGGTACCTGTTATGCAAGATGCGGACTCTCAGAAATGTATCTTCTGATTCTGTTGTGGCTTTAGGTCTATAAAACCTGCTCCTGTCAGCTTCCTCAAATTTTCAAGTTCCTTTTGATGGTATGGGAAACTGTACTCACTGACACCTTGGCTTTCTTTGCAGTTTCTCCAAAGGAAAGATCTCCACAGTTTTGAGGGTTACAATGGTCTGACTGTCTTCCTTTGTTAATTATCTTTTTCTTCTCCCATTAAGGTATGCAGTATTTCTGCAAAACACCACTTTTATACAGAAATAATGTTTGTACATAATCAACAGACGTTAAGACACCAGTAGGAGCTGTTTGGATTAATTAACTTACACTGCTGAAAAAAAGCTATATGTTAATAAACTTGTTCTCTTAACAATGCTTTTTTGTATAACTCTGAAAATTTATTATTTTTTAGCTTTTGGTAACCTACACCATTTTTTTTTTTCTTCAACCTTAGGAGGTTTACTGCTTACCTTTGTAGCATTTTCTGGTCATTCACTGGACTTGAACTGCTTAAATTTCAATAACAACTGGAAAAATTGTGTTCTGAAACCTTTTGGACCAGTACTGAATAAGTCTGTGTATGTGTGTGTTATATATTATATATATATATATATATATATATATATATATATATATATATATAAAAACACACACACACTGCATGCACAACATAAATAGCACATATTAACTTACATGCTGTATAACAAATATTGCATGTCAACGAATAATCATTGCAAAGATCTACTACATAGACCATGTAAAATACATACTGTATCGCAATGTTGTTTCATATTATACCATATATGAAGGCATTGAACAGGTTATTATTTAATTAATTTCCTACATGTCCATCCTTTATTCTTTTTTAGTTTGCTCACTTACAAACTATTTTAAAATCCTTAATTTACAATTTCAGAATTCAATCATCCATGTTAAAAAATTTTTTTGTCTATTTCAGTCAGTAATAAATGATTTAGAAAATAACTTCTTAGACAAATGCTAACAAATTGAATTGATGAAAATGCTTGATGTTATGCATACTCAAGGAAATCCTTGCATAACTAAAACAAGACATCTGTCTTTGCTGGACTGTGGCTTCTGAAAAACCCATCCTTAGTTCACAAAATATTGGCAAAAAACCAATCCTGCAGTGAAACAAGGAACACGCTCTGCCAGCTCCTAAACGGATAAACAATCTTGTATGCCTGTAACAAGAAACTTGAAAAGTAAAACATACTGTAAATACCAAGAATGAAATAACTATGCTGTATTCTGCACCAAAAAAGAGGAGGAACAAATACTATCAAGGCACATTTTGAAGCAAACCAGTATGTAGCGCATTAGAGAGAGTTAGTACTGAATACAAATCATTCTGACCAGAGAGACACACAACTTAAAATTAAACAGTACAGTAATGTATGCTAGTATGAATATATTAAATAAAGCAGTTAGTGAGCTCTTATTGTACTGAGTGCACAACATTTTCAAATTTCCTTCTTGGGTTTCCGATTTTTATATCATTTAGAGCAAGGGTTCCCAAACTTTTTTCAGCCTCAGACCCCTTTACCAAAAACTTTTAAAACTGTCGACCCCCTAATTACATGCAATGGTTTTTCATATCCGCACTTGCTTTGATATGTTCGATAAGACAATGAACAGACATGTTTGTGCTACATGTATTTTCATGCATTCTTACGTGTGACTCTTTTAATGACACATTTTACCTTTTCGTTCGCAAATTTGGTATGTAATGTGTTTTTTTAAATGATTTTACTTCTTAATTAGGTACCTATTGGAATCATTGATATTTTGAAATAACAAACAAATAGCAGTAGTAAGGGGGTCTATTTTTGCTGTCGTTGACCCCCAAATTTTTTCATTGAAACTATCGACCCCTAGAAAGTTCAAATCGACCCCAGGGGGTCAATATCGACCACTTTGGGAACCCTTGATTTAGAGAATGCTGGTTAAAGTTTTAAAGACAATACATTTCAGAAAACAAAAAGGCAACAGCAGTTTCACTGTGTAATGATTATTACATAAAGGGCATTTAAAATAGCTTTGCTTTTTGATTGAAAGCATACTGATATTATCAAAGCTTTATCTATTGTAAATGTATTAGATATTACACCTTTTTACTTGTGGCGATCAACTTTATTACCTGTCCTCTTGCTGAACAAAAAAGCCCTAGCCTAATAGTACTCGATTCTGTTTACTTTTTTTTTGTAAGTCGCTTTGAATAAAAGCATTTGCGACCAAATAAATGTACCGGTAAATATTATGTAATGTTAAAGAACATGATGTCCATACCCACCATATTAAAATGACTCAAGTCAAAAAGATCATTTTTCTTTTCTCATTGGAAGGAAAGAATATAAGCCAGTTGTCTAATTAAATTAAAAATAAACTTAAATCACTGAAGTTTTCTTTTTGTGCAACACCAGTATTTAAAGCAGTTTTACCTACCAAATGTCAAATTGTGTCATGGCAACTTTTTTCTTTTTTAAATATATAGCTGCTAAAATCTTTATTTGAATAAAATATACTTTATATACCCATGATGGGGAAGATATAATGCACAATATATATAGAAGTATACATTTTTAATAATTAGTAGTTGCTTAATAAACAGTGATGTCTTACTTATAATGATACTCATTGTGAAATGTGCTACATAAAAAGGGCTTTCACTATACTAGAAGTTAATCAATTACAATATTCAAATAAAAATAAAAATGGCAGATCATTTGTAATTTTATAAAGAGTTTAAAATAGTGAGAATCTTCCTAGAAACAGGAAAGGATACAGTGAATCACTGTAAGTTCTTAAATCTGAAGTAAAAATAGGTGGTGATTTTCTGTGTCTAAGTGCAGTGCTCCTGCATAAAAACAACACAACATATGAGAGTCATGTGGTATTTAAAATAAGGCAAGATGGTGTTGCAAAATAAACAGTTTGTATTATTTTGAGATGACAAAACCTCTGAGAGGATAATGTTGGACCCTTGAATGCTGGTACAGATATAGCACCTAAATAATGTTTTGAGAATGAACTGCACATGTTTATAGTAACTAAGGCTAACAGAGATAGATGGTCCCTTTAAAAAAAATCCTTATTTTGTGAAATTATCCTCAATGTATTAATAGGTGTGTATCACTATGTTTCATAAAAGCCTTAAGACTGCCCCCAACCCCCTAAAAAAATAAAATAATAATAAAACATTGTTTATCACATCCCACAATTTTGCATCAGTTAAGGATTAATTTCTTATTATATGTAATGAGAATAAATTACATTATTCAAGGGAATTTCCTGACTGAAATAAATTTTTTGACCACTTTTTCTCTAAGAAACAGAGCACTAACGTGAAATGTTACAGGACTAATTAAAATTAAAGAAACAATTCTTATTTCATGAAAAATGTCTAAATATATATTACCTGCAGCAAATTAATGTTAAACATAAGGAAAAAAATATATTAGTCAGTTCTTGTCATGGAACATAATCTTAGAAGAAGAGGAACAGCTAATGGCAGGATTAACTAAAATTGTAAGATTGAGATAAAAGTGCCTGACTTTCCATGGCTTTTAATGGTTGGGTTTAACAGAGAGATGGAAGCAGGCCACAGACCTTACAGAATGCACAAATTAAAAAAAAAAAAAAAATTAAAAAAATCACAAAAAGAAGCCTGTATGCTTTTTGGAGTACATTTTATGACTTCACTTTCTATTAAAACACATACACTTTTTTAAAACTGCAATCAGACACATAAAGAGCTCAATAACTGCTTTGGAAAAAGGACAAAATACTTCCAAAAGTACTAAAACAAAAAGAAGAATTCAGAACTGCAAAATTTATTCAAAAAGAAACAACTTGCAGTTAAGCGTCTTTTCCCAAATGTGCTCATGCTAGAGGCTTAGCCTACTATTTTATTATTATTTAGCACAGAGCAGACATGATAATTATTATTTATGTACCTATCTAGAATGTAGCAGCAGAAAGAAGTGTGACAGGGCTAAGGTTTTTGTCTTTTTTTTTTTTTTTACACTTTTGTTTTGACAACAAAGTTGGATTCTAACTATTTACTTGCCATAGGCTATTGTTGTGATGTACACACAAACCGTAAAGAACAGAAAGAAAAAAAAACACAAAAAACATATAGTCTTTCCTCTTGTGTGAGGCCTATCCTGAAGAAGAAGAAGAAAAAAAAGTTTGGATACTGTTCGTTCTTTTACTGCGGTCCTCTTTTGTTATTTACTCAATTATTTTTATTTGACCTTGATAGGTTCTCTCTCAAGCCATCGCACTCGAACTTTTTGTTTATAATGGTATTCCTTCAAAAAGTCCTGCAGAGCTGCCGGCAAAGGAAGCAGGCCTATTCCGTCATAGGTGGTACGCCTACAGATTACTGCACGACAGATGTACTGCAGGCTAAAAGGAAAAGTCCTGTGTAGTGGCATTGTGAGCAAAGGTTCAAAAAACATACAGGAGCTAGGATCCTTGTAATGCTCCAGCAGACCACTTACAGTTGAGGAGTGGAAAATGCATGGGTCATGAGCATCAAAGCTGAAGTTGTGATTCCACTGCTCAATGCGTGCATGCAATGAGCGGTTATATCTGCGGAAGCTGACAGAGAAGAGGTAGTCTTCCTGCGCAGAGTCCCTGAGCAAGAATGTGCCTTCAGGTTTGCCCTCTAGAAGTGCCTCTGCTTCATACCGGTCCATCACACCCCAGTAACAGGGGTTGCTGGTGATCTGCAGTAGATCTGGCACTAGGCAGTGAATAAAATCTATTTGTGTGTGAACCTTCCAAGGTCCTTGACGGCAGAAATGGCTCTCTCCAGATGTATGCCTCTGCTTTGGCCTACGTGACTGCAAGCACAAAGTTGTTGCATCTTCCTCTGAATCAAAATCCGTAAGCAAAGGTGCAGCTTGCTGTGGCCCTGCTGTCACACTTCCCACAGGTACTGAATTTACAATTGCAGAACTCCTACTGTCCCCAGTTATGTCCCCTATCCCTGGCGGTAGCTTTGGTCCCAGCTTATATAAAGGATTAATCTGAGCTGTGGCTTCAAATGTGTGGATCTGGGCATTGGGAGGCGGATCAACCCCCTCTTCAATGCTGAGCCTCCTCCTCTCCCGCAGTCTGTCTTCTTCATCTTCTGTAGAGGCAAATGCATCTAGCAAAGTGGCAGACTGGGGGCTAACAGGAGCTGTGTGCTGTTTAATGAGATGCCACTTTTGGGCAAGATCTGAACCTGCAGGAAAAGGGCATTTTTCAAGCAGGAGCTCAGACAAGTGGATCTTCCTCTTTGCTGAAAATGTCACTTTGGAAGACCGAGAGCGGGAACGTATTGGAAAGCAGAGACCTACAGTGTCCTGTAAACGCTGTCGGAAGGAGCATCCGTTTAGAGTCCGAGTAGAGGTGGAATCCATATCATGTACAGAACTGACTCCTAATCTTCTCTCCCGTCTCTGCAGACCATTTCGTGTCCTGCTAAAGTGCTTATCAGTCTCCAGGGAACTCTGTGTCTTGGTGGAGCATGAGTGTTTTTTCTTGCTCCCCCAAGGAGCATGCCTCGAGTAAGAATCTCTGCGAGCCAATCGAGTGCCTGCTGCTGCTCGCAGATCCTCAAAATCTTTGTCTATTGTGATCTCCATGATCTGAGGAATATCAGAGACACAATTCTGGTTCCTTCGTGAAACGTTCTGGAGGTTGTCAGAAACCAGCGGCAAAGGACAAAGTCTCTGATGAGTGCTAGCTGTTGCTTGGGAAGGTAACTCAGAAAGGCAAATACTGTTGGTCTGCTCCAAAGAGTACCCACTGAAGTTTACATCCAGGCTGTTTTCATTTTTGCTAGTATTTTCGGAATGGAATAGGTTGTGGCAACGGTTTTTTCAAGTTGTTCCACATCTTGCCCATTTTATCCATTTATTGACACAATCAAACCTGAAAAACAAAGTCAAAATATGGCCTTAAAAGTCTATTCATTCAAGCAAAATATATTAGTTTGGCAAAACAAAATTGTTACGTATGCACAAGAACAACAGAAATGAGGGAGAATATAGATTAAATGTATAGTTTTAGCAAATGATTATTTCATTATTGAAGTCACAATGTGTACACCATAATCTGAATTGTACATCACATTTTACTGCAAGTAGAGAGAGAGAGAAAATTATTCAGTTACATTCATTGGTCCGGTATTCTCCAAGTTTAAATAAAAATAGCAATAGTACCTGTAAAATTAGATTGTTGCGTATGCTTTTATAAACTAATGAAAAATCCAAAAGTTATTTATTAATTTTTGGTGCATTTAATATATTAATATAAAATGAACCATTTTAAAATAAAACAGCAGTATTCTTAATAATCAGATGAAAGTACTACTAATGAATGTGAAGCAATTTAAAATTTTACAGCAGAAAAACTTGATAATTTCAAAAAAATGCAGTGTAATGTTTGTTTAAAGAAATAAATACTATAATCAACAACCTTGTCACAGATGTTATGATCTAATTAATATACAACATTATCAGGGTGGTTGTTGGGAACTTTTATTTATAATTAAATAGTATAATTAATCTAGTGATCTAAAGTATTTACTTCTTTTTCTCGTCCAATTCTTCCAGTGACGAAATTGAGCTTTTACTGAGTTTTTTGAAAGGCAGGGAAATACAACACATCATTTATACGATATAAAATTTTATGTTTAAACAATTCTTTGTTTTAGCTTGTAGAATGAAGAGCAGAAATTCAGACTTTTTAATAACAGGATGCATTGATTCAGTTTAAGTTATGCATTTAAATTCAATCTGAAAATTTAGAAAACAGCTTGCTGGAAGTACACACTTGTAAGAATCTGTGAAGGTGGGTGTGAACTAACAGCAAACTGTGTTCTGATGCTTTTTCAGGACATTGTTTTCTGGCTGGTACATTGGATGAATGCTTGCTGCAACGCAACTAAAAGCAGATGTTTTCTTCCAAAAACTTGTCTTCTCCTTTGAAAGCAAAGTTTAAGATGAATGTGCTTTTTCTTAATATATCTTCAAATGAGTGTCATCATATGAAAGACTGATACAATACATAAGGATGGAAGTCAAAAGTTCCAACTACAGAAACAGCACAGCACTGAAGGAGACAAAACGGCAAGCATTAGCACATTGCTTAACAACCTAGATCATTACAAATCTACATGCAATTCTTATTGTACAACTGAACCTTTCATCTCCTAATCACTTCAACAACCTTGATCATTATGCGGTCTGGCCCTTTTATAGCAAACAACCACTTTAAGACAGCCTGCAGCACAAATTTCTTATACAAGGAAAAATATGAGTGGTGCAATGTCTGCATAAGTTCAAAACTTCTAAAAATTTAGCATGAAGTATCTACTAGTAATAAAGCTTAACTGTGGCCATTCTGAAGGCATCTATGAATTCTTATGAAATTCCTACAATTTTAGTGTTTAAATGTGGCCTCTGGAGATACAGCAAAAATTCATCTGAAAGCTAATGTGTTAACAGTAAATAAAAATATTTCTGAAGATATCTTGTCTAGTGACTTTCACCTTTTTTATTTTAACTTGTAAATAAAACGTACAACTGTAAGTTTATTCATTCATAATACACATTGTGTTAATTCCTTTAAAAATCCTTTGACACACTGATTTTCATATTTTGTTTTCTTTAAAATTCCATGTGTTTAAAATTTGACTATAAAAATCATCCATAACCTGCTTCCTAAAATAAGCCTTGAAAGCTAACTGTAATATTTCTGCTACTTTTTGTATACTATAAACATAGTGGCTTCTTTTAGTTCCAGTGACACTTTATTCAAATATGAAGGAAACAATAACAACTTTTAAAACATGCTGCTTTATCAGACTTTGAATACAAAAAAGGAAAAATTAGTTTTCTCACAATGTTGCATAGTAGCTTTAATATGCCCAGATAACTGTCTTAAAACAGGGATGAACTAGGATAAATATTTGGTTCTTTCCCCCTAGAAATGTTTAAGTAGCTGGTACCGAAACTCTATTAGTTAAAATGCAAACTAGCTTTTAAACAATACAGTTACTTTTTAAGGACTCACACTTGCCCCAAAAGTTGGAAATTTATTCTGGTTATTATTACAATGTCCATGCAGACCACATCTAAAAGCTGAAACAATGTTTCATCAGCCACCAGGAATGAAATTATTTTTAATGATATTAAAAAAATAGTGCTGAATATATCCGAATGACAATAAATAACATTTGAAGTTGCCTATTAGGTTGTCTTTTCAAACAGGATATTTGAAAGCTACTTTATGATCATGAACAAATATGCTTCAGAGATAGACTGGGTTTAGTGTCTTACTAGCAGAACACCCTGGGACACTAAAACCATTCTATTCACAAACTAGATCTGCAACCAAGACTCCATTATATAATTATCCACAGAACTCATCTGTATGTACTTTTTTCTCAAACTCAATTGCTTGTATTATGTTGTTGTTACTTGTTCTGAATAACATATGGTTACAACTAATTTAATTTTAGAGTCTTGGATATATGTGTTGCTATTGTTTATTGTCACAACTTTGCTCAGTGTAGGATTTATTAAGCTGTTATGAAAGTATATTACTGCCAACAGAAGGAAATTGTAAATCTTTCTTCTAAATATGACTTTGCAGAAGAAGAGTGAATTGTTACATCACAAACAATATTTTTGGCATCCCCTTTGCTGTAACACTCACTTGCCTGATTTACTTTAAAATTTAAAATAAAAGAATTTTTCAAACAGGTAATGATCAACATCTTAATGAGGATATGAGGGTTTGGTTATAAGGAAGCAAACACAGGTGCCAGGCACACACAGTAAGATAACAGAGTCAATATGAAACATTTAAAAACATCAAAAATCAAGTTTATATTTGCAATAACAGGAGATATTAATTACCACCGCGTTAAATGGAGAAGCTTCACAAATTAGCGTAGGAATTCATAGATGTATTTAATTACTGGTTTTTTTTCCTAGTATAGTAAAACAACAACAGAAACATTTCCAGAGTTGTTATTTGGAAATAATAAAGACTAGAATTCAGGGATAGAGGTAATTGAAACATCAGGATCCAGTGATTGTAACATGACAGGTTTCACAGTGAGAAGAGAATGTACTGTATACATACCAAAAGGGTCATTTCATGTTAAATCAACTGATTTTCCAGAAATCCCACACACTTCAGTCTCAAAAAATTCTGAAAAAATACCAGATGTACCCATGCTATTCAGGAGACGCACTGTAAAATTATCTTGGTGTAAGATCAATACTTTCTAAGATACAGCCACTTTTGTGAGGGAATAGGGCAGTTAAATTTGACAGTGCTTTAATTTTTCATCAGTTTCACAAGATGATATCTCAAGAACTAAACCACCTAGCAGGCTCAAATTATATAACTTTTATAGGTATAGTACATAACACAATTAAAATATTTGGTCCAGATGACAACTTGGTAAGAGCAGACCTTCAAAAAGGGAAAAAAAATATTTGCGTCTATGGCTTTGTCATATTTAGACTTTCAGAAAGCATACTTCTAACTGATACAGCCTGCTGATATTTTTCCCATGTTTAGATACCAACACAGGGCTTTTTAAAAGGTTATAAATAACCAAGAAAATGCATCAGTATTTGACCAGCAGACCTGAAAAAAACATTTCGGATCTAATTTTCAGACCAGCTTAATGCACTGTAGAAATGTCCAGACATTTTTAAAATTATTATTCCTGTATCCTACTGGTCCATTCTTTCTCAAAAGGCAAGTCTTACTTTTCTTATGTGAATCTTTCAATTTTTATTTTCCATTCTAAACATGGGTTAAATTCATTAATAGTCAGTAATGATAATCATCAAGTTCACCACTAACTTGGGTATAGGATTAATGGAAAAAATAAATTACCAAAGGTACATTAAGCACAACACATGTGCATCAGCTGCTTGATTTATCTTTTAATACAACACTAGTTATAATGAAATGTTAACATCTTGGTATTGCATCAACAGGAATGTGACCCATTTAATTTCTGTTTCAATCTAAGTGCAGAGTATGTGAGGAACACATCTGATCCATCAGGAGTGTGATCATGAGAGGGCAAGATCACAGTTGCTGCTTCAGTGGTGAATATTTGGACAGTCAATTGACTGTCTTTACCAGACACCCAGTTGACTTTCAGTTTCCATCTTCTGTAGAGATGTAATAGTGGTATTCTCTAGTTCCAAGTACCGCATTGAGAACCACAATCTCTGTTCAGCAACATGAGATAGGATATCACCATTTGGTATGAAAAACGTTTGACATTTTTTGATAACTTACTGATTGAAAGCTCAATGATTACCATTATTGACACATGGTGCATTCAGCCTTCATTCAGGGTGGAAAATAAATAAAGATTTTCATAAGGAAAGTAAAGTTTGTGTTTTGAGAAATAAGTGACAATGTAGAATAAATGAAAAATATTTTTTAAATTATCTGCACATTCCCACATGCCGTTAGGGTGCTCTGAAAATTAAATCTGAAATGATTTTTTTGGATTTGGGAGGTCTCCTGTTCAAATGGATACAGTTTCTTTTCTGTTTATTGCTTTTTCAGAAAGCCTACATAGTTCTCTGAACAAGGAAAAATCAAAAATCTGTATGGTGACAACAAAGGAGCAGTGATGTATAAAAGTATATTAAATAAATTGCAGTGAAACACTGGAACATTGAAAAGAAATTAACTTTGGATAAATAGTTAAGAAAAACTGCATAAGAAAACGAAGTTGTATTGCACAAGGCAGTTAATTCCAGCAATAACTACGTCAACAGCTGAAAAGCATATTAATGATGCTAAAAGGTAGTTGAAGAGGAATAGTATGGAAAAGGCAAAAGTTGAAGAGAAAATGCTTGTCAATATTTTTGCAGTAAAAGAGCAGTCTTGGAGCTGGAGAAGTGCATGAATTTAACTAGTGGCTAGGGGGCAGGTGGGTCAAACATTATCATATCAGTCCACATAAATTAGTCAATACCAAAATTATTTGGGATATTTTCACTATAGTTTCTTTAAAGCTATTATTTGAGGCTGTAACAACAGATTACTCAAATGAGGTCTTTTAGAAAGTCACAGTGAAATTTGTGATATCTGTTGCTGTGAGATTTGTAAGGACATAGGAAATCTGACAAATGAGAGGAGATCATTAAGTCCATCAAGTTCATTTATTTAGCTAATAGCTAAGCTGTTATGTTTACACTAGTACATGGACAAAACACTAACAGAAAAATATACATTTTATTTTGGAATGAACAAATGGACCAGGTCATTTCATCTCTATTGTAGCTTAGCTACAGACATAGAGATAGCCACAGCGTTTGAAACCTGCCCCAATTTTCACTTTCTGCCTCCTTGGCTGATGCTGCTCATATACAGTTTTCATCAGATATTGATTTTTATCCCACATCCCAGATACATGCTGGTTAGGTTATTTGATAACACAAAACACTGCAGTTAGATTCTTAATTGGGTCAAGAAAAAAAGGATCATATCTCCCCCATTTTAGCCTCTCTCCACTGGCTACCTGTGAGGTGTCACATTTATTTTAAAATCTTATTGTTTGTTTTTAAAGCCTTGCATATCTTGCTCCAAAATATATCTGTGACCTTCACCCCTATGTGGCACCAAGAGCACGGAGGTCATCTGGACAACTTCTCCTTGTAGTTCCAAGATCTTGGCTGAAGTCGAGGGGAGACAAAGCTTTCTCAGTTGTCGCTTCAAGGCTTTGGAATGACTTGCCTTTTCACATTAGGTCTTCATCCTCCATCAAGGTTTTTAAAACTCGGCTTAAGACCTACTTTGTTTTCTTCTGCCTTTCACTATGTATAATGGGATTGTGGTGGATGTTATAATTGGTTGTTTCATTAATCTGCTTCTGCACAATTATTTGCATTGTGTTTACTTTAATGCTTCTTTGTACAGAACGTTGGCACAACCGCTGTTGTTTTAAATGAGCTATTAAAATAATCTAATCTAAAATTGGCACATGAGTAAGTGCGAATTTGTACAGCAGGTATAGGCACTAGCTCCTCACAACACTGAAACAGATAAGCCAGTTAGAAAATGGCTGGATGAACAATTGTAGCATGTCTATTACTTAAGATGATCATCTGATAGGGTAATGCAGGGTCCCGTAATAATAAAAACATCAATTTCCCTCAATCATATGCATATTACAAATAAATTTAACTCACAGCTGATTGGTCACATAGTTCTGCTTTCAATGCCTACTGAATTATGCATTTTAATTTCATAATTAATTCCATAACATGATAATGAAAGGTGTTTTACTGTGAAAGACCATCATGATTGTAGCGATTTCTTTTCCAGGTCCACAAAATCGAGCAGCTAATGAGTTGGCAAGGTAGGATTAGGTACAACTTAAATGTGTAACAAAAGAAATGCCACATTCCAATAAAGTTTGTTTTAAAATTGTTTAGTGAAAAAATCAGAAAAGAACATCACAAAATTTCAGAAAAAAAGTTACTACACATGCAAAATTAGTCAACCTGACTTGACTTGACACAGGCCAAATATGTGGGTTACCTTACAATGCAAATGTCTTATGTGATAATATCACAGTGGATCATCAAAAATACATAATTGCAGAAACATACAATTAGTGGGGCTGCTAACATAGCACAATTCATTAGTAAACCTGAATTAGCATTCACTAAAATTGAGACAGCACAAACTTTGAAAACAACACAAGAAAATCTATTTTTACAAGAATTCAGAAATAACATATTGATCTTCAATGGATAAGTCTGATTTACGAATGGCAACTTTAAAGTGAGGACAAACGTTTATTAAAAAAGGAGAGAAATGAAAGATTAAAGCATAAGTAGTTGTTATATTTAAGATTACATTGAATTATCTTGTGCATTATATATCACTTTTCAGTATGCATTATTAATCAGTTAATGTATACACTCATAAATGTATGTACATGTTAAGTCTTACAACAGCAAATGACATAAACCTGACAAAAATTATTTGAAAAGTCTGTTGTTAAAAAAGCAAACTTACAGAGACCATAATAATTATGATTTACTCTTTCATGTGAAAAATGCCTGGATTTTGATTTTAGTCAATGTTGATATTAAGCAGTTTTTACTTTTTTAGTCAACAAAAAGTAAATACATTTTTATGTACATATGAAAACTTAGTTCAAAATGATCCTACAGTTCTTTATGAAACATATGGTGAGATGCCACTAAGGCCAATAAATTTCCTTTATTTACAATAACACAGAGGCAATCGCTCACTCTGTCAAATATTCAATTCAACTCCCGAGACCACTACATGCATTTTAGTAGTAATCAAATAATAAATGTGGAATAAAACTGGCACACTTTGGAGTATGACTTATTTTTAAAGTACAATGAAACAAAGTAGATCACATAGCCGCATGTTCAAGAATAACAGTTAAAAGGAAGTGTTGCCAGGCAGAATTTCATGCAGGCAAGGTCAAGGCTAAAAATGAAGCTATGGCTCTCATCCATGCTGCTACACTGGAATGTACATATGCATGCCTGGCTCTGTAAGAAGAAGACCCCACCCCCGATAGACAACCCTCACAGTGAACCCAGTCTAGACACACTGAACCACAGTCAATTAAAATGCAAAAGCAACAGCAGCTTTAAGACAGCTAATTCACAGAAATGCATTAATTACTATGAAACAAAACCAATTCCACAATAAAAACACTGATCTTTGTGAGTATTGCCTGATGTTATCATACTGATGACATAAAGAAACAAAATTCACTCATAAAGTGTATCAAAAGTAAATATTTGAAGACGAAGGGTCCGTTTTTTTTTTTGTTTTTTTTTTACTGTAGCCTGAAGTATGTAACACTGTAAATAATAATAAAAAATGAGAGTATCTGCCCATCCTCTATCTGGCTGGATTACCAAAGTCACACAAGTATGAAGGGGACCTGCTTTTGTTCCAACAAATGTCTTAACTAAATACCAGTTTGTGCTTATTCCTGGGCTTGTTAGGCAAATGTTCTTTCACTCAGGCTGTTTTCATGAACATTGTTATAATTATCATTTTTTTCTTCTTTGTGCCAAAGCTTTTGATGCAAAGGTGTGTATTCATAACTACCCTCCCTTCACCTTACTTGTGTAAGGATAAGCCCTTTTCACTTTTAAATAAGATATAATTAAGAAGTAGACAGTGGTTCAAAGTATTCAACAGTGGAGGTGTAATCTGAGGAATTTGCACCAGTGTCCATTACTGATAAATATGTACCTTATGATTAACACTAGAATCCCTGAAGCCCATGGAAAAAAAACTCATAATCCCGGGTAACTTTAAATTCCCTCGCACCTCCTCACCTGCGTTTTTTGTTTTGTAAATGTGTCGATCAGCACCGGCAGGAGGCAGCCTGCTATCCCATCCCCCACCGAGGCGGTAGGTTTAGTTGAGCATGAAGTTCTCCCAGCCCAAGTCTGTTTATCTAGGTGTGAGGTGCCTTGAATTGTATAGGGTAAATCAAGGGTCTCCAACTCCAGTCCTGGAGAGCTACTGTGGCAGCAAGCTTTCATTCTAACCCTTTTCTTAATTAGTGAGCAGTTTTTGCTGCTAATTAACTATTTCCCTTTATTTTAATTGAATGTTTGAGGCTCTGACCGCTGAATTGATTCTTTTTTTCTTAAAAAACACCTAAACATAAATTTGATGTAAAATGAGCCAACAGATGACTAACTAAGCCAGGACCTCAAACTCCAACCAACTACACTCCATTCAGTTTCTTAATTTGAAGCCAATTCTCATTACTAATTAAACCTGTTATTTAATTCCATGGCTCTCATTTTGCCATTGCAAACATTTCCAAAACTGTTGATTTTGATTTTTAAGTGCGCTGTCAAAATGTTTTGTGGACCTGAGCAGATCAACATTACTGAGACCTTCACCTTTCTTTATTTTCAGATATTGTGTGATGTACACAGGTTGTTGGTCACATGTTGGCTCATTTTGTGTCTCATTATTTTTTGGCTGCTAATTAAGGCAAAAAGAAATGTTTAAGTGGCCTGAGTAGTGCATCAATTAAAATTAAGGCAAAGAGTTAATTAGCAGCAAAATCTGTCACTAATTAAGAAAAGGGTTAGAATGAAAGCCTGTTGCCACAGTAGCTCTCAAGGACTGGAGTTGGAGACCCTGGGGGTAAATAATATATTGTTATTTGGAACACATACATTTCATCTCTGTTCCTTGTCTACAACGACCTGGGTAAATGTAGGATGACAGGAAATGCAAGGCAAGAAACGTTGAACATATACCCAAAACAGAAACTTTTTTCATGTTCTACAAATAATTGGCAAAATGCTTACGTGAAGTGTATAATGTGTGAAGATTGAGGTCCAAATATCAAATATACACTTCACAAAAGAAACAGATATAACAAAACAAGCTTTTTTCCAATATTTAACCAAAGTAAAAGATATTGGGATAGGGTACCACACACACACATGCGCACACACACACACCTTGGCTGGTGCAGAGGTAAGAACTACTGTCTCCAAGTTGAGAGGTTGCGGGTTCGATCCTGTGTCCTTCATGCATTAACTGTTTTGAGTAGTGAGTGGCTATTATTATTATTATTACTATTATAGAATAAAAATATACATTTGATTTATTTGAGTCTGTAACAGTCTGTGTAAATTTATTGTACTTGTAAAAGTTAGTGTTTTTTTTTTATTACTCAGTCACTTCAAGCTTCCCCCAATCTGACACTGTTAGTTTTCAAATAAAGATGTGCTATAAAACAGGTGAACTCAGACGAGGGCGAGGGTTTTACATCTGAGAAAGAGACCAGAAGCTCTCTCCGCAAGAAATGTCAACTCACACATAACAACGCAGCTGCACCAGGCGTAAAGGTGAAAGATGGTACCATTTGGATAAAGCAAGAATTTCGGCGTCATCCTGCCAGTATATCCGCCACATGTATGTCCTTCAATGAAACACCAGGGCCTACAGAGCTCACCTAAGTATTGTGCAAATTCCTGTTTGTGATTATGTTTTGTGATGGTCTTTATATAAAAAACATTTACATGTTACTTATATAAAAGCCAGATCGAATATTATTCACCTATTTACCTTGATTTATTTACTTATCTTCCTATAGCATAAAGTCACAAGTAGACTGCATAGCGTCCTGTGTTTGATAGACATGGGCATGCTGACAAAGTACATGTGCAATGCCACTCCTTATTCATGAAAATATCCCAGTCGTCCCAAGGGAGATTGACTTTCTGTGACTAAGGTCATAAAGCTTATGGAGCCGTTTCTAGACAAAGGTAGAACCTTAACAACAGTTGTGCAAAGTGTGACAGGAGCTTCCATCTGCAGCTGAAGTCACTTAAGTACATGAGCAAAGCGATGGTCCTGAAAATGCAGACAGACTTGAACGGTCACTCTGAAAACTCTCTTGACTTTGGGACATTACCTCTTAATAGCACCCTGTGCTCACTGCAACCCTGAACAGAAGTTATTACAAGAGCTTAAAAAAAGAACCTGCAGCAGCTTAGCTTAATTTTATCAGAACTGTGACAATGTAATCTAAGAGAAAACTATACTTTGATAATGCTAAATGGATAACACAAGTCATGGAAATCTTTGATTATAATCGCCAACATTTTAAAAAAAATACAGGTTAATAACTATCTATTTCATCTATTTGTTAGTACATTTTTTTCTCAAACTACATGATTTTGCTTTAGGATTAGAATGCATCTGGCTCCTACTCATGTTTGATGGTGATGGTAAAGGTAACACAACTTTGAACTGGAAAAAGCAGCTGCAGAAAATGGATGAAAGATTGTTCCTTATTATTGTAAATAATCACTGATTATCATAAATAATATTTGCTGCTCAGGTTTATCTGTAGAAAGAGTTAAAGGTAAGAAAGCAAACATTTGTTAAAATGTAACCCTTTTGTCAAGGCTGGCTGAAATGCAAGTGTCCCATCAGTCATTTACACTAAGTCTCTGTTTTTTGTATGACAGGATTCAATTATTGCTATAGCTCCTTGGTGGGTTGGAACTATTAAGACTACTTTTTTTGTATTTCCTAGTTTAGTGTGGTTTCACAGATAATGTTTAATCACAAATTAATAAACTAGATGGTTTGTTAAACAATTGAATCCATAACCCAGAGAAACTATCAACAATTAGGGGGTGGGGGGTACTGGGGCTCACATACTTCACTGAAAGACTCCACATTATTACTGTCGACAGAACCAGTGGCAATATGCAATAATGTTAAAAAGATTATTCAAAGTTTATTCAAAATTGCTACAGATCACAATGCTATATAAGTATCAAACCTAAAATAATTGCCCCATCATAACATGGACTTGGATAAATGTCTAACATCAAGAAAAAATTAAAATTACTAACACCATCCTCAGTTGTTCTCTTTCTGCCATATTCTGAATAGCAGCTTGGCATACACTAAAAACTGCATTTCGTTCCATTTCATCATGGCTTTTGGTACATAGTTTTGTACACAGTAACTAAATGCAGGTGTAAGACAGCATTGCCGTTACAGAAATATAAGGTTTTACTTTGATAACAAATGCAGTATTAGCAGATAATTTCAGAGTTGTCACATGCACACAGTGCAATGAAATTCCTCCATGCATGTTTGATCAGCTACGAGCAGGTCGCTACTTGTCCTTGTTCACTGGTCCAACTTTCGCTCCATTGGTTTTGTACAATATCAAAAAATAGGTATTGGTGAGTGAAACAGCCAAGTTTCTTTTCACATACAGTTGTTGCTAAACTTCATTTCAAATGACATTTCACAACTGTTTAACTCAGCTTAAAAGGGTGTTTCAGAGTTTCAAATGTTTTTTGGAAGGTTGAAAGAAAGGAATATTGCTCCTGAAGGGTTTGGCAATACTGTACACCCATTTAAAACCTGTACATTTCTCAGGAAAGGATCTAGATAAAAATAAACAGGGAAAACAGTATTTTAGAAATTCAACATGACTAAACACAACCCCATGATGAGATAAAATGACTTGCTCTCAGACAAAAGCAGTAATCAGTAAGATAAAACTGCAATTCAAGTAAGTTGGAAAAAAAAATGCTGTACCTGCAAACTTAAGACTAAATTCTTCTTTGGCCTCTAAAAAACTTTGTGAACACTGATAGCGAGTCCTCCAATTAGCCAAAGCACTCTCCTGCTACCTAATCGGAACTGTAGTCCCTACGATGACCTTACGAACACCTTTTTCAGAAGGAACCTAAGCTTTCCTGTTTGGTATCTTATCCAAGTACTGGCCAAGCCCAAGCATGCTAAGCTTTAAGTAGAATGGTTACTGGCCAAATAAGTAAAACAATGATAGTTCAGCACAGTTTTTAAACACATGTGCAAATACACATACAGAAACTATATGGGAACTTTCTTATACCTGAGATTCTCTTTCACATTTGTTTTCTGAAAGACAAGGTAAAATTATCCTGAAGACTGTTTCTCCTTCAACATAGGCACTAACATGTAACTAATTTCATCATAAGTAAACATTTTGGCAAAAATTCTTTGCAGATCACGTAAAATTAAGGGGAAAAAAAATCACTGCAGTCTTTACCTAAAAGTGTGTCATACTGAGTAATGGACACACAGAATTATACTCCTCTCATCTCTTCTTGAACTGCTGAAACAGCTACAAATCAGCTTATTCATGGGTGGGCAAATTGTAAATGCATATACATACTGTAGTGGTCTGCTGGGCTGTAAGCACAAACATGGTAGTCCAGTTTTATAAATTAGGTGGGGGAATTACAGAGAAGTTTTTACAGCAATATTTATTTACAAAGTATTGTTGCACATGAGTGCATAGCACTCCATCTTCCACTGCAATATAAACACTACTGGCTTCTTGAAAGAGTATAGTTTTGAAAACTGACATGTTTTAAACGATTATAATGTTGAGGTGTGATCAATTTTCCAATGTATACAAAATAGTTTCTAAAAAATGAACTGAACACAACATTAATATTGCACTCTCAAATTTTGTTTTCAGACCTTAATTAGACATCACAAATATCTATGTGAAAATAATCACCACTTGATCTTCATCATTATTCCCAGTTGCAATATGACTTTTACAGTGTCATGCACCTTTTAATTTAACACAGTCAGTGATTTCCCTAAATGATTGTATTGAAGACTTTTGTACAATGCTGGTCAAAAGTTTTAGAACACTACTGTGAAGGAGACTTTGTCCAATCTGAAGTACTCCACAGCCAGTATTTCAAGGCCCCATTTTGTCCTTTAAGGAATGGCTTTCTTACTGCCACTAATCTTGTTAAACCTGCAGCACAAAGTCTCCTCTTCACAGTAGAAACTGAGACTTGTTGAGCTTGAAGCTGTTGTGCTGTAAGATGTCTATCATGCAAGCTGGCGACCCTCAAAAATTTGTCCTGTAATTTGGTTGTGACTTTGGGTCTGCCAGATCTCTTCCTATCAGAGTTTCTTCCAGTTTCTAATTGCCTTTGGATTGCGTAGGACACCAGTGTACTCATTGACACTTTTGATTTTTTTTGCAATTTCTCTAAATGAAAGGCCTACACTTCTAAGGGAAATAATGCTCCGACTCACTTCATTTGTTAATTTCCGTTTCCTTGCCATTATCTCTAGAATATTGTCCAAGTAGTACTTCAGTCTGTTCCAACTCGGCTTTACGACAGACAGAGGGTTTTTAAGTAATCCACACAAGTCGGGACACCTGTGCAAATTGCTTGCTTCAACCCGCAAGGCTTCATTTAATTTAATTGCTGCAGAACATCTGTAGTTTGTAATCTATTAATTGTTCCATGAAGAAGGCCAATTTGTAGCATTCTTGTATTTACTTTTTTCCAGTTTTTTTAAATTTAAATCTCTGGCAGTTTACTGCTTACCTTTTCACCATTTTAGGTCATTCATTGCATTTCATCTGATTAAATTAGAAGAAAAATTGAGGTGTTCTAAAACTTTTAATCGGTACTATATATGTTTGTATTGAAGTTTTTCACACTTTGAGTTTTTAAAAGGGTTTCCCTTGTTTTCTCCATTCATCAGGTCCTCATGTAAGCAATGATGAGGTTTAGGCCTGGCAAGGTACTGTATATTCATACTCTGCAGTGCTTGGGCTTATAGTACAAAGCATATTCAGGATTGTCTGCATACCAGAGAAGGAGGCATTATGCTGTCCTCTTCCTGTGGTCATTGCTACTTTATGGAATATCCTCCACATTTAATTCAGTGAAAAAGTTAATTAAAGCATACAGTAATCCCTCGCTATATCGCGCTTCGCGGCTTCATTCTATCGCGGATTTTATATGTGAGCATATTTATATATATATATCGCAGATTTTTTGCTGGTTCGCGGATTTCTGCGGACAATGGGTCTTTTAATTTCTGGTACATGCTTCCTCAGTTGGTTTGCCCAGTTGATTTCATACAAGGGACGCTATTGGCAGATGGCTGAGAAGCTACCCAACCAGAGCGCGTATTACGTATTAAATAAAACTCCTCAAATATATTGTGAGCACGGGGGATGTTCGCACCCCTAGAGGATACGGCCGCTCCTCAAAAAACGCTGAGAGATTACCTTCACGTTGCTCCCTTCTGTGCAGCTGCTTTGTCAAGCGACATGCTTCCCGCACGGTGCTTCGCATACTTAAAAGCTCGAAGGGCACGTATTGATTTTTGATTGTTTGTTTTTCTCTGTCTCTCTCTCTCTGACATTCTCTGCTCCTGACGGAGGGGTTGTGTGCGCAGGGGCTGTTCGCACACTGGCCTAGAGGATACGGACGCTCCTCTAAAAAATGCTGAAAGACTACCTTTACATTGTACATCCTTGCAGCTGCTTTGTCCGGCAGTGCTTCGCATACTTAAAAGCCAAACAGCCCTATTGATTTTTGTTTGCTTTTTTCTCTCTCTCTCTGACATTCTCTGCTCCTGACGCGCGCTCCTTTGAAGAGGAAGATATGTCTTCATTCTTTTAATTGTGAGACGGAACTGTCATCTCTGTCTTGTCATGGAGCACAGTTTAAACTTTTGAAAAAGAGACAAATGTTTGTTTGCAGTGTTTGAATAAAGTTCCTGTCTCTCTACAACCTCCTGTGTTTCTGTGCAATCTGTGACCCAAGCATGACAATATAAAAATAACAATATAAACATATGGTTTCAACTTCGTGGATTTTCACCTTTCGTGGGGGGGTCTGGAACACAACCCCCACGATAGAGGAGGGATTACTGTATATGAAAAGTTATTTTGCATGTATTTCTGTAATAACTCTGCATGTAATAAATTCCTTTCACTTGTAACTGTTATTGAAGCAGTAGTGTAATGGCTTGTGTAGTCCCCAGTTGATTCTTTTTATCCACAACGAAGTATGCAGTGAATGGTCCAATCGATCAGCCAGTAATCAGATCTTTACTACAAAAGACAAGATTGGTGACTGGTAAATTGGCTGATCACAAAAAATGATTTTTTCAGCATCTGTTTTTGTAAGCTTTATGGTAATTTATCTGTAGTGCAACTTTACACAAGGTGTTACCTTAATTAAGCAAGCACACGTCTTTTACCTCCTGTAAACAAAGAACAGTAAAGCAGACTACCAGAGTGAGAACAGATAGGAATATTAGCCTTTACATTAAAGAAAGTACAGCAATAAACTGAAGAAAAAAAAAAAAGAATCGGAGGAGTCATCCTATACAGTTAGACAAATGGCAAGAATACATTAATGAATACAGAACTTTAATTAAAAGGAACACTGCTTGTCCGCGTTTGGATGGCGAACAAGCTTGTTGTTAACTATATATAGTAGTTTACATTTTCAAAGAGAAAAACAAGACACAGAAAAATTTGAAAATGCTGCTTAGTGTATGACAGGCTAGTTAGCTTAACAGAAAAATTTGTCTATTTTACATGTAAACTTGTGTAAGCCTTGTATCTTTCTTGATAAACATTTCATGAATATTTGATTGAAAGATTTACTCTGTTTATTATTTGTTTGTGTGAGTCATATAGTATAAGTTTTGGTAAGAAACAAGTATTGCATAATTAAAATGATAATCCATATTTATAATTACATTTCATGAATTAGGAATGTATATCTGGCACAATGGATAAAAACAAACTATATAAATATAGTAAATATACATTTTAAAAGAAAAAAAGCTTTGGTGCAATTATTAATAATGATTAAAACCTCTAAGTGAAACTATATTTACATTTAAGCAGTGTTTAATTGTCAATATCAATTAATTGAATCAATGTGTGAATACATACATACTTTTTTGTTAACCCCTTAACCGCCCTCTGCCGGATATATCCGGCACCGTTGTTTTATTGCTAACGCCATACTGCCGGAATTATCCGGCACATTTGCCTGTGGTTATATGAATGCCTGGCAAGTAGTATAACTGACGGTTTGGCGTGGGTATTATTACTACGTTGTATTTCGACAAGTCTGTGGTTGTTTTGGCCGGTCATGTGACGTGATTCGCATGTAACAGCTGTGAATATGGCGAAACGTAAACTGACTTCAAGTGAGGCTTTGCAGGCGATTTTGGACAGTTCTGATCATGATTGTAGCAGTTCTGAAGAAGATTTTAGTGACAGTGATGAGCAGCAACGTGCGCTGCATGATACTGTGAATGAAGAGGCATCGGATGACGGCGCTGAGTGGGTGTATCCCCAGCATCTCAGCTGGGCTGCTGCCCGTGGTGAACTACCTTTTCTGCATTCGTTTGAGGGAACGTGTGGCTTTATTGTTGATGTAAACAATTACACTGCTGAGCAGTTTTATGAGCTGTTTGTGTCACCTGATTTGATCAGACATTTTGTTCATCAGACAAATCTGTATGCAGCACAGTTTATTGAGAAAAATCCCAATTTACCTCCACATTCCCGTGTTCGTGCTTGGTTTGACACTGATGAAAACGAAATGAAAAAATTCATTGGGATTTTGATGTTGATGGGAATAATCAGAAAACCAGATATTGAGATGTACTGGTCTACAGATCCTATGTATGCAACACCTATTTTTGCAGCTGTCATGACACGTAACCGATTCTCTTTGCTGCTGAAATTCTTTCATTTGAATGACAACAGAAACGAGCCAGATAAGAAAGATCCAAACCGCGACCACTTGTTCAAGCTACGTCCTTTGATTGATCATTTATTTGAAGCATTTCAGTTGCCCTACATGCCAGGACCGTCAGTTGCAGTTGATGAAAGTTTATTGTCGTGGAAGGGCCGCTTACAGTTTAGACAGTATCTACCATTGAAAAGGGCACGGTTTGGTATCAAGATGTTTTGCTTAGCTGAGAATTCAGGTTACATTTATAGATTTCGTGTATACACTGGCAACTTGCACAACATTTAGTGGTCAATACTGCATGAATAAATGTAAAAAATGTAAAAAAAAATGTAAAAAAGTAAAAAAACGAAAATTGTTCAGATTTCGCCTGGCGTGAGGAATATTTAGGGAGTTGGCGGTTAAAGGGTTAAACAAATGAACACTACATTTTCAAATTAAGCTTTGTTTCAGAAGAAATTAAACAATATGACAAGCTTGTAATTCCCATTTTGCTTACAAAAAGTATTTTCATGAAAAACAAAATGTGAAAGTAACCTTCTACTAATTAGCCCACATAAAACATTTTTGACAGCAGATTAATAAATGCAGAAGAATGAACATGAAAAATACATTATGTTATAAAATGAAAAAAGAGAAATTTTAAGAAGAGAGACCAAACTGAACTAAAAACCTGAAAAAATATTAAATGACTGTTTTTTAAAAACAACCTAGTAACCTAAAGTGACTCAATGTCTGTGCATGGCTATTTAAATTGGTGGCAGGCCCAATATTTATTTTAACTATGATCTCCAACTTTCCCAAATAAGTTAATGCACTTAAGGAATCTTTGTGACACCAATTATACTATTTGAATACACTTTTTACCCAAAACATAACAAATGCATAATCTTCCTTTATATTTTGCAAAACCCAAAAGATTCTGTATTTAACAGCAATACTGTAATACAATTTATTAGACTATAAGACTCTGAAAGTAGTTTTTAAACTTCCAGTAAGTACAGAATTCTAAACGAGCTTTAACTAAGAGACCGTTAAGTGCATAATACAGTTACCGTAACACATTTTTTATAATTTCCTGGTGTATACTTAATTGCTACCAGCAGCCCTGGAATATACTTTGGCACCTCATTTTCTGTAATGCTAATAAAAATAGTGAGGGTAATTGTCGGTCAGCAAGCAAAGCATTATTTAAAAAATAAATTAAAGAAAAAAAGATTGTTGTGTAATCTAAGATAATTAAATAATCAACCACCACCTTAATGCCTTATATTTATGTTTGGGCCTATGTGGTATAGGTTTCAAGGTAAGTCTAAAATAAATCCACATCTTGAATGTGCATTGCCTGAATGTGTGTGGTATATTCAGCCTAGCCTGAAATACTGACATTATAGGTAACTTTACATCCATAAAATGTTCCAGAAATGTAAGATTACTGGCAATAAAATGGACCCAGATCATTTAAAGACAAAATGAAAAATGGATGACTCAGTTTGACCTGATCATTTAGTTGTCCTTGATTCAACAACAGGAACTTCTGATACTGGTAACTGATCAAAATTAGCACCAGTTTAAGCACAATGGTCATAATAGGTGATTAATGATGCACGTAAAAAATCTAGGCAGTGCAGCATAAACACTAATAATTTAATTACATTGTTCATCTAAAGGTGTAATTGTATTAAATCTATAAAAACAGATTATAGATTAAATAAAAAATACGCACAGAGCGGCGCTAATAACAATAACTTAATTTCTATTTCAAATACCCGTAACGCACATAGAATTCAGCACTGCTCCTCTGAAACATTAAATATGGCACTATTAAATGTCAGAGCATTGTGATATTGCACAAGTGAAATGTGGCTTAGGCTGTTTTAATCGAATCTGCACCTCCAAATTAGCTTTACTCGTGCGGATCGCCAGGGAAAGAAGGACGGAGGCTTAGCAAACATTTACTTGAGCCGGTTAAAGAGTAAAGATGTCAGTTTTGGTAAATTCAAGTCCTTTGAGTATTTTTCCGCCGTTATTCATGGAGATTCTCACTTTCTAGTATTATCCGTGTATAGACCTAAATTTAATGCGTCTTTCTTTGAGGAATTCTCAGACCTGGTGTCAATTATAATTACGAACTATGACACACTCCTAATAGTCAGCGACTAACTTTCATATCGATAATCAGTGTAACTAAAAAGTAAAAGAATTCATTAACCTCCTGGACTCTTTTGATTTGAGGCAGCTCGTTAATCAGCCTACACATAAAGCAGGTCATACATTAGACTTAGTAATTACCAAGGGACTAAAACTTGATGTAAAGCAGATCATTGATACTGGTCTATCAGACCAATTTCTTTTACTATTTAATATAGAAATATTGATAGAAAACATTCATGAGAAGCATATTATTAAAAAACGCTTCTTTGATTCATCATCAGCAGCTTTAAAATTAACAAACATTCTAAGCAACCTGTCCGTTTATAGTGCTAATTAAATTAGCGAGGATAATGTAAATATTAAGTTGGAAAAATTTAATACTAAAGTGAGAGCTGCTGGTGACATAGTTGCACCTGAAAAGACAGTTAAAAAATCTTCTAGCATTGTTATACCATGGAAGACCCAAAGAGAGTCTGATTTAAAGAGAGCATGCCGTAGAGCTGAGCGTAAATGGAGGAAGACTAAATTAACTATCCACTATGAAATATTAAAAGTTATAATAATAGAATACAATAACACAGTCCGTCTTGAGGCACTGCTATTTCTCTAAGATTATAAATAACAATGCTAGTAATCCCAGAATCTTATTCTCTACAATTGATTGTCTGCTAAACCCAGGTAACTCAAAGGAATGCCTCCAAAATACTTCCAGTGAAACTTGTGAGGCTATTGCTGTATTTTTCAATCAAAAAATGAATGATATTAGAAATAATATGGTACATCTCCCCAATACTGCGGATCCTCCTAAGCCCCAGTACTCTGTTATGAACAAATTAAATTCTTTCACCAGGATAGATTTACCTGATTTACATAAAATAATTTATCAATTGTGACCCTCCACCTGCGTCCTTGACCCAATAACCAAAAAGTTTTTTCAAAGAAGTATCGGGCGTGCGAATTGATAGTTTTCTTGACATAGTAAACTCCTCATTAGATACGGGGGGGGGGTCTTCCCAGACTTTCGTAAGACTGCTGTAGTTAAACCCCTACTCAAGAAATATAATCTTGACCCCTCTGCTTCTGAAAAATTTAGACCCATTTCTAACCTGCCTTTCTTAAGTAACATTCTAGAGAAGGCAGTCATTATGCAGCTAAATGACCACCTTAATAAACATGCTATTCTTGATAAGTTTCAGTCGGGTTTTAGAACAAATCACAGTACAGAAACTGCACTCGTTAAAGTAGTAAATGACTTGCGGGTAAATGCAGACAGAGGCCATTTATCTGTTCTCATCCTCTTAGATCTGAGTGCTGCATTTGACACCATTGATCACAATATTCTTAGAAATCGCCTTAGTCAATGAGTGGGCCTCTCTGGCAGTGTCTTAAATTGGTTTGAATCCTACCTGGCAGGTAGAAAGTTCTTTGTTAGTTGTGGTAATTATAACTCAAAGACACATATTCTGTATGGTGTTCCACAAGGCTCTATCCTGGGTCCGCTGCTCTTTTCAATCTACATGCTTCTATTAGGTCAGATTATCTCGGGGCATATCGTGAGTTACCACAGCTATGCTGATGACACGCAGCTGTATTTATCAATAGCACCTGAGGACCCGGACACTGTTGTTTCACTAACACAATTTCTTACTTGTGTTTCTGAATGGACAAATAGTAATTTTCTCAAGCTAAATAAAGAGAAAACAGAAATTTTAGTGATTGGCAATAATGGATATAATGAGGTGATTAGAAATAAACGATGCATTAGGATTAAAAGTCAAGACGAAGGTAAAGAATTTAGAGGTAACTGTTGACTGTAACCTGAATTTTAAATCTCATATTAATCAGATCACTAGGACAGCATTTTTTCACTTAATAAATATAGCAAAAGTTAGACCTCTTATATCATTGAAAGATGCTCAGAAATTAGTTCATGCTTTTGTTTTCAGTCGACTAGATTACTGTAACGCACTCCTCTCAGGACTACCCAAAAAAGACATAAATCGTTTGCAACTAGTGCAAAATGCAGCTGCTAGAAAATCCGAGCACATTTCTCCAGTTTTGATGTCACTACACTGGTTACCTGTGTCATTCAGAATTGACTTTAAAATACTGCTTATGGTTTACAAAGCCTTAAATAATCTTGCTCCATCTTATATATCGGAATGTCTGACACCTTATATTCCAAATCGTAACCTTAGATCCTCAAATGAGTGTCTGCTTAGAATTCCAAGAGCTAAACTTAAAAGAAGTGGTGAGGCAGCCTTCTGCTGTTATGCACCTAAAATCTGGAATAGCCTGCCAATAGGAATTCGCCAGGCTAATACAGTGGAGCACTTTAAAAAACTGCTGAAAACACATTACTTTTAACATGGCCTTCTCATAACTTCATTTTAGTTTAATCCTGATGCTCTGTATATTCAATTAATTATCATAACTATTCATGGTGGCTCTAAAATCCGCACTAACCCCTACTCTCTCTTTTGTTTCTTTTCCCAGTTTTCTGTGGTGGTGACCTACGCCACCACCACCTAATCAAAGCACCATGATGTTCCTACATTGATGGATTAAAAGCCAGAAGTCTACATGACCATCATCATCAAATCCTTCCATGAGAACCCTAAATACAAAGAGGACTGTTCAATTATGTTAGATAGAATGCCTAGAGGGGGCTGGGCGGTCTCATGGTCTGAAACCCCTGCAGATTTTATTTTTTCTCTCCAGCTGTCTGGAGTTTTTTAATGTTTTTTCTGTCCTCCCTGGCCATCGGACCTTACTCTTATTCTATGTTAATTAGTGTTGTCTTATTTTAAATCTTACTTTGTCTTTTTTTCTCTTTTCTTCATCATGTAAAGCACTTTGAGCTACATTATTTGTATGAAAATGTGCTATATAAATAAATGTTGTTGTTGATGGTTCAGAATATCACAATCCATAGATTTACAATACCATCATGCAAGTAAAATTGTTCTAAAGATGGGAAAAGCATGCAACACTGAACCTAAATTGACCAGATTTACAAACACTGAAGTTCTATCATTGGTACTGCAGGTTAGAACTAATATTTCTTTTCAGCAATCATCCACAGTACAAACTTACTTGTGCATGGGCCCTGTTATCAGTGTAAGATACTGGAGATCTAATCTATAGCATGCTGCATTTGAACCAAATGCTGGACTGCATCCAAAAGCATAGCCTATATAAATAACCTGGCATATTTAAGTTTGCCTCCATTCTACCTGTATGGTATTTGTTAGTTAATTACTAAAATATGGCAACAAAACTGTCCAGCTTACTTTGTGGAATACACCCATATTACAACCCTACTCCCTGAATTACAAATTCAGTACTGATCCTACTTATATTTAGCTTTTGCTACTTTTTCAAAATGAAGTACATGTATATAATGTATACATAAACCAGATTATACTGTGAATTAAAGTTTTATTTTCCATTAACAGTAACTGTTTAACACAACTGAAACCTTCAAGCTCATAGCCTAAATCTAGAAATTAGAAACTAGGTATGTCAGACTTTTATTGTGTTTTATAGAATATAGTATGGATAGGCATTTGTTTAATTATTAATGTACAGTACATTCACTTTGTTTTTATTTTTTCAAATTTATACATACATAAATAATACCACAATTTTAATTAATTTTCCAGGGGGTTTAATTCTAGACATAGCACTAAAACAGCCTTGGTGTAAGTGACAAAAGATCTGCTTTGTGCAGCTGATTTGGGACCACTAAGCAATATTATACTTCTGGATCTAAGTTCAGCATTTGATACCATTTCTCATAAACTATTATTGGAACAATCCTCTTGTTTAGATATAAATGGCATGTTTTATTCATGGTTTCAGTCATATTTAACTAACAGATTTTAATATGTTGAACTGAAAAAATGTAGTTCTCACTATTTCATTGCTACCCTTTGCGTGTACTAAGAATCAGTAATATGCCTCATGCTGTTTATCAGTTACTTTTTCCCTCTAAATTCAAGTATGCATCACCATGGTATTTATTTTCATTGCTTAGCTGATGACATCCATCTTCACATTTCTGTAAAACCCTCTGACGTTTGCCCAGCTTCTGCTATGATTAGTTGCATCTTTGACATTAAAAATCAGATGGCATGTCATCCCCTAAAGCTTAATAATGGCAAACATGAATTTCCATTTTTAGGTTCACAAGCTATTCTTTCAAAATCTAGCAGCTTAGACATTTGCACTGACAGCACCCTTACTCATTTTTGCTCTTATATCAAAAGCCATTGATATAGTTTTTGACAGCACTCTGTTATTTGAAACCAATTTTAATTCTATATCCCAAGTTATCTTACATCATCTGCATAACATTTTAAGACAAAGTCCCTTACCATCTCACTCTGCAGCTCAGACACTATTTCATGCACTTATCATCTCAAAGTTAGACTGCCATTACACCCTTGCGTCTTGCTCCCCTGCTAAACTTATTAAAAAAAAAAAAAAAAAAAAAAAAAAAAAAGATACAAATGGTCCTTAAAAATTATGTATGTTTACTAAGTTAAACTAATGCCCATGATCACACCCAGGTCATAAGCTTCCAGTTCAACACAGAATTAATAAATTACCCATGCTCACATATTAAACACTTTTTAACTTGGACTGGTCATATATATTGCTCCCTTATGAACATTATGAACACTCCAATTCTTCTGTCTTCTTGTTATATCAGATCGTCTGTCCATAAAAGAGGAGCTCGTTGTCGGTTGTACTACTCCTGAGCTCTAGCACGGACTCCTTCATAACATTCATTCTCTATATTCCATTTCTCTTAAAATATCAAATTTAAAACTCATCTCTACACATGTGCCTTCTTCCAGCCCTAGATTTTCTTTATACCTTCTCAGATTTTATTTGTACTTTGTAATTGTCCTGTTTAATTATTTTTATTATACTTATGCTAATTATGAACATGTATTTCATGGTTACTTATTACTGTAGCCAAAAGCTAAGGACACGTTAATATTTACAGAATTTGCATAGAAAAGGTTTCCATCTTAAAACTGTGCAAAGGACACTCACAATGCCTGATTTAAGGCAATGTACCCCCAGTTATTTAATCCTTACCCCTTGCTTATGTTTGTAAAAATAAGTTGCTTTGACTACAAATCAATTTCAGTCTGCACAGATAAATTCATAAATTGAATAAAATGCCAAAATGTATGAAAATGCTGCATAGCCAAATGAATTATTCTAGAGTCTTGTCTACTTTCCATCCTAACAGATGCAGAAAATTAAAAAAAAAAAAAAGGGAGGAGGGGGCTTAAAAAATTGTGTTCATTGGTAGAGTGCAACTCTATGATCCATACGCCAAAGGAAACTAACTGCTGTAAGTGTGAAGTTACTGTGGCATATACAGCAATTGTAAAGAATTGGTACAAAGTTAGTAGTTGCCTAGCTCTGTTACCCAGCTTTGTCTGGGAAATTTCATAAGACAATGGACATCGATTATTCGGATGTATCAGGAATACTGTGCAACTAAGTACATTCCTGTATCCAGTATCAGCAGATACTATATCTACTGATATAATTGGCAGGCAATGAGGTGTAATGGTTAAGGCTTGGACTTCAAACCATGAGGTTTTAGGTTCAAATGCTGATACTGACACTCTGTGCCCATGAGCACTTTACTTGCTTATGCTCTAATTGGAAAAACAAATGAAATGTAGCCAATTGTATCTTAAATGTTTCACGTTGCCTTGCATAAAGGCAACAGTCAAAAAATAAGTAATAATAATATTATTAGATCACTGTAGTTGCTTACTCTGGAAAATTCTTATATACAATTGCACATACTGTAAGTACAACATTTCTGCATTTGATCAATTTCAGCTTTTCATAGAGACAGAGGTTTGTGCTGATGGTCATTACAAAACACTTTACAGGAAAGTATACTCTTTAAAAATGAAACAGGTAATTGGTAATTATATAATAATTCACTAAGTAGCCGACAAGTAGCCACCCATGGAAAGCATGCCGGAAGGGGCGTGGATTCACTAAGTCGCCGACAAGTAAGACGCCCATGGCGCACGCAGGAAGGAGCCACGCCCACCAACTCTAAGACCATTGGATACGACGACAACTCGCAGAGCCACGCCCACCAACTCGGACGCGACGACTCGGAAAAAACGCCGTCATTTATGTTCGTCTGTGCTACAGTACACATGCACCTCTGAGCCACGTTGACTTTTCAGTTACGACACACGACCGCGTGCACCATAGCAAACTGTTTTACATGCTACATACAGCAATTCGCATCCACGACAAACATGCGTCTTCTTAGATGGTCCTGCAGGAACACGGAGGACGTTTCCCCGCCCACCAACACTCCTTATTCCCCGACCGGCGTCCACCGCATCCGCGACAAACATGCGTCTTCTTAGATGGTCCTGCAGGAACATGGAAGACGTTTCCCTGCCCACCAACACTCCTTTTACTGCGGCCCGCGTCTACCCTCGCTCTCTAGGCAGTCACACTGCCTGCTCATGTTCCTGGATGCAAAAACTCACCGACCACCCAGTTAGTCCCTTTCGTCTGTGCTAGGAGTCCACATGCACCTCTGAGCCACGTTGATTTTTCATTATTCTTTTCAGTTACGACACCCGACCGCGTCCACCATCGAAAACCATGGGAAAGGAACAACGAAGCCCCGCCCAGAAACTCTACCCCTCCTCCCACGTGATCGGGAACGTACCTCAGAGCACTGCCCCCCAACTCGAACAGCTCATCAAACACATACTAACTCGCTTTGCTCTGTGCTGCTGTCCAAATCCAGCTGTGAGCCACGTTGACTGTTCTTTTGCCCTCCATGGCTACCGCTTCAAATGTATTTCATGGAAACAACACTTCTTTCAATGTTATAGAAATTCCTGCATCAGGTAACTGTTTGTTTCTATCAGTCGAGTTTTTTTGGAAAAATGTCACTGACGAAACTGTTGCTCTCAAACTTCGCAACATGGCTATTGGCTTTGTTTGCCAACATTGGGATAACTTCGGCAACGTGGTGTCCGTTGTTGTTAGTCACAGAGGCATTGTTATACAGTCTACTCAACAATACGCTGACTACATGAATACGTCCGGAGTCTATGTTGGCGAGGCAGAAATTGTGGCAATGTCCCAAATCCTTCCAGCTACTATCAGCATTTACTTCCAAGAACGTCCTCAAGCCTCTCCTCAAGTTTATAATCCGGCCCAGCGTCTCTCCATATCCCTGCTCTTTAGCGGTCCTTTGGATCATGGGCATTACGAGGTTCTCATGCCTCTCAAATACACATGTGATAACCTTCTGGTGACATCTTTTCACGCTGTCGGTATGTGCACACAGGGTGCACACCCACTTGCTCGCCACACTAATGTGACGTTACCTGCCCACTCTCCTCTTCCTGAAAAACATTTCAAGACACACTCCCCTGAACACAAGCATTCCACACAGGACTTTCAATGCACCTTTTGTTCCAAAAGCTTCCAAGTGCAGAGATATCTGAACGCACATTTAAAAAAACACAACACTAAACGAATTATGCAATGTGAACATTGCCAACAATGCTTCAAAACAACTCGCGCTCTCAAGAAACACTTACGAACTCATTCCACTCTCACCTTCAATTGCACATTTTGTAACGAGGACTTCACAGGTGAGACGGATCTCCACAACCATATGCAGATCCATTCAAAACAAAGATTTGTATGCAAAATTTGCAACAAACACTTTCACGCACGCAGATACCTTACTAACCACCTCAAAACACATTCCCTGATGAATTCTTTTCAGTGTCAAAACTGCTCCAAAACCTTCACGCGCCAGAAATCTCTCAAAGCATATTTAAACACCCACTCCACTGAACAAACGCATTCCAAACAGATCTTTCAATGCACCATTTGTTCAAAAACGTTCCGAGTGCAGAGATATCTCAACAGGCATTTAAAAACACCCAGGCAAACAACACTGAATAATCAATAGCTGCAACTACTTTGCCCGCCCCAACTCCTCACCTGAGTCGGTTTCGTCTGTGTTCAGCAGTGTTTCCCAAACTCGGTCCTGGTGAACCCCTGTGGATGCAGGGTTTTGTTCCAACCAGATTCCTAATCATTAATGCCGGTGAAACTCATCCGGGATAAGTCGGTTTTTCAAACGCAGCCGTGTAGCAAATTAGTCTAGCAGGATGTAATAATCCGAGATGAATGCGCAACCCCGTGCTGAGTGAAAAGCCAATGTATATTGAGTCTAGAAAACATGATCAGCAAGTCTTTGATAGGCTGCAACAAAATGATGAAAGAACGGGCGCATTTTTTTCACACAAGCTGGGTGGGTGGGTGTTAGTTAGTTAATTAGTTACTTGAAGGATTTCAAGATTTAATATGCACAAGCGGTAACACTGCAAAAGCATCCCAAACCAGAAAAGACGGCTGGCAAAAAGTGGCCGACAAATTAAACACGTGTGCATTGTACTTACTGAAAGCAGCGTTACGGATTTTGCAAATGTTCATTTTTTTCCCCTCTGTTTAAAAAACATTAAAAAAGCGGCGTGATTATGTGGCGTATAGTACGCCGCGGGTTGGTATGCAGCGTGTAAAACAGTTTGTTTGTCGCTGATAATTTGCCTTTTTCTTTAACACGAAGACAATTTCCTGTTAGATTTGCCTTTGCGATGACAATTAATAAGGCACAGGGCCAAACTTTCAAAAAGATGTGCATGTATCTGCCAAAACCAGTGTTCAGTCACGGACAGTTATATGTTGCTCTCTCCAGAGTTCCATCTTTTCATTCACTTACTGGTATGTCTGCAGGAACACGTGCATCGAGCGAGCGAGCGACACAGACATACAGGCGCGCGCGAGCGAGAGAGACAGCGCTGGACACACAAGAATAATACTTCATTACATTGATATACCAGTGTTTTCAGTATTCAAAGCGCTATCCACACAGGGAGGAACCGGGAAGCGAACTCAAAATCTTGCACAGTCTCCTTACTGCAAAGCAGCAACACTACCACTGTGCTACAAGGCAGTTAACACTAGAATTACCAGAGCCTACGAAGAAACTCGTAAATCCGTCCCACCTTAAATCGCGTCTTAAATCCGTTTGCACCTCTCCGCTAGAGTCCTTTGTCATCTAAATGTGCTGATAAACAAAAGCTACTAGCAGCCAGCTATTCCATCCCCCCACCGACTTAGAACGAATTTCTCCTAGCTCATGCCTTGCCTTGATTTATCTGGGATTGAAGTGGAGTTTTAGAGTGGAAATAATATATAGTAGTGTTATTTGGAATACACGCATTTCGTGTGTGTTCCGTTCCGTTCAGTAGTCTGTGCAAACACATTTTTAGAACAGAAACGTTTTTCATATTCTAATAGTAAATGACAAAATGTAGGCATAAACTATATAACGTATGAAGCCTGAAGTCCATATATCAAAGAAACACTTTCACAAAAGGTACAAATAAGAGAACACGTGCGCTTTTCTTCAAAAATATGACTGCACAAAAAAAAAAGCCGCGTTAGCATGCCACATTGACACTCTGACTACAACCGCCGTGGTGGCGTAATGGTATCAGCTCCTGACTGGGAATCAGAGGGTGGCGAGTTCGATCCCGCACGGCTCCACTTCGAGAAGTGAACTGCTCTCATTCTTACAATTTTAGAATAACAACATAAATTTGATTTCAGTCTGTAACAGCCAGTGTAACTTATGATACTGGTAAAGGTTAGCTTTTTTTTTTTTTTTTTTTTTAATTCACTTTTCATTCTCGCAGTCGCATTCAGAATCAATCCATACAACCCCATCTGACACAGCTGTTTTCACATAAATAAAAGTGCATTTTTATTCAAGAGTATAACCGAAGAATAAAGAAAGCAAGTTACAGTTGGTGGTTGATACGACAGCTTGCATGGTGCAATGTTAAGAACTGCTGATTTCAAGTGACGGTGAGATACGAAGAAGGCAGCTTCGCCAGCGTTTGTGTGTCAGAACCCTTTTGGGGGGGGCACGGTAGTATGCATCGTGGTACACTGCAGACCTATAGCGCGTCTTTATGTCAGATGGGGTTGTATGGATTGATTCTGAATGCGACTGCGAGAATGAAAAGTGAATTTAAAAAAAAAAAAAAAAAAAGCTAACCTTTACCAGTATCATAAGTTACACCGGCTGTTACAGACTGAAATCAAATTTATGTTGTTATTCTAAAATTGTAAGAATAAGAGCAGTTCACTTCTCGAAGTGGAGCCGTGTGGGATCGAACTCGCCACCCTCTGATTCCCAGTCAGGAGCTGATACCATTACGCCACCGCGGCGGTTGTAGTCAGAGTGTCAATGTGGCATGCTAACGCGGCTTTTTTTTTTGTGCAGTTATATTTTTGAAGAAAAGCGCACGTGTTCTCTTATTTGTACCTTTTGTGAAAGTGTTTCTTTGATATATGGACTTCAGGCTTCATATGTTATATAGTTTATGCCTACATTTTGTCATTTACTATTAGAATATGAAAAACGTTTCTGTTTTAAAAATGTGTTTGCACAGACTACTGAACGGAACGGAACACACATGAAATGCGTGTATTCCAAATAACACTACTGTATATTATTTCCACTCTAAAACTCCACTTCAATCCCAGATAAATCAAGGCAAGGCATGAGCTAGGAGAAATTCGTTCTAAGTCGGTGGGGGGATGGAATAGCTGGCTGCTAGTAGCTTTTGTTTATCAGCACATTTAGATGACAAAGGACTTTAGTGGAGAGGTGCAAACGGATTTAAGACGCGATTTAAGGTGGGACGGATTTACGAGTTTTTTCGTAGGCTCTGGTAATTCTAGTGTTAAAGAATGAGCCGGGCTCGATTTTGTTTTCACTTCTGTTTGGACAACTGTGTCATTCAGGAAGTGTTCACCCATCAATACATAGCCGCGGGTTGGCTAGCGGGTCATACGCTCGCACTGATTACGTCCCTGCCCTTTGTACACACCCCCTCCCCCTCCCCTCGCTACTACCGTGGTCGGGTGACTTGGTGGATTATATATAGAAAAGCAGCCAAAACTGCAAAGGACAATGAAAAGTCTACGTGACTCACAGGTGCATGTGGACTGTGCAAAGAGGAAAACGACTCGGGTAATGAGTTGGGGGTGGGCACATGAGCAGGCAGTGCATACTGAACGAGAAAACAGCAGACTAGCATGACGGAGGGGGCAGAATGGGCATCCTTCCCCTCTCCTCCTGTTCCGCCCTCCGCGCCCGAGCGCAGTCCACCCCAATCCCTCGCTCTGGGAGGAGAAGGCGCGACGGCGGTCCGCCAGTTTTCAGTCATGGACAATTGTATGTTGGTTCGTTCCATGCATTGTTACAATGTTACTTTTCTTGGTGATTTATTACATTAACGATTTTTCAAATGTTAATTTTCTCCCTGTGCTTAAAAATCATTAAAAAAGTGGCCTGATTATGCAGCGTATGGTACACCGCGGGTTCGCTAGTAATTATTAGATGTTTTATGATTTTCATCTATTTACATCATTCACTACAGGATTTCTTTGTGTTTTTCATCAGTTGTATGTTCAAGGCTGTATATATATTTTTTTGCCATAGGCAGATAAAGTTCTAACATATTGCATTTCACTTTAACTTATTACAAACAACAATAACGCTTACAGGCTGCACATTTAGACAGCAAATGTAATGGATTAAATGTTTTTACTTTGGGAGTTGTTTTCTCTAGAGCTTGAAGTGGAAGAAAATAACTGCCAGTACTATGTTTTAGGGGCATCTTAAACGATCGGGGTTCCTGTTTAAAGTCTGCAGATAAAAATGCAAATGTAAACAATTTTAGAGCACTGATTGGGCAGCATCCCAGCATTCCTGTTCAAAACCATAAGATTCACATATAAATGTAAATGATTCTGGAAGGCAGGGAATGGGCATAGGGGTTGGGATGGAGATGTTCCTTAGGTTCCGTATGATCCATAGACGCAAATGAATATTAGAATGGAGTAATTCATGGAGGACTCATTAAATTTAAACTTATGCCTTCTATCGTCCTTGTCTTTGATCCAAGTATGTCACATCTGCCTCTAATTCTCTCTCTCCTCTCCTGCCTTAATGCTTCTGGAAAAGTAACTCCAATGCTCACAGCAACAGCGTCAGTCCAAGCATTTTTGAGATTTTGGGGTAAATTTACCCATAAATATTGGTATATCGAAATGTTCTTTCTTAGTGGAAACCTACTTGTATAGATTTAGCTTTCTGTCAACTAAAACAATTAATAGCAAGAGTCAATGTCTCATAATGTAAATAATTTTTACATGATATATAGAATTTTATTTCTTTATTTTGATTCCCAAGCATGATATTGTACACGCCCTAAAACTAATTCCACATACACTCACTAGCCACTTTATTTGGTACAACTTACTAGTACCAGATTGTAACCCCTTTTCCTTCACAACGGACGTAATTCATTGCTATATAGATTCAACAAGGTGCTGGAAACCTGACAGTACCAAGCAGTTGCTGCATATCCATGATATAAATCTCTCATTCCACCACATCACAAAGGTGCTCTATTGGATTGAGACCGGGTGACTGTGGAGGCCATTTGAATACAGTAAACTAATTTTCATGTTCAAGAAACGAGTCTGAGATTAAATGAGCTTTGAGGCATGGTGAGTTATCCTGCTGAAAGTAGCCATCAGAAGAAGTCTGCACTGCGGTCATAAAGGAATGGACATGGTCAGCAACAATACAAAGGTAGGCTGTGGTGTTTAAACAATGCTCACCAGGTACTAAGGGGTCCAAAGTGTGCCAAGAAAATATCCCCCACACCATTACACCATCACCACTCTGAATCACTGATATAAGGCAGGATGGATCCATACTTTCATATTGCGGATGCCAATTCTGACACTACCATCCGAATGTCGCAGCAGAAATTGAGACGCATCAGACCAGGGAAAGTTTTTCTAATCTTCTATTGTCCAATTTTGGTGAGCACATGTGAATTATACCCTCAGTTGCTTGTTCTTAGCTGACAGGAGTGGCACCCGGTGTGGTCTCCTGCTTCAAGGTTCGATGTGTTATGCAGAAGAACATGCACATGTTAGCTATAACAAGTTGTAATACAAGTTACTGTTGCCTATCTATCAGCTCAAATCAGTCTGGTCATTCTCCTCTGACCTCAACAAGGCATTTTCACCAAAACAACTGCCACTCTCCGGATATTTTCCCTTTTTTGGATAATTTTCTGTAAACCCTAGAGATGGTTGTGGGTGAAATTACCAGTAGATCAATGAGTTTCTGAAATACTCAGACCAGACCGTCTGGCACCAAAAACCGAGCCACGTTCATAGTCACTTAAATCGCCTTTCTTGCCCATTCTGATACTCAGTTTGAAATTCAGCAGGTTGTCTTGACAATGTCTATATGCCTAAAGGCATTGAGTTGCTGCCATGTGATTGGCTGATTAGATGCTTGCATTAACAAGCAGTTCAAAAGGTATACCTAATAAAGTGGCCAGTGAGTGTACATATTCACTGTTTGGTACCAATACCTTGGCATAACACTAGCTTCATGTCATCTACATGAATCATATTACTTAAACATGTAAAGAGAATTTTTAAAAATATATAAGAGAAAACAATTGCACATAACTGATTTAACTATTTTGATAGAATCCTCTACTCGTGTAGAGGTGAAAATATTTTGGCAAAATTTTAATTTTCCCTTGGGGACAAATAAAGTATAATATATCTACCTATCTATTTGTTTCATACTTATCATGACAAGTAGAAATACTGTATATTCCTGGAGGTCTTTGATGGATTTTAAAAAGGATTAAATACCCACAGTGGGCACAGAATAGAATCACGCCCCTTCGAAATATTCCTTTTTTTTTGTTTTACAGCCTTAAATGAAAACACACACAAAAAATATTTCTTCCCAGCTTTACTTACTTAATGCAACCTATAATATCCAAGTGAAAGATATCATAGATACAGTTCAGACCATTATAAAAAATTAAAAACAAGACATACTGAGATTAATAAAGGATCATCCCACAATGTCAATATTTTGTTGAACCACCTTTTGCCTTTAATGACAGCCATGAGTCTGTTGGGATACTCCTATCAGCTTTGCACATCTATCTAGATTGGGCAATATTTGCCCACTCTTCTTTACAGAACTGTTCAAGTTCAGTCACACTGGATGGTAAGTGTTGGTGAACTACTATCGTCAAATCTTTCCACAGATTTTCAATGGGATTTAGATCTGGGCTCTGACTGGGCCACACGAGGACATTCACTTTTTTCTCCTTCAGCCACCCCCACAACAGGATGCTGCCACCTCCATGCTTTACTGTAGGCATGGTGTGTTGTGGATGGTGAGCTGCATTGGATTTCTGCCAGGTGTACCGTTTGGTATTGAGGCCAAATAATAAGACCTTTTTCCACTTGGCGTCAGAATCTTCAAGGTGCATTCTGGCAAAGCTCAAACAAGCCTTAATGTGGCCTTTCTTGAGAAGTGGCTTTTTCCTCGTGACTCTCCTGAACAAGCCACAATCGTTTGCACTTGTGAAATTGTTGTCACATACACACAATGACCATTCTTTGTCATAAAATCCTGTAACTCCTTCAAAGTGGCCATTGGCCTCTTGGTAACCTCTCTTACCAGTTTCCTCCTTGGTCTTCCATCCAGTTTGGAGGGATAGCCAGATCCAGGGAGGGTCCTAGTAGTACCAAACACTTGCCACTTCTTTATTATGGACTTTACTGTGCTCCTTGGGATTGAAAAAGCCTTTTGAGATTTTTTTGTACTCATCTCCTGCCTTATGTCTGTCCACAACTCTATCCCTAAGATCTTTTGAAAGTGGCTTGCCACCCATAGTCAGCTGTTTGCTGTCAGTTGCACTACCAAGCAAGGGAATGCTCCAGGAACAGCTGTTTTTATGCTTCACTAATCACACTGATTACAATTGATCACAGTTGGAAGCCAGTAACCATGGTCTGCAGTGGAAATGGTGGTTACTTACACCTGATCGAGTTTACAAATATTGCTTAGGAGGGGGGTGATCCTTTATTAATCTCAGTATTTCTTGTTTTTTATTTTTTTTAAATTCTTCTGAACTATAGCTGTGATATCTTTCACTTGGATGTTATAGATTGCATTGAGCAAGTAAATCTGGAAAAAATATTAGTTTGTGTGTTTTCATTTAAGGCTATAAAGCAAAAAAATGTGAATATTCTGATGGGGGTGATTCTTTTCTTTACCCACTGTATATGTGCTGCAGATGAAGTTGGCAAGTTGCGTTTAATACAGAATTGCTGGCCATGGGTCAGATCCAACAGGAATAACAAGTTTCACTTTTGCAAAAGATAGTCCTACACTATAAGTATGGAATGCATCAAAGACAATTTAAGATACCTATACAGTATCCAATGGTTTCTTCTATAGCCAGTAACAATGTTTATTAATTATTCATCCAAGGAGTAAGCCAAAATTGTAACTTTCATTTTATAAAGATCCAGCATATAGGCTATGATGCAATGGAAGAGAACAGGCACTACAGTCAGTGCTTCAACTTTTTATTAGACATGCAAGAAAATCATTTACTGTAAATATTGAAGAGTGATATGCACCTTTCAAAAATATCATTCACTTACCAGCAAAATGTGTTTACTTTCTACTTTTTCCAGTCCATGCCTTTTCATTCTCTGGGTGCACTATACTTCCTTCTGTAAAGATAAAAACACAAATTATGTTTCTGTGATCTGTTTTTCTTATGATATGTTGTACAGATAAAAAGAAAGAATATTTTGACAGCCAATATATCTTTTCAACTAATATCCCAAAAAAATGTACCATATTATTATAACTTCTTGGTAGGACAACTGTAATTCTCTTTACAACAGTCTTTCTGTATCCAGTATCATCAGATTAACAACAGATTCAAAATGCTGATGTTGGAGCCCTGACCCAAATAAAACACTGTGACCCCCATTACTCATAATCTTGTTCATCTGAACTGGCTTTCTGCAAAATACTATATTAAGCAGTCTTCATAACTATCCTATTGACATGTAAATGTTTTTTGTCATGGTTTCATTTGTTAATTAAGCCAAGTATAGAGTAACAGCAAGAAATAAGGAAAACAACCATCAAGGTAAAACAAGCCATTCCAACTCACCCCTATCCCACCTGAGGCAAGCAATACATACTATTGGATAACCAGTTCCCAAAAAAAAAAAAAAATAAATTGAAAAATAAACCAGGGTCCTATTTTTCCAGTAGAACAGGGGATCAAAGGGTCAGTGGAATAGAAGTGAAAATGGTTATCTGCTCCAAGAAGGTATGAAAAACACATGTCAACGAAGTGATGATAGAGAAGGTTCAACATGTATGAGCCTTGCTGACAGGAGTTGAAGGCCCTGAGGCTCCATGACATTATATTAAGCTTAGCCAAAGCTAGTGTAAAGCTGTTGCTAATTTATCTAGCATGGTGTGGGCATAAGTACATTTGTCACTTTATTAAAATGAAAAACTTAATTAAAAATCATTTTTTCAAATTTTTTTATGAATTTCTTCCTGAATATTACTGAATTTCAACATATGTGTATTTGGCAATAGCACAAATGACAATTATTAATCATCACTGGAAAGCTGCGAAACGTTAAAGGATATTGAAAACAATAAAAGTGAACTTCATGGTAGTTTTATAACTTGACTCATATACAGTATGAAACATTTGTTATACATTCTTGGACCTTCATTTTTGCTGCCTGGTCACACTTATTGGGTCTACCATGTACCCTATGAAATCAGCACTGTGTAAGTCAATATCGCTTTAGGTTTAAATCTATGCCATTCTTCTTTGCCAGGCAAAACAATGGTTGGAACCAAGCAAATAGGAGCACTTTGACTGTAATGTAATATGTGACATCAAACTTTATTTTCAACTGCCTGAGCTGTTCTTCATCACTGCACTGTATCTGTCAGGTTACTGAAGCATGACTAATTAGGACTGTTTGGTTATCATCACAAATAAGTGACAAAGAGAGTTTTACTTCACTATGCTTCCAACTGCACAAAAATCATAAGAACAAATACTGTAGCATAACAAAGTGTTATAAATACATATAAATATACCAACACGCATTTTATATACACTACCAGTCAGTGGTGAAAAGGTAAAGAGTAAACTGTCAGAGGTTTAAATTTAAAGTTTAGGTTAGCAAAAACTGAAAAATGGAAATTTCAGAATATTACAAATGGGCCTTCTTCAGGGACACCTAATAGGTTACAACCTACAGATGTTCTGCAGCAATGAAAGTAAATTAAGCCAAGCAAGTTAAAGCAAGAAATTTGCACAGGTGTACCAACTTCTGTTGATTACTTAAAAACCCTACGTCTATCGTAAGGCAGAGTTGGAACAGACTGTGTTACTAAAGCCTTGAGGCCCTACAAAGTGGTAAATTCCACTGATAAGGGCAAGAAAATGGCAATTAATAAATGAAATGAGACAGAGCATTATTACCCTTAGAAGTGTAGGCCTTTCATTTAGAGAAACTGCAATCCAAATGCAATAGGAAACTGGAGGAAACTCTGATAGGAAGAGATCTGGCAGACCCAATATCACAACCCAATCAGAAGAAATGTTTCTGAAGTTTACCAGCTTGCGTGATAGGCACTTCACAGCAGAACAGCTTCAAGCACAACTTAACAGTGGTGGAAAAAAACAAGTTTTGGTTTTACTGTGAAGAGGAGACTTTGTGCTGCAGGTTTGACAGGGCAAGTGGCAGTAAGAAAGCCATTCCTTAGTTGACAAAATACAGCCTTGAAATACCAGATGTGGACTACTGTAGACTGGAAGAAAGTCTTATGGGCTGATGCATCAAAATTTGAAACCTTCAGTTCCTCACGCAGGGTGTTTCTACAACATTGAGTTGGTAAAATGATGGTTCCTCAGTGTGGGTCACCAACTGTCACACATGGAGGAAGAAGTGTGATGGTCTGGGTTTTTTTTGCTGGTGACTTGCACAGAGTGACTGGCATTTGGAATGAAAAGGGTCACCACAGTTTGGATATTAAATCAGCAAATGGTACTTTGAATAAAATTTTGTACACTTTCTGATTCCTTGACTTATTTTTTTTTTTTGCTATTGTTTACTCATTCTACTCAACTCAACGGCGAGCATTTCCATAAGAACTAAAAAACTGAGGTGTTCTAAATCTTTGAAATGGTAGTGTGCATGTGTTTATATATATATATATATATATATATATAGATAGATATATACACATACGGTAACAACACAAAACAAAATAAGTCCATAAATTAAGTTATGTGTAATAAAGTGGAATGACACAGGGAATAAGTATTGAATATGCTTACTGAAATTTATTTAATATTTAGTAGAAAAGCCTTTGATGGTAATAACAGCTTCAAGATGCCTCCTGTATGGAGAAACTATTTGCATGCATTGCTCAGGTGTGATTTTGGCCCATTCTTCCACACGAACTGTCTTCAAATCTTGATGGTTCAGGGGGTGTCTTATATGAACTCTGATTTTCAGTTCTTTTCATATTTTCATTTGGAATCAAGTCTAGCGATTATTTTCTTTCTCTGAAACCAATTGAGAGTATCCTTGGCTGTGCGTTTGGGATCATTGTCTTGCTGAAATGTCCAACCTCGTTTCATTGTCAGCATCCTGGTAGATGGCAGCAGATTCTTATTGGAGTAATGCTAACCCTCACTGGATGAGTCCGACGAAGATGCAAGGTGCCGGTAAATTGATGGTGTGGGCCGGGATATGGGGTGACAGAATTATTGGAGCAATTTTTGTCAATAGAAATCTTAATGCTGAAAAGTATCTTAATATGATGCAAGAAGAGATTTTTCCATCCCGGCTAAACGAGGATGGTAATTTCCCAGTTTACTTCCAGCAAGATGGAGCTCCATCATATTAGGGTATTCACGTGCATCAATGGTTAGATCAGCAATTTCCGGATGCTTGGATAATCGCCGTGGTCCTGTGGAGTGGCCTCCCAGATCGCCAGATCTCACCCCACTTGATTTTTTATCTTTGGGGGCATTTCAAGGCCATGGTGTATCAGGAAAGGACACGAAACATAAATCATCTTAGGGAACGTATCACCAACACCATTACAAGTATAACTCCAGCTGTGCTAATGCGTGTTCATCAGCAGTGGCAGACACGTATTGAAATATATTTTCAAAACAATGGCAGTCATGTAGAGCATATTATATAAATAATGTTTTTTCATAAAAAAAATTTTCTTTTCCTACGTATGGAAACTTACGGCCCACACACACGCACATGCAAACAAATAAAAAATGCTATTTTATCTGCAAACAAGGGAAACATTAAAACCAAGGTTTGACTTGGCTAACAACAAATGCCATGCTACACAAGAAATAAGACAATTTTTCCAAAACAACTACACTTTATCTGTGTGCATTAAACAGGTTAGCATTTGATCTATCAAAATACATTATGACTATTTGGGGAAACTATAATACGAGAAAAACTACAACACAAAACACACAAATTCTATATACACCGAAGTTCTGGAAAGCAACTCTACGAAGCAACAACTCCAGTGGATATATTTTGGTATAATATAGAAATAATCTCCATATTATATATATATATATATATATATATATATATATATATATATATATATATATATATATATATATATATATATATATATATACAGTAATCCCTCACCTATCGCGGGGGTTACGTTCCAGTGCCCCCCGCGATAGGTGAAAATCCGCGAAGTAGCGACCTATACTTATTTTATTATTTATACATATTTTAAGGCTTTATAAACCCTTCCCACACTCTTATAAACCTTTCTCACTCTCTTGTTAACCTTTCCCACGCTCTTATAAACACTTCCTATGCTCTTAAACACTTTCTACATTCTTAAACACCTCAGACCAACACTGCACACTGCGATCAGACGTCAATGTGTCTGCACTCGCTTTGTGAAGGGGGGCAGCTGAACTCACGCTGAGCAGAAATGGACTTTGTGCTGCTTCTGCCAAAATGCCTGCTTGTCGCTCTGTGCGTTCGGAAGGAGGAGTGTGTGTGTGTGTGTGGGTGTGTGACAGCTGAACGCACCTTCGCTCAAACCCCCCCTCCCCGGAAGCGCAGTACGCTCCTGCCACTTCGCATTGTCAAGGGGGTGGGGAGCTGAATGAACGCTAAGGAGAAGTGGACTTTGTGCTGGCTTTGTGCTGCTTGTCGCTCTGCGTGTCAATAATTTTAAGCCTGTACATCACCAATTTTCCTGTCTCACTGTCTTGTCTTGCGTGAAGTTAAAATGTTTTATAATAGTGAGATGTTACTCATATCCTTAGCCCGACATCCACATATCATACGTGTTAACAAAGTGTGTTTTATAAGTTTACATGTGTTTAAAGCATGTGGCATGGGTATTTTAAGGCTTAAACTATAAAAATGTTTATTTATATGGTCTTTCTATATCGTGGATTTTCTCCTGTTGCTGATGGGTCTGGAACATAACTTCCGCGATAGGCGGGCAATCACTTGTATTTAAAAACCCGCGAAGTCGTGAATCCGCGAAAAGTGAACCGCGAAGTAGCGAGGGATTACTGTATATATATATATATATATATATATATATATATATATATTGTCACACACGTGCGCATTAGAGAGGCAGATAAAGGGCTTGAGTAAGGGCAATTCCGTGTCAGACCGGGTCGTGGCAGAGTGCACCGATTCTTTTTCTCACTTTCCTGCAAACCATCCACAGGAGATTGACGTCACTTCCGGGTCTGAACTTATGAAGGAAGACCTTGTCGGCTCTGGCTCCTTTGATGTCATGTCCGGGCTGGAGCCTATGGCTGAAGACCCTTATGAGCCGACCCATCTAACTTCACTTCCTGTCTTCTCCTTTAACACTAGAATTACCAGAGCCTACGAAAAAACTTGTATATCCGGCCCACCTTAAATCGCTTCTTATATCCATTCACACCTCTCCGCCAGCATCCTTTGTCCTCTAAATGTGCTGATAAAAGACAAGCTGCAAGCAGCCGGCTATTCCATCCCTCCACCGACTTAGAACGTGAGCGAAGTTTTCCCAGCTCACGCCTTGATTGATTATGTGGGAGTGAAGTGGAGTTTTACAGTGGAAATAAGACATCATTATTCTAAAGTAATCTGTGTAAACACATTGTTAAAACAGAAACTTTGTCATATTTTAGTAATAAATGTTACAAAATGTAGTAGGCATAAACTATAGAATGTGTAAAGCCCGAGTTCCAAAAATCAAATAAACACTTTCACAAAAGCTTCAAGGGCAATGCAATAGCTTCTGTGGCGTAGCGCGTTAAGATTTGCCTCTTAGAGGACAACAGCTCTGCCGCCTCTCAGACCTGAGTTCGATTCCCCGCTAGGTATAAAATGTTGCTTTTTTTTTCTTCTTTTTAACCTCAAACGGACATAAAATTTATAAATTGGTATGCACTGTCAGTTAATGAGATCGTTATATTTTCATGTGGGATGCTCCTTTTAAAATATTTTTTTAACAATTGAGACTGCAATTAACAGGAACAACTGTCCTTATAACTGTTAGTTTTTAAGATCCATAACACACAGACAGACGAGCACTGCGTAATAGGGAGACAGACAGGCAGAGATATATAAATAAACAGGGAAGGCACATGTACTGAAAGAAAAAAAAGATCAACGTGCGTTGTTCCTGTAGCACTGAATGAGCTCACCCGCTCTGACATCACCCCTCCCCCGATCTGACTCTCTAAGTAACAACAACGCACGTTGATCTTTTTTTTCTTTCAGTACATGTGCCTTCCCTGTTTATTTATATATCTCTGCCTGTCTGTCTCCCTATTACGCAGTGCTCGTCTGTCTGTGTGTTATGGATCTTAAAAACTAACAGTTATAAGGACAGTTGTTCCTGTTAATTGCAGTCTCAATTGTTAAAAAAATATTTTAAAAGGAGCATCCCACATGAAAATATAACGATCTCATTAACTGACAGTGCATACCAATTTATAAATTTTATGTCCGTTTGAGGTTAAAAAGAAGAAAAAAAAAGCAACATTTTATACCTAGCGGGGAATCGAACACAGGTCTGAGAGGCGGCAGAGCTGTTGTCCTCTAAGAGGCAAATCTTAACGCGCTACGCCACAGAAGCTATTGCATTGCCCTTGAAGCTTTTGTGAAAGTGTTTATTTGATCTTTGGAACTCGGGCTTTACACATTCTATAGTTTATGCCTACTACATTTTGTAACATTTATTACTAAAATATGACAAAGTTTCTGTTTTAACAATGTGTTTACACAGATTACTTTAGAATAATGATGTCTTATTTCCACTGTAAAACTCCACTTCACTCCCACATAATCAATCAAGGCGTGAGCTGGGAAAACTTCGCTCACGTTCTAAGTCGGTGGGGGGATGGAATAGCCGGCTGCTGGCATCTTGTCTTTTATCAGCACATTTAGAGGACAAAGGATGCTGGCGGAGAGGTGTGAATGGATTTAAGAAGCGATTTAAGGTGGGCCAGATATACGAGTTTTTTCGTAGGCTCTGGTAATTCTAGTGTTAAAGGCCTCCACCTTTTCCCTAATCCCTCAGTTCTGTTTTGGACTCGTTTTTGTGCACATCAGTGCAGTTATACATTTTGCAACTTTGCAGCCAAGATAGCAATATACGGGTGGCTACCCCAAAACCTTTTTATGACTCTTATGTCTGGATTTTGCAACAAAATATATAAAATAGTAAGGACCTAACTGGCAGTACTTCCCATTGGCTGTAACAGTGTGAGGATTGTAATTAGTTACTGATTGCTTTATTGTTTTTGTTTTTATTCATAGAAATATATAATATATATTATAAATATATATATATAATTCCCCAAGAGGAGGGTGCAGTGAGTGTGTACGCCTGATGAGCCCAGAATTAGGGCGAAACACATGTCGCGTACTCTGCATTATTTGACAGTAAACTATTTTTGAACCATTCTATGATCTGCTTCTCGCAACTGAAATGAGGGCACCGTGGCGGATGTTAGCTGACTTGCTGACCAACCACAAGTGTTACCTGGTAGGTAACCACCCATACAATCAGATTGTGACACAGACTACGAATGCAATGAATATATATATAATATATACATTTCAGACAAATTACATTATCCTAGAATATATTCTTCTATTTCACTTCACATTTTCAAAAAAATAAATATCCCCCAAAAAAATTCCATCTTAGTGAGGTGTGGGTGCAATTTGGAGTCAATTTTAATATTTATTAATTACACAGGAGTAAATTACCATATAGTATGTCCCATCAGGTAAACATTTTCCCAAATTCAGACAGTTGCTCTCTTCGTTAGTATTAGATTAAAGCATGATTTTTTTTTAACCTCTTCAATGGCTTACTTCTAAAGCAAACCTCACTACCCCAATTAAGGTTAGCTAATTACTTTTAGGCATATGGTGGAACATATGGATGCAATCCACTGAACGGCTTGCTATTTTAAATAACTTCCAAAACAGACTTATAGTCTGGCAGCTTACTTTGCATGTCTACAAGAAAAAAATATTCCATAAGTTTTAGTGTTTAATTTTAAGTTATATAAGCAAAAATAATCAAAGCAAAAATGGAAATAATGAAATGTTAGTTTAATATAATAGTTCTGCTCAAATACAACAGTTAAATCAAATTAATTATATAGATAATCTAACAACAATAATACAAAAACTGAATATTATAATGCTTTTAGCATTTTTAAATTACACTGTAACATTAGGTTGGTTGTACGTCTTTGTAAAATAACACAGTATAAAACACCTAAGGAAAAAAGAAGAATATAAATCAGAGAATAAGATAATTGCTAAGAAAATACTAGACTCAGGGCTGCAGCTAGGAGTCAGCCCTTCTTTGATTAAAATTATGTCCATAAAGTTCTTCAAGGATACTCAAAAAGCTCTGGTCCATATGGTATAAGTCAACATCTGTTTTAAAACTAAGCAGAGCAACTCTTCCCAATATTCCATTCCATAATTCAGAAGTCTTTAGATTTACAACAGGTGCTTACATTTTTGAAACAAGCAAATATTATTCCAATAGCCACACACATTCAATAATACTTTCAAACTGGTAGAATTAGATTCTCATATAATGAAATCCTTTGAAAATTTGATTTAGAGACAGATGCTAACCAGAACTCTGGCCTATCAGAACTTCTTGCTAGCTTGCAGGGTAGAACAGGGTTGACTAGAAGTAAGATGTCACAGCTGAATTTCTACAAGTGCTGTGTAATCACTTGGAAGGATCAAAAAGCCCACCCAATACTGCTATTGATTGTTTCTTTTACCAGCTGCTTTTAATGCAATCCAGCCTAAAATTTCAGTTGAGAAATCAATTCAGAAATTCTATTAGGAATCTAACTTGGCCAAGTACATTCTGGACTTTTTAACTAACACAAAACAGTGATAACTGATAACCTTTTTCCACCCACTGGCTCACCTCAAGGCTTTTGTCAGTCTTCTCTACTGTTTATGCTGTATACAAATGACTGCAGAAGTTAAGGATAGGCTTATCTTAATATCTGCAAGTGACTGTCATTGTGAATTTGTTATCTGTATCTTATCTGTATCTTGCTATCCTATAGTTGATGAGTTGTCGTTTTGTTTTTTACAGCTAAATATCTGTATGATCAAGAATATGGCTGTAGATTTTAGATGTCCCACCTCCACTTACACATCAACAATTAAAAAAGGGCAGAGATGTCCAGCATTATATAAATTATCTAGTGAGGAGTCAAGCAAAATGGCACCTTTTATTGGCTAACTAAAAAGATTACAATACGCAGGGGCCTGAGTTGCCTCGAAAGCTTGCATATTATAATCTTTCAAGTTAGCCAATAAAAGGTGACATTTTGCTTGACTTCTCACTACATTCATAATGGCTAACACGGTACAACACCCTAGTACTATAGACTATCTAGGAAAGATCATTGATCAAAGTAACCTAAGATCTTAATATAGAAAAAAATCTAAGAAGGCACAAAACAGCCATTCTTTCCAAAGAAACTATTTTAAAGTACACGAAACTATAAAGACACTTTTTATAAGTCTGAAATGTGTTTTTTAATGTTGTTTTGGAAACTTTAGCATTAACAACAAAAACGTCATACACAGCATGATGGTCAAAATGAAAAGTAAAATTAGTGGTTTGCAGGAGTCTCTCTCTGTGATGCAACAAACATAAAAAGGTAATTCAATTTTGTTAAACATCAGCCATCCTGTACTGCCCAAGTTCCATTTGTTGCCATTAAGCTGCATATTTAGGCTCCCAAATGTCAAGAACAAATGACTTTATTAGTTCTATTCCTAGAACTAGCTCAGCTTATTTCTTGTACCTATGTAACAGTGTCCTATGATTTGTTTAAAACTTGTACAACCAAACCTACCTCTGGGATAATAATAATCTACCTACCTATATTCCATTAAGCTTCATATCTACACAGTGCTCTTACTTTTTATTTACAACTACAGAGAAAAGAAAACTAACAATATTAATTAAATACACATTTCATTCTGACGACTGTTCTAAACATAAACACTGTGAATCAACACAAAGAGGCTGGAGTGAGTACTACATACCTCACAGCAGTTGCATGTCCACAGATAGCTGACAGGTGATTTAGAATAATTCTTTAGATCCTACTACGGTAGTATGTTTCTTCAGCCTTCTTCAACTATGTATTCCGTGTTCTATGTGCCATACTTCTCCCATTCTTTTTTTGCCCATCCAGCAATAAAACATATTGTAGAAAGCAATATGCAAGATATATCCAAGATGGAAGAAACTTACTTACAAATAAGTAAATCTATCTAACATTTATTCAACCTTACATCTGGAAAGGGGCAATCTGGCACCTTTGTTCAATGTGCATGTTAAAAAAGAAGCAGGTCACTGGTTTCCAAGTCCTGTTTCATCTCAAAGTGATGTTGCACCCATCACATACAGGTTCCTATTTACTTATATTTTTATCCATCCATCCATCCATTGTCTCCCGCTTATCCGAGGTCGGGTCGCGGGGGCAGCAGTTTGAGCAGAGATGCCCAGACTTCCCTCTCCCCGGCCACTTCTTCTAGCTCTTCCGGGAGAATCCCAAGGCGTTCCCAGGCCAGTCGAGAGACATAGTCCCTCCAGCGTGTCCTGGGTCTTCCCCGGGGCCTCCTCCCGGTTAGACGTGCCCGGAACACCTCACCAGGGAGGCGTCCAGGAGGCATCCTGATCAGATGCCCGAGCCACCTCATCTGACTCCTCTCGATGCGGAGGAGCAGCGGCTCTACTCTGAGCCCCTCCCGGATGACTGAGCTTTTCACCCTATCTTTAAGGGAAAGCCCAGACACCCTGCGGAGGAAACTCATTTCAGCTGCTTGTATTCGCGATCTCGTTCTTTCAGTCACTACCCATAGCTCATGACCATAGGTGAGGGTAGGAACATAGATCGACTGGTAAATTGAGAGCTTCGCCTTGCGGCTCAGCTCCTTTTTCACCACGACAGACTGATGCAGCGCCCGCATTACTGCGGATGCCGCACCGATCCGCCTGTCGATCTCACGCTCCATTCTTCCCTCACTCGTGAACAAGACCCCGAGATACTTGAACTCCTCCACTTGGGGCAGGATCTCGCTACCAACCCTGAGAGGGCACTCCACCCTTTTCCGGCTGAGGACCATGGTCTCGGATTTGGAGGTGCTGATTCTCATCCCAGCCGCTTTATATTTTTATTCAATTCATAAATACTAGGAGAGGCACAAGAAGGTCAGAGATACTCAAACACCACAGTATCTCTGCAAGAGGAATAAAGTGCTATTAAAATAAGAATAGGAAGCAAATTATATGTAGAGAAGAGTTCAACCATAGCAAGATGAACTGATCTAAACTGAACAAAGTAGAGAAAAACACTTTGTGCTACTTTCTTTCAACAGTAATTGCTTATCATTACTCAGATCATCAACACAATCACTAATCAATTTTCTTGTTCCCTACCATGCCTCTTTCTGCTGCCTGCTGTCAGAAGATATCATTTTAATGTCTTATTCTATTATAGAAATGGAGGGATTGTATTTATGCGTTTCCCAGATAAAAACAATATACTAAAAGTTTACAGTAATCAAGCAGAATGCACAAAACATTTAGTCAGCATACAAATATTATGGACATAAATCACATTAGACAGCTTATCAGGAAAAAAAATTAATAGACTTAACATAATAAAATTTTTAATCACAATAAAGTTTATTATGAAAGTTATTTCTATGTCTAGATGTAGCTCAAGAATAGGGTTACTTTCTTAGATAATCAATGTAAAGCACGCTGGAATAAGAACAGGAGTATGGCATGAAAGTAAACACACATACCATTAAAAACCCATTTTTACAGTGCCCACTTTTGAAAATGTACATATATTTAATAAATTCGATTTGAATAAGCTCAAAAGTTCCAATGCCTCTACCACAATCCCCAGTCTCCCAAATCAGCAACCAAACCCACGGGGAGCTGGATCTATAGATTACTGTCCAGGAGTTCGAGACTAGCTGGCCAACCCACTGATTTCAATGTGGTTGCAATGAAAAACATAACACTGGAAACATTATTAGAGAAATGTGTTTTTTTGCCTCGGTCTTTATTGTATTTGTTATTTTGTTAGACTTTTGAACACTGCAGTCCAATCCAAAAGCTTTAACTCACAATAAAGTCCAAATGATTTAGGAAGCAGCAAATAAGAGCGAAAATAAAAAAAGATCTATCATTTTTTTTCTTTTTGCATCTGCATACTGATGTTACAGAATTTGTAAATTAATGGTGACTGGAGTGCAGCGCTTTTTATTGCAACTATGTGGCATGGATCACCATAAAATATGAGACATACTGGCAACTTCAGTAACATTTCAAAGATTACACTGTATTTCATAGTCTTACTTGTGTATGTTGCTGTGGAGTTGACAATGCACTGCAAACACCTGCCTATTTCATAAAAATAATTAACAGAAGCACAATGTGAAAATGTTATAACTGGTAGATACTTTTTTTGGTTTCTGCATTCACAACAATAATACCACAAACATAAACTTGTTAAATATTGCCATCCCTGAAGGTTGCATATGTTGTCCACTATTGGTCAATACCAAAGATAAGTAAGTCCAATGTACAATGCACTAATAAAATAACAATTAGCAAACTATCAGTGCATGCTCCCAAGAAGACTTTCTAAGTCAATCCTCTAAACAACTGTTACTGTAAAACTATCATGATGTGCAGAGTGGCAATATCTTTTGGTTGAACATGCAAGAAAGAATCTCACTGTGCTTTGTACACACTACTAATACTGCTGACATGAAGAAAGTAATATTTAACATGTTAATCCCTAGTTAATTTGTACATATTTGTAGACACTTTAGAAAAAACATTCTACAATGCAGAAAATACATAAAGGTTTTTTTTTTTTCATGCAAGCACCCAATATAATTAACTTTGATGAATGCATGAGATGGAAGCTAGTAAACCTGGATGGTTACTAAGCATTATACTTTATGAAAGTGATTAGTACATAATGCTAAAATAATAAAGGTAAATTTGCTTCACTCCATTTCACTTCATTGATCAAACAAACTTTTTTTTCTATCATTCTATTCATAGAACAATTCTATGAAAAACAGTATTCCAAGAAAACACTACACACAAAGATGCACTGTAATTATGTTTACTTTTTTTGGAGCAAAGACAGATTAAGTAACTTACACAGGGTTACAGAGTGGGTCAGAAATGAAAACTATGCCCATTTCCTTAGTCTATACATCACAAAAAAGTATCTTCATATTGTACACCCTTCTCAGACATTTACAATATTCCAATTAATGGGGAACTCCTGTTCAATCTCTGTTCACTATAGAATGTTGGCAAAGTTACTAGGCAAGAGAAATAAAATGCCAAGTCATGCATTTTTTCTTAATTTCAAATGCTTCTAAAAAGAAGAGTAATATTTTTTGCACAATACATTTTTTAACCCACAGACTGAACTAATGTTATATCTATGTACGACTCAGGATGACACTTTAAATTTCACAAATTTGAATCTTGCATGTATAGCATGAAGCTACGCAATATGCCTAAATGAACACAGCTGCACAACATGCGGACTTGAACGTAGCACATATGCAGATATACAGTAATCCCTCGCTATATTGCGCTTCGACTTTCGTGGCTTCTCTCTATCGCGGATTTTATATGTAAGCATATTTAAATATATATCGCGGATTTTTCGCTGGTTCGTGGGTTTCAGTGAACAATAGGTCCTTTTATTTTCTGATACATGCTTCCTCAGTTGGTTTGCCCAGTTGATTTCATACAAGGGATGCTATTGGCAGATGGCTGAGAAGCTACCCAATAAGAGCACGTATTACGTATTAAATAAAACTCCTCAAATATATTGTGAGCAGGGGGGCTGTTCGCACCCCTAGAGGATACGGACGCTCCTCAAAAAACGTTGAAAGACTACCTTCACATTGCTCCCTTCCTTGTGGCTGCTTTGTTGCATGATATGCTTCCCGCACGGTGCTTCACATACTTAAAAGCCCAAACAGCACTTATTGATTTTTGATTGTTTGCTTTTCTCTCTCTCTCTCTTGCTCTGACATTCTCTGCTACTGACGGAGGGGGTTTGAGCAGGGAGGCTGTTCGCACCCCTAGAGGATACAGACGCTCGTCTAAAAAATGCTGAAAGACTACCTTCACATTGCTCCCTTCCTTGCTGGGCTTACTTGCGGCTGCGTTGTCAAGCGATATGCTTCCCGCAAGGTGCTTTGCATACTTAAAAGCTTGAACAGCACCAATCGGTTTTTGATTGTTTGCTTTTCTCTCTCTCTCTCTCTCTCTCTCTGACATTCTCTGCTTCTGACGAGCAGTCCTTTGAAGAGGAAGATATGTTTGCATTCTTTTAATTGTGAGATGGAACTGTCATCTCTGTCTTGTCATGGAGCACGTTTAAACTTTTGAAAAAGAGACAAATGTTTGTTTGTATTGTTTGAATAACGTTCCTGTCTCTCTACAACCTCCTGTGTTTCTGTGCAAATCTGTGACCCAAGCGTGACAATATAAAAATAACCATATAAACATATGGTTTTTACTTCGCGGATTTTCACCTATCGCGGGGGTTCCGGAACGCAATGGAGGAGGGATCATTGTAGTCATAAATACACAGCACAAACTCCAATCTGGACAGCTTATGTAAAGAATATAGATTTTCAAGGAATTCTCCCGAAATTTTTTTTTTTTTTTTTTTTATGTATGTTACTTAACTCATGTTTTCATGTAGAATGGAGACAAAAATTATTATGACATGATGGAAGTAAATAATTTCTGTATAATAATTTAAAAAAACGGGCATGGAAAATAATCTAATGTTAACTGTCACATAATAGAACTGGATAACTGTTATATGAGTTAACAAAATGTGCAAAACACATGCTTTTTTGCTAAAATATTGAATACTTCCAGAATTATCAGCACACTTCATAGTGTTGATCAGCAAATTTCACCAAAACATTATATGCAGCAAATTTGCTGCATTCATCCTTTTTCAGCAAATTATTTACTGATAATTTAGCTGGTTTAAGAGAACTTTTTCCTTAGTGCCCCATAATGCTTTGCAAGGCCAGGGCAACATCTCCCAGAGCTGTAATAACCAACATTGGATGGGACCACCTCCCCGGGTATATAATGCTGATCATTTGCATTACAGATTCTGTTGGGATTTAGTTAGTGGTAGAACAGATACGTAAATAATACAGATTCTTTTCCCTAGCCCTCAGAGAGATTTTAAAGATGATGGCACCATTATAGTCCAGTCAAATCTAGTTCATTTAGCACTTCCCCATTGATTTCAATGCATTTCACAGAGTTCAGCGATATTCACAAAAACTTCTGTGTGATATCTAGTAACCTCAAGATGAAGTGAACATCGTGGAGTTCTTGACAAACAAAACTGAGGGAGAGAGAGGTCTTTCAGGGACACCAACATTAAAATTTGCATTGATCAATACACAATTTAAAATATGTTGTTATAAACGAGATTGGGAATGACAAATATACTTGGATGTCATTGCTTTTAATTTTTTACTATAATCAACCATAAAAAAAAAAAGTTATGAGATCAGGCTTAAAGCAATTTAAATTTGTACATAACTTTAGTATCATGTATGGGGTGGGACCTAGCTCTATGCTACAGTGCAATGGAACCAAAGTTTCTTACACCATGAGTGTTGCTCTACAGAATTAGCTCAAGTGGCTACTTCAAAGGGACCAATTCTAGAAAATTGGCTTATCACTGAAAATATGTACTAACATCATATTATCTATCTATCTATCTATCTATTACAGATATCTTCCAGTGTCGATGTTGTACTTTAACTGACGTTAAATAACTATTAGGACTTGAATTGATATTCACACAATAAACTAATTTTACCATCATTTTATGTCAGTGACATGAGCAGAATCAACACAGCAGAAACGTGTGAACCAATTAAGAAACATGGAATATTTTCAGCTAATTATGAAAATGTATTTTTAATCACAAAATAAAAAATTTACCTTTAAACTCTGTTAGTAATCAGCTTTTAATTATTAATGTAAGGAAATAAAAAGCACAATAACATTTTCCTTTTATAAATATCTATATATACAATAAATGAAAAATAAACAACATAAATTGTTGATTTGTTTATATTCAATGAGAGGCTGTCATGGCTCACACTGAAAACAAGTGTTTAAATGTTTTGGACAAGAAGAAACACTTGGAAACATCTTTCTTAGAAAGAGATGCAAGCTTGAACACATTTGTGCTTAACACAGCACAGTAATAGTGTGAAAAAAATCATACTAAAAATGACAGTTATCAGGTCTAATTATAAATTAGTACCAGAGGAGCTGTGCTAAGAAACAGAAAAATAAACAGGCAAGTAACAGATTTAGTGCGCTAAAATAAAGCAAAGTGAATGTAAAACAGGCATAGAGACCGACTTAAAATAAATTTAAAAAACATTTAAAAATAAAATAAAAATCACAGTGAACAAGCCTTGGAAAATTAAGAACAAGAATTGGAATATGTAAAATGGAAGGTAATCAATAAGATTAAACATGGGAGATGATTAAAGAAAGTACTCTTTAGTGAACCAGAACAAAGATGGCACTTTTCACTCAGCTATTGTAGAGATCAACTTTGTTTTTGTCAAGGTCATTATTAAAAACACAAAAGAGTATGAGAAAGTTCCAAAAACATGTAGGGTTCAAACAAATCAGGATGAAATTTGAATTTTCCTTGCTACTGAAACTTAAAATGTCAGAAAGCAAAAACAGTACTATTATTCAAAGAAAAATGTATAAAATTATTATTTGCCATTTAACAGAATTTCTAAATATGTCTCATGTGACAGAATGTCCTGCTTGTTGCAATGTACTAAGATGGCATTAAAGGGACAAAGGATAACAAAGGCCCTGACAGATGTCAAAGTAGAGATGGGCATGATTGCCACATCTGTGGAAGATTGTCTGTTGCTGGGGCAGGGCAACAGCACGCTCACAGTGCCACAGTGAAGCACCGTAGAAGCAAATCCTGAAAGATCGTGGTCACGCTATAAGTCCGTGTCTTGCACCCCAAAACATGAGGCTAAGTCTCAGTACTTTAGCAAAACTAGCTTTATTCAGCTTGAAACAGGAACAGCATGGTTATTTATTGTGGCATGATCTGCTACTCTCCTATACACAGACACAGCAGTCTGGCAGGGTTGTGGTCAGGTTAGTGGCCAAGTAATACTATTCCCTGCATTTACAACGTTCCTTGCATCACCTATCGAGATCTTTTCTGTTTGCTTCAGTGAAGAGCTGTAACAGAACTGTGAGCCTGCTGCAGCCCCGGCAATGGATAAACAGTCTTCCACAGACACAGTGGTAGCACTTCAGGATGCTCTTCTGCGTGTTGTCCAGTTGGGGGAGGTCCCAAGAGAGTTTAGAATCCTCACATTAATAGGAATGTTTCTCGAATGAGCATCACTGAACCACATAGAAACGTCTTTTTAGACGTCTTCAAATGCAGCAGTTCACATATGTTTGCAACCCAAGATTTTTCTTCTTTTTTTGCTCTCTTTCAAGAAAGTTGACAGTGTTGACGGTGAAATTCCGAATTCACTGGCAATGTCATTTTTCTTTTAGTCGCAATTGAGAGCTGCAAAAATTTTACGTTTTTTTTAATTTATTTATATGAACTGTTATTTTATTGTGTCTGCCGCTTCTATAGGAGGGTGACAATGAGTTAAATTCCAATGGATGTTTTTCAAATGTTGATGAGCAATAAGCAAAAGGTATCACTGAAAACCACCAAAAACAAAAAAAAAAAAAAAAAAAAAAAAAAAAAAAAAAAAAACAGTATGAGGAAAGTTCGAAGAAAGAAAAAAAAAAATGACAGTGTTTCTGTTTGGGGACTGTTGTGCACAACTGAGCCGTAACCATAGAACTAACTACTCTGTGAATGATTCATTTAGGCATTTCAAGGTCTTCTGTGCACTTCGTTGTAATGAAAGTATCTGCTGAATGTATTTAGTAGTAACAAGATTTCTATAGACTTGTGTCATATGGGGAAGCTGTCAGGACCATAAAAATACTTCGTCGTAATGAAAAATTTGTTGTAAAAATATTTGTTGTAATGGAATTTTGCCTGTATTTAAAAAAATCTGTAGAACAAAACAAACATGTTTACACTCACAGATAAAGGAAACAAAAACAATGGTACAACTTAATTGACAAACTGCAACCAACAGAATGACTAAAGAGAAAGAAAGTAAGAAAAAAAAAAAAAACTTCTGACTTGGCAGTAACAGCAAGGCATCATACAGGCATATTGCTGTTGGTATAAAGGAGCCCCAGTAACATTTCTTGACATACTTCTGCAGAATAATTTATTGACCGAAAGTACTCAGTGTTAGTGTTGCATAACTAACTGAGCATTCCCTTTTAATAGTTGATTGTGGAATCCCTTTAAGTGATGTTTCCGGGCCCAGCATATCACAGTGTAGAAAATTTTTTATATACTTTCTTTGTGTTATGAGACCAGGCCAGCCTGGTCCAAGTACGCCTAATAATGATTTATCCACTACAGCAGGGGTAGTCAACCTTTTTATACATACCGCCCACTTTTGTATCTCTGTTAGTAGTAAAATTTTCTAACCGCCCACCGGTTCGACAGTAATGGTGATTTATAAAGTAGGGAATTAACTTTTCTTATAAAATTTATAAAGCAGAGTTACAGCAAGTTAAAGCATATAATAATAATTACTTACCAAGTACTTTATGTCAGATTTTCTCTAAGTTTGGCAGAATAAATCTTTATAAAACAACTTACTATAGTTAAATCTATCTTTTTATTTATACTTTGCATACACAGAAATTACATTAGTTAATTGAATTATTAGTGGGATCCCTGAGGCTGATGCTGGGAAACTAAATATTGAATATCCGGTTCAATTTTTGTGAGGAACAAACGAAGGTCTCCCCTTTCGGAAATATTCAGGCGGTTTCTTTCTTTGGTCATAATACGATTAACAGCACTAAATCCTGATTCCACAAGATATGAGGTAGGGAAAGGTATCAATAAACTGAATACCATTTCCACATATTTGGATACAAGACCGGCATTTTTTTATTTTGCCATAGGTTTTCATATCCACCACTGTCGAATTTATGTTTACTTTCTTCATCATATCTAATTTCTAACAGTTCTTCTTGACAAGTTGTATCAGCCTCTTCAATATTTGCGGTAAAAGGATTTTTCATCCAGTCATATACAGTGGAACCTCGGTTCACGAACGTCTCGGTACACGTACAACTCGGTTTATGACCAAAACGTTCGCCAAACTTTTGCCTCGGTTCACGACCACACAATCGGTATACGAACAAGCACGTGTTGCATTGTTCTCCGTGCGTGCGTGCTTTCGCTGTGAAGTCTTTGTGCTCTATTTCATTTCCCTTCCAGATCGTACGCGCCGATTACTGTATTTAAGCACATGTTCGGCCTCTCCCTGTTCATTGTTCTCAGTCAGACGTGCGTGCTTTACCTGTGAACTCTTTGTGCTCTACAGTATTTCGTGTGCTTTTGCAGTTAACCATGGCTTCTAAGCAAGTGAAGAGTGGTGAGAATTATTGAGACTTAATTATGAGAAGTGATGCAATGTTACTTTTCTTTTTATTCAAATGTTCATTTTTTCCCTGTGCTTAAAACTCATTTAAAAAGTGTGTTTACAGCGATCAGGTTGTAATGCTATTAGCTTGAACCCCTGTAATGTTACTTTCTTGGTTGGCTTTTAAATAAAGTTCGGATTTGTTCAAATGTTCCTTTTTTTCCCTGTGCTTAAAACTCATTTAAAAGGTGTTTATACAGCAATCGGATTGTAAGGCTATAGCACGAACTGCTGCATTGTTACAGAGAGGTTGGGGGGGCTCATGTGCTGCTGAGAGAAAGAGAGAGAGAGCCTGCGCGTGCAGCTGAGAGGAGAGGGGGGAGAGAGGCTCGTGTGCTGCTGAGAGAGAGAGAGAGAGAGAGAGAGAGAGAGAGAGAGAGAGAGAGAGAGAGAGAGAGAGAGCCTGCGTGTGCAGCTGAGCAGGGACCCTGGGTGTTTGTGTCAGTGTTATTCAATGTTTTTACATTAGTTTACTATTACACTGTGCATTCTATGGTGTAATTAACTGTATTTGTGCTTAAAAAGCTTTAAAAAAAATATTTACATACAGTTCGTATGGTCTGGAACGGATTAATTGTATTTACATACAATCCTATGGGGGAAATTGCTCCACTGTACCTTCAATTTCAAAATATTTTCAAATCGTTTTTCCATGTCCAACTTAAGTTCATTGAGGTGGCTACTGAATCTGTCAATATCCTCTGGAGTTACATCATCTTTTATAGACGATAATTGAGGAAACTGATGAAATTCTCTCTTCAGTAGATTATGACGAAGTAGTTCAAGTTTGTCAATAAATAATAGCACAATACTTTGGCAACCTATAAGAGTTTTATTAGCTCTTTGAAGCTGCAAATTGACATCGTTAAATCTCTTGAAAATATGTGCCAAGTAAAAGGCATCATTCTTTACTGTTTTTAACTGTTGACACAGATTGGTCTCATTATTACTTTCAAAAAATTGTATGACACTATCATATAATGCTACAAATCTAGCCAATTTCACATACTTTTTCCATTGCTATTGCTAACAGAAAAAAAGCCCTCACATTACAGTTTTGTAAACCTGCATAAAGTGCCCCTTTGGCCATTTATGGATGCCACTGATATATGGACTTATGTTAACACTTAAAAATTTGTATCTGCAGAGTATAAGTGACGAAAAAAGGGTTTGCATGCTGCCTTTTTAAACATTTCTCAGCAAAGTAGCTGTGAATTAAATTTTTCGTCTATGTTTCTGTCATATTCTCTTAACAAAGCTATTCGATTTTCATTGTGACATAATATAACAGCCACCAAACTTCTGTGTGCAAAAGTAACTTAATAAAATCTTCATTATTGTCCTGGCAAAGCAGCCGAAACATTCTATCATTCTTTGCATTGGATTTGATCTTGTTTACGGCTCGAATTATTATAGTTAATGATGAATGGAGACTTGTACTTAGATGTGTTCCTACAAGATGTTGTCTGTGCACCACACAATGAATACATAAAACATTTGGCACTTCCTGCTTCAAATAAGCAACAAATCCACGATAGCGACCTACCATTGATGGTGCTCCATCAGTAGCGCATGCAACAACATTATTCAAAGGAATATTATTTTTTGTAAAGTATGTTCTCAAAGTATTAAATATAGATAATCCTTTTGTATCTGTGATGAGATTTATTGTGAATAGCATTTCTTCTCGTAATATATTGTTTTCATCAAAATAGCGTACATATGCCATCAATAAAGCATCATTATCTGCAATAGTAGATTCGTACAATTGCATTGAAAATGAAGAGTTTTGGAGAATAGTTATAAGTTTGTTTTCAACATTAACTGCCATTTCATCAATTCGTCGCTTTACTGTGCTATCGCTTGGGGCAACGTTTTTAAAATTTGAGGTATTATTCTTTTATAGAGGGTATTATTATAGTTTCACCAATATTATAGCTTTTACCACTTTTTGCAATTAATTGTGAAATGCGATAAGTGGCAATTAATCCATCTTTGTTCGTTGTATGTTGTTTCTTAAATGATACAACGATAGTTGAACGATTTTGAAATTTTTTATATATTTCCTGAAAATATTCAATGGGCTTGTCCTTGTCATTTGGATGCTTTGTAGAAAGATGTTCTCGCAATCGACTTGGCTTCATTGCCTCATTGGATAATGTTTTATGGCACAATAAACACATTGGATGTTGTTTATTTGCAACAGATTCTATGAAACCCATCTTCAGATACTCTGGCGAATAGCTGCGTGCGTATTTCTTTTTTTGAGACATGGGCTCACGATATTTTGCAATATTGTGTTTGAAGCTGTAAGCACGTACTTGCTCTCAGAAATCTAACTACGTACTGACTTTAGTTTCGATTACGTAACGATTTAGCTTCACTTACGTAACATGAACAAAACTTATGTGCTTGAAGTCTGTTGCGTGGTCGCGACTTTTGGAAGGCTGCGCGCTTCTCCGATCCGGTATGCGAGACGTCCTTCTCGTCTCCTGGCGTTGGTCAGGCAGGATCAGGCGTTCCGGTCGCTGGACAGCACAGCGTACGATGGACGTGGATGGTCAGTCAAGGTGCTGGCTATCACGATCCCACGAGGTTTTCGTCAGACCGTAATGTTGAAAGATATGTGGATCCAACAACAGCCGTTGGGAGTCAGGATCGGGATGTAGTAATCGAAGCTCCTTGTACGTTGAAATGATGAATGTGTTGACAGAGTAACAAATGCTGGGTACCTCTAAGTTGAGGATTGCCGGACGTTACAAGGGTCGTGGCTGAGCGAGAGTTTGTCGAGACGAGACTAAGTTAGTGAGTATCCGTGGTTGTGCGTTTTATATAATTTTATGTAGCGGGTGTTGGCCAATGGCATCACTTCTTTTGCTTGCGGATGCGGGCCAGGTGGTCGCGAAAGAGGTTGGGTGCGGTCCCAATACAAATGCCCTGTAACAGAGTGTGACCGCTGTCCTGATCTTGACTGGTCAACAGTTAGTCGATTAGTATGTAATCGCAGCACCGTTTGGTTGCTCCGCTACCGCCCACCATGAAAGCTGGAAGGCCCACTAGTGGGCGGTAGGGACCAGGTTGACTACCACTGCACTAGAGGATAAATTTCTTTCTTTAATTTATATGTTTGAGTTCTTCCACAATATATAGCAACAGTTTCCGCAGACACTAAGTTACCAATGGCACTTATATTTTGTGTGATTTTTTTTTTTTAATGTGAACATCCGTGCTAAGCAAATTAATGAGAAATGACGAATGATTAAGTTAACAATAAGTTACAACAACCCATTTGTACAAACTTTTTTTCATTCTTAACCACAACATAATAGGTAAAGATACATTGAAAATCTGTCATATCATGTACCCAAAAACAAAATATGTCCAGTATTACAAAAAGTGTATATTGCTGCACCCTATAAGATTTTTTAGTAAATTATGATACTCTTCCCTGCCAGATTATTTTTTCATTTTTATTTTAATTTGGTTACAAATGTAAGAATTTAAGACATGGGAAGCACAGTGTTCTTGTTAACCACAAAGAATGCAGCAATAAAGGCACTGAAATAACACAGATTAGAGAGAATTTCCAGAGTGCTTTGCAGCATTGGAAGTTATGGTTTAATTTCTGCCTTTTTTCAAAAGCAGACAACTTTTTTTTCGTTACATTTTTAATAGATTTCATGGTTTTATTATAATGAGAGTAGTGACTCCAAAAAGCTTCCACTCTAAAAAAAAAAAAAAAAAAAAAAAAAAAAAAAAAAGAAAGAAAACATACTTGAAGGAAAAAAAAAAGACTTGAGCTTTGATTTATATGCCTCCAACTCATACAGATCATTAGGACTATTAATCCATTTTTACCAGAAATTTTCATTTATTTTTTACAGCACATTTCACATACTTTTTCCATTGCTAACAGAAAAAAGCCCTCACATTACAGTTTTGTAAACCTGCATAAAAGTGCCCCTTTGGCCATTTATGGATGCCACTGATATATGGACTTATGTTAACACTTAAAAATTTGTATCTGCAGAGTATAAGTGACGAAAAAAGGGTTTGCATGCTGCCTTTTTAAACATTTCTCAGCAAAGTAGCTGTGAATTAATTTTTTCCTCTATGTTTCTGTCACATTCTCTTAACAAAGCTATTCGATTTTCATTGTGACATAATATAACAGGCCCCGTCTAAAGTTTTGATTGATAGGTAATGCTTCAGATCAACTGTTAATGGTCTTATTAGACATTAAAACCATAAAAGGTTCATATCACACAGAGAAAAAACAGCTTTAAGGAAAATCAATGATAACACCATTGACAGCCTTGACATACACAAAACAAAGCAAGTTTACATCACTGAATGACTTTAGAAATGTTAAGATTTTGACATTCTGCATCCAAGGAGATTTTACCTTTCTGCATGGGATTTCTGGAATCATACCTATTATTTAAAATCCTGTCTTTTCTAACATAATGTAACCACCCAATGCACTCTATAAACATATAAAGTAGAAAAATCCCATTGTTCTTTCAAGGTAAAAGAAAAAAAGCTTTATTATTGCCATTTAATCCCATTACTGATGTAGTTGAAATGATGACAAGAATAACCACTAAACCACAGCCCCCATAAAGGAGAAGTGAAATTATATTCATTCTTTGGTTGAAATAAAAACAAACTACAGTTTTACATCCATCAATGTGTTCACTTTCTAACCGGTTTATCTACACTGGGGTCATTGGAAGCATGTTTGTGTGTTGCCTGTGCCTTTGGTGTGATACAGGAACCAACCTTGGACAGGGGAGCCACTCTCACATATATAGCCTTACTTATAAATACATAATTTAACATTATCAGATCATCTAAGGTACATTATTTTGGGATGAGAAGGCAAACCAAAATACAAGATGATGCTAACAATCAAGCAAAGTTTCAAACAAAGTGGCTGTCTTTGTACCTGTGGCTAGTCTACAACAGAGACAAGAAAAGCTGCTTCATATATTTTTTCCACAACAAAATTTGTTTAGTGTTTGGAAACTTCCTCATTGCCTACACTTTCCCCTGGCTCAGCTCATAGTGCCCTAAAGCACAAGGCAAATCTATCTAATGCTACAATATGTAATGTGGTAACTGCATAATCTCAGAAATGCACAGATAACAGGGTTTCTAAATGGTGCACTTTACTGATGAGAATAAATCAGTAAATAATAAATTTGTTTTGTTCATTGAGTTTTTGAAAGCCCAAGTAATATTAATTAATATAACAACTGGAATGGGATGAATACAGTGGAATACAAATTAGAATGGTACGGTAAAGAATAGGATACAGTCTTCAATTATGAATAATTGCTGCAGTAAGGGTCAGTCTAGTTCAATAGCCAATTCTTCATTATTTGATACGGAAAAGCAATTAAAATGTCTGATCACTTACGTATGTGAGACACCCTGAAAAAGAGCAAAGGCTGTTTTAGAGGGGTTATGAAATAATAGACTAATCTTCAATTGTCAAATATGATTTCACAAAGGTAGCCCAAGTTTGGACAAATGTAAACAGTTGGCAAATTATGTTATCAACAGTAAGTGATATCTAAAAATTTGAATTTGACTTGTCCATTAAATATTACCATTCAGGTGGTGTTATTATCCATTAAATGTCTCTCCCACTTTCTGATGCAAACATAAATCTCACAACAGCAAATGTCACAAACATGCCCAAGTTGTTTTCCAAAAAACCTAATTTAAAAAGTATACTTTTACAAAAACAGCTTTAATGAGTTTGTGTAAAAGAAAATACTCTTAATTTCTTGAATGCACTAATTCATGTAGCACTGATAAATCAATGTTTGAATTTTTATTTTTTTTAATATTGATTTTAAGCAGTATTTATTTTCCAATACTTGACAGAAATATGTACATATGGTAAGACAAACCAGGTAGTCCATGAAGAGCAACCTGCCAGGCCTAATTCAGAAAGCGACTCAGTTCTGGATTCTATTAATGGACTGACACTTAAGTTTCCTTTTACAAAGCTAAAACATGTTTAGTTAAGACAATTCAGATATAATGTTAGCAATAAAATATGTATTTACATGACATTAATTTCATATTGTGAAAATGATGTTTTTTATTTTAACCTCTGGAATAGCTTATCTTAGTAAAGTCTATCTTAGTAAATCCTGCTGCTCTTTAAAAATAAATAAAATGAAATAAACAACGACCATTGACAATTTTACTTAAATAGCACACTCAAACAGCATGCAATGCCAGTAGTTTTAAAATGCTAGCATCTGGAAGAGTTCACATAAAACAGCAGAAACAAACATTTAATCTTGTTTGGGAGATTATTTCAAAAGAAATCAAAAAGACCGTGTTTACAGGGTTGATGAATGGGATGGCAAAGACCACTTTCTTACTGTTTTTCATCAGCTGTTCGCTAAATGTAAAAAGGCACATAATCTCACCACAGCAAAAATCAGATATCTCAAAAAGTGATTTGTTATCAAATTTAATTTGAAAAGTTTTTTGTAAATTAAATTATCCTGAAAAAGCATTGTTTACTGGTTAATCTGGCATGAATACTATGATAATTAAATTCAAATTTTTGACAGCATTAATAATTGTATGTGGGTTAGCTACAAGAGGTCAGACCTCCAACAAGGCACAATCCGCTGCAAAATATGCAAGAAAACTGTTACTGCTAAAGGTGGAAACACAACAATCTTGTTTAACCACTTGAAGCAAAAACACAATGTCCACTACTTCACATAAAAAGTCAAAAAATAATGTGACAAAATGTACTGTTAAAACTCACAAGGAGAATGTCAGATCTGAACAATTCAGATCTGGGGGCTTATGTATAAACGGTGTGTACGTACAGAAATGTTGCGTACGAACGTTTCCACACTCAAATCGTGATGTATAAAACCTAAACTTGGCGTAAAGCCACGCACATTTCCACGGTACCTCATACCCTGGCGTACCAAGTTCTCTGCTCGGTTTTGCAGACTGGCGGCACCCAGCATCAAAGCAGTGCTACTGTTCCTGTGTGGTTACCCTTTCATTCTTAGATCCACATTCCTGACGCGGCTTTATAAAAACACTGAAACTAACTGCATATTGTTTATTAGTGTAATGCATCTGATTGTAATTAACCTGTAACAATATAATGGTCCAGGGAATAGCCATAGTATTCTAAATGCCATAACTGCTTTAGCGTTGTTACTCTCATTGCACCTTCTTTTTCTTCTTTCAGATGCTCCCGTTAGGGGTTGCTACAGCGGATCATCTTGTTCCATATTACTCTCACTGCACCACTCGGAGTACTTATATCACTGTATCTGAGTTTGGAATCACAGCAGCAGCTGATCAGAAAGAACATTATCGGTATACAGCATCAAGCACACGCTGCCTCAGCCACGACAAAACGCTTCAGAGCCTTTCCTGTACGGACCTCGTGGTTCAGAAACAGTTTCATTCCAAGAACTTTAAATGCACTCAATCAGTCCATCAAGTGCTCCTTGTAGAACTGTCTGTACTTATAAGTACAACTACCTCACTGTAAACTTGCACTACAGTTATAATATTGCACAACCTGCGCCACTTTATAAAGCGCGTATTTACATATGACGACGATATCATTTTTAAGATGAAATGCAGCAAAATATGTTGATTATATTGTACAGATAAAACTAACTTCATTTAAATGATCTATATCTTATACATAATTCGCCAGTCTACTCACTCACTCACTCACTCACATCTGTCCGAAGCCGAATGCGCAGTCGGCTTCTGCGCAGCTGCCCGAAAAACCTTACGAGACAGACATCGCGGCAGGCGGCGGATTTACGGCCGCGAAAATTCAAAGAGAAAGGCGACTTTGACCAACATCGCGGCAGGCAGCGGATTTACGGCCGCAAAAATTCAAAGAGAAAGTCGACTTCGACCAACATCGCGGCGGGTGGCGGATTTATGGCCGTAAAAATTCAAAGAGAAAGGTGACTTCGATTAAAGCTCTAGAGGCCTGAAAGGCGATTTCGACTACAGCTCCAGGCCTAATTACGCATTCATTCAATACACCTATATTAGGTTTGTGGTGCTTATACTTATTATTCCACTCGTGCCCGTTTCATCTTACATTGTCGAAACGGGCTCTTTGTCTAGTTGTTAATAATTAAACATGTGAGGACACGGTGCTGCAGCGCTAGCTAGTTCACGGATTGTTCCTACCTCGTGCTGTATTCTTGTTGGGCTGGTGCGACACTGGGAGGATAGATGGATAGAATAATTAAATATGTACTACGAAGATATTTCAATGTTTCTTAAACGTTTTGAAGAATCGTCGTTCTAAGCTTACAGATGGCTTAATGTCTATTACAGAGCTGACTGTGTGGCGATTGCGCATTTGGAGAAAGAAAAGGAAGGACAGGAATTGGAGGTTAGTACGTTTGAAAGAGACAGTACTGCTGCAATAAATTATTTCATCGAAGGTCGCACATGGAGCAGCAAGCATCTTGCGTGAGACATGAACAATCACTGTGCCACCGTGTTCCCATGTTTAATAACATGCTTTCATTCCTATCATCATGAAAAAATATCACGTATACATCTCAGTATTTTAATTATTCAGAGAGCTGTAATATTACGAATGTAATGGATTCTGTGTCCTGTTGGAGGAAGAGAAAGCCCGGAAGCACGGAGTGATTCACATACACAAAGCACATAGAAGATCAAATACAAAACAAAGCATTTAACCTGCTACTTCAGTTAAGATGGGATTTGAGAAACTACTAAATTAAACGATTTTAAGATGAAGTTTATGATGTTCTACTTTAATGACAAAATAAACTACGTGATTAAAGTGGAAATTCTGAGATTAAAGTTGACATTTCGAGCTTTTATCCCCACTGTGTGCCTATTTTTTTTCTCTGTACCCTAATAAGCTTTCATATGACACTCAGACGATGGGCTACGACTCACTTTTCACGGCGACTTTTTTTTTTTTGGGCATTGTGCAACTTTGTGAACTTGAGCTTTCGAGTTTCTCCGACACTATATGTCACTCGATCAACTTCCTTTTGTTGATTATATCACTGTTTAAACCAACGAATAGTAAGTTTTTCCTTGCCTCCACTTGGTATTCGCTGAAATTCTTCTATTTTCCCCCATGCTTTTCCCAATGTCTTTTCACAGAATGCTGAGCTTAAGGCCTATTTATATTGATTTGCATATTCAAAAGGGCGTAATTCTGGGAGGAGTTGGGGTTTGGCTGCAGGCGCGTGCACGTGCGTTACTTTTCACGCTGATCGGGATTTATGTAGCGGAAGAACGTGGAAGTTGGCGAATGCACAGATTTATGCATCTGAATTTTTCTGTGCGTATGCAAATTCCCACTTTTGTGCTTACGCCATGTTATAGTGTGAGTTCTACGCACGGCGTTATTATATAATAATTACCAGGGGCCTCATGTATAAGTTTCAAACAGCTCTGGCGGAGAATCCTCAGAAATAAAACTTGTGAATCAAAAACAAAAGTGAAATCACCTTAAAAATAAATATGGCACCATCTTATGTACTGATGACTAAAGGACAGTTTATCACCAAACTTTAAAGGCAACAGGAAATCTAACAAGATCTACTCTGTGAGGAGTTCATGAGGAAATGCGAAAAAAAGGAATGAAGGCTACAACAAGGCTATGAAAGCAAGTAAGGAGATACTAGCAGCAGGTGATGTGCAGCCAAAAAGTGAACCAAATGACTCAATCGAGCATTGCTTGATCACTTGCTACTTGCACTCCATATGGCAGGATGAGCAAACGGTGGAATGAAATTGCTGATGCAGTTAGATATTGTTTGGCCAAGGATATGCTACCAGTCCAAACAGTGGAAAAGGTGGGCTTTAAGCAACTGGTTAAAAAGCTTGACCGAAGATACAAAATCATAGGTAGAAAATATTTTTTGGAGACATCCTTGCCTGGGATGTATGAAGCATGCTGTGACAAAATGTATTTTAATTTTAATAATATTTTTTTTGAATCACTGTGTGAGAAGTGCCTGGTTAACAAGCTGAGCGCAGTATCTCTGTTGTGATTGGTTGAGTGAGGGTCTGTATTATGTTCATACAATGGGATTGGCCAAAAGGAGCAAATGGGGAAAATTAAAAAAAAAAAAAAATAACGTGAGTCAAAGATGGCGTCTGTGTTAGGGTCCAGGGAGCTGCCCGACTCTAGCTTCTTTTTGCCTTGAAAAGGGAAAGGTGAGGAAAAACACTGAAAGGAAGTTTAAAGATAAACTACAAAAGTAACTAATAAGCGTGACTCCTATTATCATACTCGGTAGCGTAGCAGCTACGATTGTTGGAAAGAGGTCTTACTGTGCTGGTGAGTTGCCACTTGTACAGGGTTACAATCGCAAAGAAAAAAAGAGACACTCGAGACAACACTGAGTCACAAAAGGGAAGCCCCTTGGTTTCCTCCAGTAACAAAGGACAGTTCTGAAGGTATTCTTGAGTGTTTCTGTGTGAGTTGTTCAGGTTTTTTTTTTTTTTGGTTTTTTTTTTTAACACTGTTACTTTTGTGGATATCCAATTTCTCTTACTTATTTGCTCGGAAGAGAGTGAAAGGGCAGTTTAATTTCTTTGCCAATACGCATCCCATCTTCGCTCAGAACTGCAATAATTGTATTGTATTTTTTTTAATTTTAATTGGATACAAAGCTTGTTTTTTATCACCTGTGTGTATCGGCCCATATGGTTTAAGGAGAGGTACTGAAGCCTACAAGATTGTAAATAGTTTATTGTAAATATTTGATAATAAGGATGGCTAGTTAACTCGTAAAGTGTTTGCTTGTACAGATCCAACAATGACATTCTAACTTATCTCATTTCATGGTATATCCATTTTATGTTTACAAAAGAAACTAGAGGCAATGCAACAGTTCCAGTACTGATATTCTACCTCATTTGAGAATAACCCAAAAAAGAAAAAAAAAAAAAACAAAAAGTAATTTAACTGCTACAACAACATCCAGAGCCTTGAGGAACTCTGGGCGTATCTCATCCACCCCCAGGGCCTTGCCACCAAGGAGTTTTTTGACCACCTCGGAGTCCCCAGGCTCTGCTTCCTCATTGGAAGGCATGTTAGTGGGATTGAGGAGGTCTTCGAAGTACTCCCCCCACCGACCCACAATGTCCCATATCGCGGTCAGCAGCACACCATCCCCACCATATACAATGTTGACAACATCACATGGACATCAGGGACAGTGCCTCTGGATTGGCAGACCGGGGTGGTGGTCCCCCTCTTAAAGAGGGGGACCGGAGGGTGTGTTCCAACTACAGAGGGATCACACTCCTCAGCCTCCCTGGAAAAGTCTATTCGGGGGTTCTGGAGAGGAGGGTCCGTCGGATAGTCGAACCTCGGATTCAGGAGGAACAGTGTGGCTTTCGTCCTGGTCGTGGAACAGTGGACCAGCTCTACACCCTTAGCAGAGTCCTGGAGGGTGCATGGGAGTTCACCCAACCAGTCTACATGTGTTTTTGTGGACTTGAAAAAGGTGTTCGACCGTGTCCCTCAGGGAATCCTGTGGGGGGTGCTCCGGGAGTATGGGCTACCGAACCCCCTGATAAGGGCTGTTCGGTCCCTGTACAACCGGTGTCAGAGCTTGGTCCGCATTGCCGGCACTAAGTCAAACCCATTTCCAGTGAAAGTTGGACTCTGCCAGGGCTGCCCTTTGTCACCAATTCTGTTCATAACTTTTATGGACAGAATTTCTAGGCGCAGCCAGGGTGTTGAGGGGGTTTGGTTTGGTGGACTCAAGATTGGGTCACTGCTTTTTGCAGATGATGTTGTCCTGTTTGCTTCATCAGGCCGTGATCTTCAGCTCTCTCTGGATCGGTTTGCAGCTGAGTGTGAAGCGGCTGGGATGAGAATCAGCATCTCCACTTCCGAGACCATGGTCCTCAGCCGGAAAAGGGTGGAGTGCCCTCTCAGGGTTGGGAGCGAGATCCTGCCTCAAGTGGAGGAGTTCAAGTATCTCGGGGTCTTGTTCACGAGTGAGGGAAGAATGGAGCGTGAGATCAACAGGCGGATCGGTGCGGCGCCCGCAGTGATGCGGGCTCTGCATCGGTCTATCGTGGTGAAAAAGGAGCTGAGCCATAAGGCAAAGCTCTCGATTTACCAGTCGATCTATTTTCCTATCCTCACCATTTTGAGTAGTGACCGAAAGAACAAGATCGCGAATACAAGCAGCTGAAATGAGTTTCCTCCGCAGGGTGTCTGGGCTCTTCCTTAAAGATAGGGTGAGAAGCTCAGTCATCCGGGAGGGGCTCAGAGTAGAGCGGCTGCTCCTCCGCATCAAGAGGAGTCAGATGAGGTGGCTCGGGCATCTGATCAGGATGCCTCCTGGATGCCTCCCTGGTGAGGTATTCCGGGCACGTCCAACCGGGAGGAGGCCCCGGGGAAGACCCAGGACACACTGGAGGGACTGTGTCTCCCGGCTGGCCTGGGAACGCTTTGGGATTCTCCCGGAAGAGCTAGAAGAAGTGGCCGGGGAGAGAGAAGTCTGGGTATCTCTACTCAAGCTGCTGCCCCCGTGAGCCGACCTCGGATAAGCGGAAGAGGATGGATGGATGAATTTAACTGCTTAACTGTTATTTAAGTTTTGAAGGCATTTTTATTTTTATAATCAGTGAGTATTTACATTATGACTGAAGGTTTATTTGAATTGCTGCTGTTTGTTTATATTTGTAATTAAAATCTGAGATGACTTATTAGGTGACAATATTGTGCAGGCTCCTGAAGAGTTACAAGGTTAAGTTACTTTAGCTATTGTTATTGTTAAAGTGTTAATCTTAAGTAAAAGTATAACATAATTGTTTAACAGGGAAAACACTAACTAGTCTACTTTTGTGCTTAAATGCTGCGTCACGCTTGATACAATGCTGTGTCACTACTAAAGCACTATAATGCTGCTTGAGCTGGCACCTTGTGGAAATAAATTCACACTTCGAATTAGTTAGTCTGTTACCAAAGGCAGCAGCCCATTAGAAAAGAAGGATGGAAAATGTCATCCATTTTGTTTGCACTAATAAATGTTGCTGTCTACAAGCTGCAATCACCAATAAAATGTTGGTCAGCATTTTTTATCCTTTATCATCATAAATATAATTATTGCAAACTTCCTTGAAATATTGTAATATAATTTTGAGGCTATATTTGCTTCACCTAACAGGCAATACAACTAGGAATACAATTAAACAGTCTTGCAATGTAAGATAAATTAGACTTTATTTATTCAAGGTTGGACTTTCATTGGATCAATATTTGATCTATATGTGCCAAAGGTTTTGAATAATTAGTATTTTCAGAGAAAGTAGGGTTATGGTTTGTCACATTAGGGAAGGCTTTTAATATTCACATACTTATACACAAGTAAAACTTCTTTACAAAGCAACACCATATTTGGGCTTTTTATTATAAAATTGCTGTTTCACAGAAACCTTTTTTTCTCCCAAAAGAAATGCTTTTCAAGCATGTGAACTTACAATTTGAATACCAATTGGAGTAAGATATATAAGCATCACTTGAGCAAGCAATATGTCAATAGTTTTATAGGTTCTGACTACTTTTATAAAGCACAGGTATAATGAATAGTATGCACTATGTAGTAAGACATCACCATCCATCCATCCATTTTCCAACCCGCTGAATCCGAACACAGGGTCACGGGGGTCTGCTGGAGCCAATCCCAGCCAACACAGGGCACAAGGCAGGAACCAATCGCGGGCAGGGTGCCAACCCACCGCAGAACATCACCATTGTTATTATAAAATGACACTACTTCAAGATAAATTCACATCTAGAAACTTTAAAATGCATGTCTTGATTTAGGGCTACAATACTCAAGCCTTGTATTCAACTGCTGACTAGGGAAGATTCTTCTATTATCTTACACTTGGGGATATCTGTTCTCAGACATGTCTTGGTCTTAGCCACAGGCCTTGCCAAATATTTTATTTGGTCTAGATTGAGACTAGCTGGCTTCTTCAACATTATACAGGGTGAGCCAAAATGAAGTACCACATTTCTCAAGGCCACTGCATGAGGTAGAGGCAGCTGAGTGGGTTGGGGTGGGGATCCTTTGATAGGTGAACACTTGTAATTTTCAGTTGGCAACATGCCTTGGTCCGGTGCGCACCATGCTTTCCCTGTCAAAGTGTTCTTCAAAAACAACAAATCATTCATCACTACGCAACATGCCTCCCGAACGCAGTTCATCATTCCTCCTAATGGTGATGCCCCAAATTGGAAAACAATTTTTTAGTGGGTGGCTAAATTTAGACAGATGGGTACAACATTGAACAGAAAATCTCCAGGCCATCCTCAGACCGTACGAACACCTGAAAACATCCAAGCTGTAACAGGCATAAATTTTGCAGTTTCCTAGACGTTCAGCATGCAAACATGCTTCTGCCTTAGGCATTTCCAACATGTCTTTGAGGAGGATTTTGCATGAGGACCTTAACTTCTATCCATACAAAATGATGGCACTGGGAGAACCGTATAGAGTTGTGCGTGAACATTCTGCAACCCGTTCATCGAGATGCCATTATCACATGCAGCAACGAGACACATAAATAAGCAAAACTTTCTCTATTGGACTGAAAATAAACCCACGTGAACTTCATCACAGATCCCTGCATAGTGAGCGTGTTACAGTTTGGAGCACCACTGAAGAATTTGCCATTACTTTTTTGAGGGGGCTTGGGGGGGCAACGGTCACCATCACTTCAGAATGTTACATTGAAATGCTAGAGAACTTTTTGCGGTCCCAACTAAAAGAAATGGATGTGGTGGATACCCGATTTCAACAGGATGGAGGTTTGTTATTTTTAGATACAGATTGTCAACTCCAAGCTGGCCCCACCTTGTCTCTGTGCACAATCTATGTTGGAGGCAGTAGTCCATCACCACACTTCAGTGTTTGCTGTGCTGATGTCCTCATTAATCCTATTTAATTTAATTTACTTCACATAAAAAGTAAAAAAAATAATGTGACAAAATGTACTGTTAAAAGCCACAAGGAGAATGTCAGAACTGAACAATACAGATCTGCTGATTATTATATAATAAGTTTCAAGTTACTCTGGCTGAGAATCCTCAGAAATAAAACTTATTAAAGTAATTTCAGAAATGTGAATCATAAATAACACTGAAATCACCTTAAAAAATAAATATGGCATTTTATATACTGATGACGTAGTAGCAATGAGTTGGATTTAAAAGCATTCTTCATACACTAAAGGACAGTTTATTACCAAACATTAAAGGGAACAGGAAATCTAGCCAGATATATTCTGTGAGGAGTTAGTGAGGAGATGAGAAAGAAATTAATGAAGGTTAGTATAACATTGAAAAGAAGAAAGCAGCCCTTACAATTTGGTTACTGAGGACAGTAGATGAAAGAAACAAGCATATACACAACACATATGCATTAATGAATAACTAACGGTTATGATGGGGGTATCATATTATATGGGTTGTGTATCCCCAAGCTGACATTCCAAAATACTCTAAAACCCGAAACTTTGAGTACCCATATGATGCCATGACACAAAGTGGAAGCTCCATATTAGGCGTCTCTTTTATAAAACTACACGTAAACAAAAAAGTGGATGTGAATAAAATATGTACAGATTCAAAACACATTTATTTTTTCACAGCGGGATGGGGCAAGTACTGCTAAGCAATGAAACACACTTGACTAGTTTTGCCCAAAAGCAACACGATTACTGTGTGGCATCTTTAAAATTGCAGATGACTTGTACGTTACTGGAATGACACTACTTACGGTCAATAAAAACAACTTCATTCTTGTTAGCTGCTCTTATTGCCATGTGAGTGCAGGAAATTGCTCTGATTACGTTGGGAAAATCGTACACTACTGAAGGCTGCTTTTTTATGTTACCCAATTTTTATGTTTGCATACATGTTTTATATATGAGCATCCACAATGCATGAAAACGTAATGTAGTTCTACGGTTGGTTAAAGACTTCCAGCATAGCACACGTGACGGAATGAGGGATGCTTCAGATATTCCTGACCTGTTCGACAGTTTCCCCGAGAAGCGTTATCAGGTAAACAGTATAAACGAGTTTAAAAAAATAAACATTTTTTCTTTGCACATATGCAGCATTAGCACTGTTAAAAAGGAACTAAAGCAGAACCTGCACATATTCATGAGTTTTAATGTTTAATATGTTTGTTGCGCCAATGCACGTTATAATAACAGCACATTAATATAACTTATTATACATGTGTGTCATCATTTAGCTTGTTTAGGTGCATTTCCCTACTTGATCAAGGGTGTCCTCAAGATATTTCATTATGTATATGAAAATATTCCCAAATCCAAAAATATCCAAAATACTTCTAAGTCCCAGGCATTTTGGAATAGGGATACTCAACCTAGTGCGGGCAGTATGACCAAAATTCTATATCACGGTATTTTTCAAAATTATACCGGTTTCACGGTATTGGACGGTATTTTTTCCCCATGAATGAGTGGATGTTAACCACATTTTCCACTGCAATTACTGGCTAAGAATAACCTATTCCACTGTCATGAGAATTGTACATTGTACAAAAAAAACATTTTTATGTGCACACAAGTATTAATACAGGTTTGGATGGCCCATAAAGTTTTCAAGGGGGTGGTATTAATGAAGAGAAGGAATCACATTACATGACAGATGCAGTCAAAATATAGATCCTTTTTATTGAACACTGTTTGCAAACAATTTAAACAAAAACTTTGACAACATATTTTCAACCATCCAAAGAGGCATTTAGACTTAGTAAAATATCTAGAGGTGCTTGTCAAAAGTTGTATTGCACTGAACATGTCTTAGAAAATGAATAAATAGTAAATATTTTTTGTAAACCAATTAAACTTTGTTAAAGTTAACAATCTCTGTCCACTGACATGTTAAAGTGACTTTTTAAACAACTTTACCATCATTAAACTGCAGAATATTTAAACTAATAAATAATAACAATAAAATACATACTAGTGCAACTTCCAGTAATAATTTGATTACTTCCAAGACTTCAAGCCCAGGTGCATTACACAGTATTCACCAAATCAAAATAAAATAAAACAAGTGCAACTTGGTGATGACATCTTTACCAACTGAACCATCATTAAGGCAAACTGTATTAATATGGACCTTGCTTCAAACTAAGCTATATAGATGAATAATAAAACTGCAACTTGCATTTATAATGCTATTTGTGGTATAGCCCTACGGAAGCGTATTAGGGCCGCGGTGAAGAAAAAAAAAATACGGACACAGTCAAAAAAAAAAAAACTATGTCGAGATTAAAGTCGACATTTCCACTTTATTCTCGTAGTTTATTTTGTCATTAAAGTAGAATGTCGTAAACTAAACTTCATCCTAAAACCAATGCCTAATTCACTAGATTTTCTCAAACCCCGTCATAAGTTAATGTAGCATATTAAATGCTTTGTGTTAAGTGTTCCCTACACGTTATGCGCTTCTTAAACTAACTTCCTCTTGCACTAAGAGGCAGCAATCACCGCACAGATTACATTCACTTCATGATATCCCTGCTCTCTGAAAATGTAGAATGCTAAGATAATTGTTCATGATGAAATGCATTAAAGCAGGCATTAAACATGCACGGTAGTGTGGCGGCAGTGCTGCTCCCTCGCAGTAAGGGGTCCCCAGGTGAACGTTCAGTGTAAAGAACTTTATTGCAGGTGTGAGGAGGCTCCAAAAAACGATATATGAATGGGTATCTCTCTGGTTTAACTTAAAAATTGTGTAAATGTTGGGTTCGTGATCTGGTGGTCGAAGACACGAACACAGAATTCAATGGATGTTCTTCTGAGCGGGCTTTCTTTATTGCATGCGTGCTGTCTGTCTGTCTGACGTACCAAACCCCCTGTCCCTATCCTTCCTTTTTCTTTCTCCACATAACCAATCGCCACACGATAAACATCCTTGTGGAATTAAAACTAGTTATAAACTTAGACCACGGAGTGTTCAGAACTTTAAAAAAAAAAAAAAAAAAGACCTCCATTATACATATTTAATTATGCCGTCCATTCAGGGTTGTGCCCATCCCAGCAAGCGTTGTGTGCAAGGCAGGAGGAAATCCTGAACGTGGCGCCAGCACATCGCAGGGTGAATATGAGCAACACATACAATAGCAGGGTTAATATAGCATAACAAAACCCGGCATCCTTCATGACTTTGAAAGGAAACGGAAGCACGCCGAGTAAACCCACCAGAAAAACATGCAAATTCAAAGCAGGGAACACCCGGGACCCCATTGCTGCGAGGCAGCAGTGCGACCTCCACGCCACCGTGCCCCACATGATTAATACATGCTTTAATGCATTTCATCATGAAAATTATATCAAGTATTTATCTTAGCATTCTAAATGTTCAGGGAACAGGAATATCATGAAATTAATGTATTCTGTGTGCTGCCAGCGCCTCCTCTTAAGTCAGTTTAAGAAGCAGTAGCGATTAACACGGCTCCAGGAACACAACACAAAGCAATTAATGTGCTACATAACTTATGACGGGGTTTGAGAAAACCTACTAAATTAAATATTCATTTTAAGATATAGTTTAGTTTACGATGTTCTACTTTAATAACAAATTACGAGAATAAAGTCAACATGTCGACGTTAATCTTGACAGTGTGAATAAAAAAGAAATGTCGACTTTATTCTTGTCATAAACGTCGAGATTAAAGTGGAAATGTCGAGAATAAAGTCAACATGTCGTCACACTATTACACAGTACCCAGGTGCACTACAGTGCATCCGGAAAGTATTCACAGCACATCACTTTTTCCACATTTTGTTATGCTACAGCCTTATTCCAAAATGGATTAAATTCATTTTTTCCTCAGAATTCTACACACAACACCCCATAATGACAACGTGAAAAAAGTTTACTTGAGGTTTTTGCTAATTTATTAAAAATAAAAAAATTGAGAAAGCACATGTACATAAGTATTCACAGCCTTTGCCATGAAGCTCGAAATTGAGCTCAGGTGCATCCTGTTTCTCCTGATCATCCTTGAGATGTTTCTGCAGCTTAATTGGAGTCTACCTGTGGTAAATTCAGTTGACTGGACATGATTTGGAAAGGCACACACCTGTCTATATAAGGTCCCACAGTTGACAGTTCATGTCAGAGTACAAACTAAGCATGAAGTCAAAGGAATTGTCTGTAGACCTCTGAGACAGGATTGTCTCGAGGCACATATCTGGGGAAGGTTATAGAAAAATTTCTGCTGCTTTGTAGGTCCCAATGAGCACAGTGGCCTCCATCATCCGTAAGTGGAAGAAGTTCGAAAACCACCAGGACTCTTCTAGAGCTGGCCGGCCATCTAAACTGAGTGATCGGGGGAGAAGGGCCTTAGTCAGGGAGGTGACCAAGAACCCTGTCAGAGCTCCAGAGGTCCTCTGTGGAGAGAGAAGAACCTTCCAGAAGGACAACCATCTCTGCAGCAATCCACCAATCAGGTCTGTATGGTAGAGTGGCCAGACGGAAGCCACTCCTTAGTAAAAGGCACATGGCAGCCTGCCTGAAGTTTGCCAAAACGGCACCTGAAGGACTCTCAGACCATGAGAAAGAAAATTCTCTGGTCTGATGAGACAAAGATTGAACACTTTGGTGTGAATGCCAGGCGTCACGTTTGGAGGAAACCTGGCACCATCCCTACAGTGAAGCATGCTGTGGGGATGTTTTTCAGCGGCAGGAACTGGGAGACTAGTCAGGATAAAGGGAAAGATGACTGCAGCAATGTACAGAGACATCCTGGATGAAAACCTGCTCCTGAGCGCTCTTGACCTCAGACTGGGCCGACGGTTCATCTTTCAGCAGGACAATGACCCTAAGCACACAGCCAAGATATCAAAGGAGTGGCTTTCAGGACAACTCTGTGAATGTCCTTGAGTGGCCCAGCCAGAGCCCAGACTTGAATCCAATTGAACATCTCTGGAGAGATCTTAAAATGGCTGTGCACCGACGCTTCCCATCCAACATGATGGAGCTTGAGAGGTGCTGCAAAGAGGAATAGGCGAAACTGGACAAGGATAGGTGTGCCAAGCTTGTGGCATCATATTCAACAAGACTTGAGGCTGTAATTGCTGCCAAAGGTGCATCGAGAAAGTATTGATCAAAGGCTGTGAATACTTATGTACAGTACATGGGATTTCTCAATTTTTTCATTTTTAATAAATTTGCAAAAACCTCAAGTAAACTTTCATGTTGTCATTATGGGGTGTTGTGTGCAGAATTCTGTGGAAAAAAAATGAATTTAATCCATTTTGGAATAAGGCTGTAACATAACAAAATGTGGAAAAAGTGATGCGCTGTGAATACTTTCTGGATGCACTGTACATAGTATTGAAAAAAATAAAACAAGTACAACTTGGCTTGCAGTATTATCCAGTAGTATAGAAACAGTATTCACACATTTGAACATAATGGTCCACATCCAACCTTTTAAATCTAAAGTATGTCCAGACAATAGACGTGACTCCTTTCTCCTGCAAAAGTTCTTCTGTGTCATCATGTTCAACTTTATCGTCTGCTACAGCTTCAGTTTCGGAATGTTCTCTATCCATTTTCACCGTGCAATGCATGTACTCCGTTGTATGCTTGTTTAGAGGTGTAGCAGTGAAAAAGAGCCCCTGCGCAACACTTCCACTAACGCATGTACTCCATATTGCATGTGCTTAGCAGTGTAGCAGTGAAAAAGGTCCCCCCTTAAACAGTTTCCCGATGCACCACGTTCCGAATGTTGTTTAGGCAATTTAAACCGGTGTTTTGCAGTATAAGAAAAATCCATATCATAACAAAAATAAAAAACAGTTTTCGGTATGAACCGGTATACTGCCCAGCACTAACTCAACCATGCAGTAACATGGAGTTATGATAATAACTAAGGATTTTATTTTATTGGCTCTCCTATTAAAGGTTTATTCATGACAGTAAAATAAGCAGGAATCCAGGGGGAAGTGTGCAGATGAATGCAGAATTGGCTTAACTATATGTTATGGTATAAGAAACTTTCTGAAGCAGCTGAGGTCAAAAGGGAGATTCCACAGAGGTAACTGCTCTCTCTACTTTACATAACTGAACTAACCAGAAACTTAATTAAATAAAATGGAAAATATTCTACATAAGGAAATGGACAACAATCATTCTTACTTGTGCCTCACCTCAGAATAAATATGCATAAGAGGGATAAGCACTGAATAATACAATTGAGACTCTAGAGCTGGATGTATACCTAAGGGAGGGCAAAACAATAATATTCCATCATTACAGCATTATGTGCCTTCCTAAGCATACCTTTTAAATTTTCATTCACTCTCAGGCACTGATCAATGGGCCATTCAAGTACAGCTGTTTAATAAAAATACACCTTTATAATAATATAAAAAAGTTACAAACAGGGCACTTGCTCATTTTTATTTATTTATTTTATTTTTATTTTATTTAAAGAGTGTTGGTATAATTATTTTGGAACATTCCACAACATTCAGTTTAGTCCACCCTTCATGCAAGTTGAAAGGTACTTGAATCTACTGGAATGAATCCATGCCCGTCCTCTAACCATGATTCTCTAGTGCCTTTACTAAACCCTGACACTCGTTATGAAAAAGAGAGTTCCAGCAGATCCTTAAGTCTTAAAATTTCTTAAAAAATAGATTTTCAAAACATAAGATCATAAAAGTATTCTTTACTATAAGAGATATTCAAATTTCAGATCATGCCCAATAAAAAACTAAAACACTCAGCGACATCAACCTTTTTTATCCATTGCCAATGATTTAAAATGCTGCACAAGATTACTGAATCATGAAGACTACGTTTGTTGGAACTTTTACTCTATTTTTAACAATAAAAGAATAAGATTCAGTTTTCATAATCAGAGCTTTTTATTTACTTTTTGGCATTCTTTTTCAAAAAGGGCAATGCTGTTTCACGGTGGCTCATGCCTGTTTAACAACATACACGCCTACCTTTAAAAAGCAAATTTTTAAATATTGTGATACATACTGTGCACTGTGATACCTGCAAAATTTACCACATGAAGTTGTATTTTCCTCAACCCCACGTTTATGTAGAAATTTAGAAAAATATCATGGGAAAATATGTCCCAATGAAGTCCAAATGAACTTATGACTGTCTCCTCATCCAGACAATGTATATAATCGACCGAAAAGGGTAAAAGAGGGCTATGTTTAGAATGAATGGGCTGAGAGTTTTGAAGAAAAAAAAGATTATGTTAAACTGTATAATATTCTTATGAATACACATCTGAAATTCTATGTGCAGTTGTGTTCTAAAAGCTGTAAGGAAAAACACTTAAAAGAAGCATACTTTTTTGGAAGTTAAGCAAACTGATTAATAATGACATGATAGAAATGTTTAAAATTATGAAGTGCTTAACCAAGTACACAGGGATACAGATGGATGTTTTTGAGGATACATTTCACAAATACCTTAGGGGGTACAGTGTTTCTTCCCATAGAGGACTGCACATACTCAAAAAAGGCTATGTATTAGTGAAAACTGAAGAACTCCATGACCTTCATATCACAACACTGGCAAAATTTGTAAAGCAAAGAAGAGAAAATGACAAGCTTTGTTAGGCTGAAAAGTTTGTTCTCATTCTAATTGTTCTTACAGTCTATGTTTACAAAAGTGATGAAGTGCACTCCCAAATTACTGCAACATCTCAAACAGTCACAAACAAACCAAAGTATTTTTATCAAAGGAAACCTTCTCTTTAAAATAAAATGAACTTTCCAAATAAATCTGCTCATTCATCTAATTCCACTGATGCTCTATGATCAAATTTCACTGTACAGGGAAACATGTTTCCTTACTGTGCACATGACAATAAACTTTGAACTTGAAATGCAGATTTGAAATATTCCTACAGTATGGGAAAAGCTATATTTTCATGAAACACTTACCAAGCAGGGCGGCACTGTGGCGTAGTGGTAGTGCTGCTGCCTTGCAGTATGGAGACCAGGGTTTGTGACCTATGTCCTCCCTTCATGGAGTTTCCATGTTCCCCCCCATGTCTGAATGGGTTTCCTCCCACATTCCAAAGACATGCAGGTTTAGGTAAATTGGTAATCCTAAATTGGCCTTAGCGTGTTGTTGGGGTGTGTGTGTCTGTGTGTATGCCCTGCCATAGCCTTGTGCCCTATGCTAGCCGGGATAGACTCCAACAGATCCCTGCGACACTGTTCAGAGTAAGAAAATGACTGACTGTCGGACTGAGCGTAAAAATCTCCCACTATCTGAAAAGCATCCTTGTCAAATTTAAACTGTAAAACTAAGATGAAAGTTATGGTATTGTTTTAGAAAGTTAACTTTTCGGAGACTTTAAAAAAGAATGCAGTTTGAAATTTTATCACATTTAAATCAGAAATGATCAAATAGGATTGAGGCAATCAACATTAATTACCTTACCTCTTATTTATTCCAGCTACTCAATTACACTGATAAGTTTAAAAAAGGTAATTTATGCCATTGATTTATTACATACACTTAAAGATTATCAAGATAGACTGATCAACATCATTATTTGTAAAAAATATTAAAATACAGAATTAAAAGTTCTGCTGCATTTTAAATTAGTTATAGCATAGCACAACATTACAGCAGAAAAGGAGAATGTATTCACTATCTGGTATAAAAACATCTCAAAATAGTTCCTTGTATAGATGGATCCTTCCCTTTAAAAATAATCAGAAATTCTTTAGTAAACAAGGGACATGTAACACACAGAGTGTGAACCTTAAGCCACTTTTAGTCTTTCTTTCTGAAAGAAGAAAATAGTAACTGCTTAACTATATGATAAGTCAAAGTGGCAATATTTCTAGTCCACCAATTCCAGACTGTAGTACAAGAAGCGAAGTATTTGTAAGACTGGCAGATTACTTTACATAATGAAAATGTATAAACGGCCAGATGAGCCATGTGAGAAGACATGTTAGCAGCACAGTGATATGTTGGCTGCACCATAGCACATGAAGACGGCATAAGCTGTAAGAATGGCAGAGACAGTGATTAAACTTCACAAATATCTAACCCCAGTTGTTACACAGGCTACAGTGAGGCATATTTAGAATAATGATGAGGACGATACTGTGTCATCTCTAGCACCACACACTTGAAAAGTAGCCTAAGGCTCAGTTTAACTGTGAAGATTCAGTTTCAATTTGGTTTGTAAATCGAAAAAGAACACTAATCCCCCCCCCCCCCCCCCCCCCCCTTAGTGTAGTGGAAACCCATATTGCAGTACTGACTGCCTGTATAGATGCTGCTTGGAGACTTACCCATTCTGTTCATAAGGTTGAAGTAAACATCATTTTTTTCAAATACATTCTTGTAGCTTAATGTGCTGGGATGTGGAAGGAAAAATCGAGGCAGATATGGAGAATGAGCAAACATTATATTGAAGGTAAGTGAAGTAAGATTCAAAGCAGCCGCGCAGACCAACTGACTACAAAGTTGTCACTTGATCTTGCTGAATAAGGTACAAACAAGTCCTGCTAAACTATTGTAATTTTTCCCTTTATGAAGTCTATATTACTGAGTGAAATACATTTATTTTTGCATTTTACTGCCTATCTGAATCACTGTACACATTACATAATTAAAATGTTTCTCCACAGCATGCTATAAAAGCAGTATTGTAGTTATTTTTAAACTACCAGTTTTATTTCAACCAAATTCCACCTATTTGGCACATCCAACAGAGATCAAATTAATTTTTCTTCTGTGTTAATACCAAAGGATACACAGAACCCAATCCCTAAAACAAAAATGAGATTCTCATTCATATCAGAATTATAATTCTGATGCAGTTGTAATTCTAAAACCGCAACTTATGTGAGAACACTCGGATGAGATTTCAGAAGTGAATTTTTTCACATCACTATTTGAGATATAGAATATCAGCTTGAGTCTGTAGCAAACAAAGACAGATCAGTTTGTTTTGCTCTAATATGCAAATATAGCTTCTGTCCTTAAAGACTAGAGTAAGATTCACCTGAAATAGCCCTGGCACACAGAACAAACAGAAAGCAAAATATCCTTACTGCTAACAGCTCAAAAACAACTTACTTGTTTGCAGATGTGCAAAGTTTAATTGCTCAAAGTAATATAAACCAAGGTTAATATTTACTGCTGAATTCAACATACTATTTGCAATTTTAATAAGAAGCCTCACGCCTGCAAACTTCAAAAACAGGATGGGTTTGATATCCTGATAAATACAGAAAGATGTCCTTAGCTTCATATATTTTTAAAGATCATGAGTCAAAGTAGTCTATTTTTGCATTTTGACTTCTTAAAGCTTGTTTTTTTCCCCAATTAAGAAGTTGCAAATAATGCCAAACCACTTGTCAGTAAAGTAAAAATGTGACCATGAAAAGCAAAGGTAGTTATGGGCAACTTTGCCTCAGGGCATGCAGCTTATGAAACCATTAACAGATCTATAAAGTATTTAATTAAAGAATTCTGATTTTGTCTTCGAAGGCCACATCAATAGATACAAAGATACTACTGATAAGCTTGGCAATACCAAAAAAATCATTGAAAATGACCAAGTCAAGTAAGCCACTAGAAACTGAACACAATCTTTTTTAAAGTCCCAACCCCAAACTGGAGCTGAAGTGGACTACAAGTACTGTAATAACTATACTGAACAAATTCAAGCATGAATAATACATGGTAACATGAAAATACAGCTTGAAATTTTCCACTAAAACAACACATTAAGAATAATTTTAAAAACAAACAAAAATTGTTAAATGCTGGTCAACATGGGGCGGAGGAGTATGGCAAAAAATAAAACCTTGATTTTTTTTTTTTTTTTTTTTTTTTTTATATAGATGATTTGAGCCTTATTTAAATTTCCTAACACAGAAATCACTTTCAACAAGAAAAGAGAGGACTGTCCTCATTTTGCAAACTGAAAATAACATGTATATTTTTATTATCAATGAGAAAAGGGGCAAAACATGAAAACTTTCTTCACAGAGTTTTCTGTACTTTTTTTGTAATTTCTTTTTACTTTGGCAGTCTTCACTGTTCTACTCTGTTGCCTCCACATTCCTTTCACATCATTTACTTTATCTTCTACAGTTCTCTTTACAACTGTTTCTGTTTTCGACAGGCCTCACTACTCTCCTTTATCCCTAAGGCACGCTTTTATCACGATTGACTTTTCTTATATATATATATATATATATATATATATATATAAATATATACATATAAAAAATACTTTAGCTTACAGAGCACACCAGCCAGCTTCTTCCCTGCACTTTAACTACTGGTCTCCAGAGTCTTGACCTCCAAGTGTGCACTAATAGCCCTAAAATCGCCCATTACAGACAACCTGCTTATTCTTCACAGTGCAGCATAGTCACCGCTGCAGGATATGAAGGCGTGATTGACAACTGTGGTGGTTTCTTCCCCTGGCCCCAGACAAGGCACGTGCCTTGTGCAGTCCATGCTGAAGCAGGGCGAAGAATACTCGGGAGCTGTTAGTTGGGGACAAGCTTTATCTTCATCCTGTGCTTTTTTGCACTGGTTCCATTCTGCTATTTCTGTTTCAAGTTCTGAAATAAACGATGTGTTGCCACTTTTAACTGCTATTGTCTTTTTGCGAACACTGCATTTTACTTAAGTTTGTTCAACATCCAATCTTTCATATCTGAACTAATTCCAGACAACCAACTTAACGAAATATCCTTTCTTTGGAACAAGTGTATTCGTAAAAGAAGCAGCGCTTGTCATATTCTTCTCTTTAATACTGTAATGCCCCTTCCAAGATGCAAGGAACAAAACTGCACTGACACCTCTGCAGAAATCAAATAGATTTATTTCTATGAATAAAAACAAAAAAGCAATCAGTAACTAATTACAATCCTCATACTGTTACAGCCATGGGATGTACTGCCACTTAGGTCCTTACTATTATAATATATATATACTAGTAAGCCTGCGTTTCGCTAGCGAATCGGAAATCCAAGAATGGCAATCAGTTTCTGCTCCGTCCGGTATCTGGATGGATGACATATCATGGAGGGTGGGTGCGTCTGGGGAAATGTCATTTAACTACATAAGCATATCTGTAGTAAAGTGGTCTCGTTTGTGGAGACGTGATTCCGTTGCCTGTGCTGACACCGACTGCTGGCAGAGTTTTGAACAGCAAGTTCAGTTTACAGGTTGTGGTGTTCGTGTGCCAGCCACTGAGTGTGCGAAGCCGCTGGGTTAGAGTCTGTGACTGTTATGTGATCTATATTACTGGCACAGTGGATTAGAGTAAGTGTAGCTCACAGGTTGTGTTGTTTGGGCGCCACGTACTGACTCTGGGAAGCCGCTGCGTTTGACTCTGGGGAGGGCGCCACGGCGCATCACGTTGTGTTATTTGGGCGCCACCTACTGACTCTGGGAAGCCACCGCGGTTTGGGAAGTCACTGCGTTTGACTCTGGGGCGTGCGGCACAGCGTTGTGGGACGCCGCTGTGTTTGACTCTGGACTCTGGGGCGGGCGCCAAAGTGAATGACCGTTATGTGATCTACATTACTGGCACAGTGGATTAGGCAGTGAGCGTAAGTCTGTCGCCTTCGCTGACACCAACTGCTTGAACAGGTTGTGTTGTTTGGGGGCCACCTACTGACCCTGGGAAGCCGCCGCGTCTGACTGTGGGGCGAGCACCACAGCACAATATGCGCCTCGGTGGGAAGCCGCTGCGTGAAGACATATCACGGAAGGTATATGCGGTGGTGTGGGCGGTCGGGTCCGGGCGGCTGTACAACCCGGTGTGCACGCTTTACCCCAGGTGTAGTTCACAGGTCGTAGTCTCGTTTCTGTGTTTTGTTTGGTTTGAGCCGTGACTCCTTTCGCAAGAGCGTTGTAGGCGCGCGCGTTGTCACAGTTGGTTTGAGCCGTGAATCCTTTCGCAAGCGCGTTGTAGGCGCGCACGTTGTCACAGCATGGACCTGTGGGGATAGCGTCCGTACTATAATACAACCTTCGAATCCTCTCGTTTCTTTTTTTTGCTCTGTGGCGGGCGGCAGTGCGCGTGCACCTCGATGTGCCCCGCGCCCTGCGTCCATATCCGGTTTACTACCTTCGGTTAGTAAGATGGATATATATATATATGTATATATACGGTGGAACCTCGGTTCATGACCATAATTCGTTCCAAACCTCTGGTCGTAAACCGATTTGGTCATGAACCGAAGCAATTTCCCCCAAAGGATTGTATGTAAATACAATTAATCCATTCCAGACCGTACGAACTGTATGTAAATATATTTTTTTAAAGATTTTTAAGCACAAATAGTTAATTACACCATAGAATGCACAGTGTAATAGTAAACTAATGTAAAAACATTGAATAACACTGACACAAATACCCAGGCTCCCTGCTCAGCTGCATGTGCAGGCTTGCTCTCTCTCAGCTGCACTCGCTCTCTCTCTCATCAGCACACGAGCCTGCTCTCTCTCTCTCTCTTCTCTCAGCAGCACGGGAGCCCTTTCTCTCTCTCTATCTGTAACATTGCAGCAGTTCGCGCTATAGCCTTACAATCCAATCGCTGTATGAACACTTTTTTTTAAATGAGTTTTAAGCACAGGGGGAAAAAAAAGGAACATTTGAACAAATCCAAACTTTATTTAAAAGCCAACCAAGACAGTAACATTGCAGGAGTTCACACTAATAGCATTACAACCCGATCGCTGTAAACACTCTCTTTAAATGAATTTTAAGCACAGGGAAAAAAATGAACATTTGAAAAAAGAGAAAAGTAACATTGCAACACTTTCTTCTCACCACTCTTCACTTGCTAAGAAGCCATGGTTAACTGCAAAAGCACACGAAATACTGTAGAGCACAAAGAGTTAACAGGTAAAGCACGCACCTCTGACTGAGAGCAATGAACAGGGAGAGGCTGAACAAGTGCTTAAATACAGTAATCGTCACGTACGAACCGGAAGGGGAATGAAATAGAGCACAAAGAGTTCACGGCGAAAGCACGCACACAAGCAAGTGCAAGCACGCACGTCTGACCGAGAACAATGCAACACGTGCGGAAATCATTGGCGCGCACAAACCGAAAGGGAAACTGGCTTGTTCGTAAACCAAGTGTGTGGTCGTGAACCGAGGCAAAAGTTTGGCGAACTTTTTGGTCGTAAACCGAGTTGAGTTGTACGTGTACCGAGACGTTCGTGAACCGAGGTTCCACTGTGTATATGTAAATGTATATGTGTGTGTGTGTGTGTGTGTGTGTGTGTGTGTGTGTGTGTGTGTGTGTGTGTGTGTGTGTGAGACTTGTATATTCAGCCTAAATGATTAAATGCCCAGCCTTAACTGCATCAAAACAGTTTTGACTGGTGCAGAGTGACAGATGGAAGAAAAGGTCACAATGAAGTGGAACATGCTGATAAAAATTAAACTTGTGCTTTTTAATTATGACAATTGGCAAAATATAAGTGCAAAAATATAAACTATGGTCTATATTTTTGTTGTTTTTTTTTAGCAGCTAAATACATATAAAATAGCATAATCTTCCTAGCTGAGCAAACATTTAAATTTACTATAACATCTACAGGATTAAACTATGTTCACTGTTATATGAGAGCACACTAATTCAGGCATTCGTAATGAAGCAAAGCATTACGCTTAATTATTTTCCAGTCCTACTTATTTCAATACCGCCACATGAGGAAAAAGAGCTATATACTCACTATGTGAAAACTCAATGTTGTTTTTTGTTTTTTAATCATCCATTCACCCATTTTCTGACTTGCTCAATTCCTTTGAAACAAAATTAATCTGCACCAGAGTTTCAAAAAACTTTTTTTCTGGCAATCTTAGTGGCTGCTGGGTTTTGTTCCATAAAAACAGTTACTCAGCTGGCAGATAATATAATTTATGTAGCTTAAAGAGAAGCCTCGCCTCTTCCCGTTACAAGTCTGAAGAGGCAAAAATACCCAGCACAAAGCTTTCTTTAAAAAGTAATCAACATTTAAAAAAATAAACACTTCAATCATTTTTGATTAGTTAAATCACTTGAAGATTTCTATCACTTATGTTTTTGCAGAAAATACTACATGAACTGCTTTTACTTAAAACAAATGAAGAGAAAAAGCTGCATGCATCTTTAACTGGGTCTATTCAACTATATACTGTAATATAAACATGAAATATAAAAATAAGAAAACATACTATATAAACTACAGGTTTAGAATTTTTTTCAACATACATATGGCAAATTATACTTGCAAAAAGCAAACTTGTATTTAAAACTTGATTCCAACAGTTCTTAATATATTAATGGTAACTATTTTCTCTATATTACCAATCCTTCCTGATATTCACTTTCTGTAATGGCATGTTCAAAATTATAATCGAAGGGCGTCTGCTTCCAGGATTTGGTATTCTCCTCAATATTATGTAAATTATAGATATAAAACTTATAATAATAATTTCATTTTTAAAATTTAAAGATTAAGATAATAAACAAATGTATACAGCTTACACTGGACCCTGATTCAAGATATACAGTAGTTTGGTAGTATTTATTCAACTTCCAGCCAGCATATTTAGCTCGAGGTTGTACCAGGCTAGTGCATAACCCTGAAATACTGGGCTTGAAGACACAAGCCCAACCATGGATGTAGCATTATTTGTTTATAGAGCATACTGAGACTCATGCGTACTCTCACTAATAATGGGCTAATTTTGAATTGTCAATTAAAACACACATTCATCTTTGGAACATTCAACTTAGGGGGAGGAACTCGGAATAAATATATACATTCAGAGAGAGAAACAGCAAACTCCACACCGGGTGCCTGAAGTGGCAGCAGCACTAGTAACTGCAGTAGCATGCTGGTATTAATTTTAATTTTCATAAAATATCATTCTAATTTAGATATCCTATTATGAGATGTTAAGATGTAGTTTGGGTAACACTTTAATTTTTAATAAATAATTACCAAACATTTATAGATTACTAGTTCATGTACATTCAGATCATTATATTTGAATGCCATTAAAAGATAATATATGCAAATATACGTTCACGGGGATTATAACCTTGTTTTTCTAGATGTCCATATGTGTAATCAGTTTATTAAATAAACACCTCACCCAAAATGTTACCTGTTACCATCTTGTTTTTAGTAATGACCAAGAATAATTTTTAGTTTGATGTTTTTTGAAAATAGCGGAGTTAGCAAAGTGTCTGACACAATTTGGCTTATATGGGAAAGAACCCTGAACAAAAACAGTGAACAATATCAAAACACTCATATAAAAAATTCTTAACTTTTTCTACATGTCAGATAGCAAATCATATTCTCACAATGTCTCAAACATATGTATGGTTGCTAAAATATTGTTAAATCAACCACTTTCGAAATTCCTCTCATAAATGAGTAGGGAGTGGGTTCAATCAGGATTGAGCTTTTGAACAGCCAAATTTGACAGCCAAATGCTTGTGTCTCTCTAAAATGGATTAAAGTGCATCTTTATTAATGAAGCACTGTCTGTAAAGCAGATACTCAAAATGAACAAGTCCTCATCTGATTATACAATAAAAGTAAAATCACAAACAACACTCACATGCTAGCTTCGTGCTCATTGCTCCCAAAGACACTAAACTGGTAATGTGAAACATCAATGCTAGGTTAATAACTCAGGTGTAAGTACACTTAACCTGAGAGAAGGAAAAAAGAGCACTCTGAGAAAGTGTTTACTGTCTCTTTACAACAATTTAAAGTCATTACATTGTAACAATAAGAAGATAATGTTCAAGACCTGAAATACTTAGCTCAATTAAGCAGAGTGCACACCTAACCTTAATATACATATTATGATAAATATTATAATATTTGAATAATATACAAAGTTTCCACTACCTCTACTCAAGTCTCAATTTTTGCTGCTGGTGTATGGGTATGACAGTAAACTGCATCCGGCCCTCCAACTTCAAGGGAAATCATGGGGGTTGGTGGCAGGACTGGCACTCCAGCCACCGTAAAAAACCTTCACACAGCTATGAGACGGCAGACAGGACTACTTTCTGCTCTCTGTGGGAGTAGCTCTGCTGTGAAGGCTGCTCGCATTATGAAGGGGATGGGGAAAAGGCCTCAAGAGCACCATCTCCGGAAGAATCAAAACCATCGGAGAGCCAATAGAGTCAGGCCTATTGGAGATCAGAACTGGTGTGGTGTGGAGGCATCGCCCGCTGCACACCAGCACTCGGGTCCCAATTTGAGGCAGCCCACCCAGACAGGCGCATTGAACGTTTTGTCTCTCCGGCATGATGATCATCTTCCTCTGCTGTCAAGAGGAGCTTCATAAACTAAGCATTTCAGAGGCGGCACTCTCTGAGGTGCACAGACCTGGGACTGGACAGATCTCTGCAGGTGGGTACAACCTTTTATTGGTCTGGTCGCCCTAATGGCTGTCATACCCATCCCGCCCCAGATCTGACGTGGTTACTTTTTATCTAAAACTGGGAATAACTGGAGATGTGAGTGGTGTTTTGAGACAATGGAACTGGAAATTCTCTGATCTGGAGGGATAAAAGCTGACACACAAACGATGGTGAATCTGCCTGCTTCGCCACTCACCATCACTTGAAATTTTTTTAATTCAGTTTTATTGAGTGTTCCTGCTCACGCTGAATTAGTATGTACCTTATGGTCCATATTGTGCAATATTATTCATATTCATTTTGCATGCCTTCTTGCGGTTGTAATCAGTGACCACGTTGTTTTTTTTTTTTTTTTCCCCCGATCTTGCCCATGCAGTCTCCGCATTTTGGTGCACGGTGATGTTTCTTTTGTACTCCAGGACATTCAGAGGAAAGAATAGTACAGAGAGGTCAGTTCCGCGCTATATGCAATCATCAGATTCAAATGTTAACAGTTCCCACACACCCAAGGACCGTCCTTTCTACATTTAAAACGTGTACCTGTTGCAATGTACACACTTCTCTCTGTGCTGTGGTTACTATTACACTGAAAGGGCTGGGGAACAGAAGCTTGTCGATGTTGCATCCTCTTTTGCTTTATCCATCGCCTTTTCTTGTAAGAAGCGACTACGCATGAACACACTTTTTTTCTCAGTGGCCTTGCACAGTACATGTGCATTCATCACCGCCAAGTCAAGCGTGTTATAGCACACAGCAACCGGCCATCTGCATGCTCCTTCTCATACTAAATAAGCTCATGCCTTCTGGTGCACGAGGTCAATGCAGCACCGGGCAAAAAAGAAAGACAAATATATGTGACATTTTAAAGAAATCATGTTATGACCTGAATAGTACCAATCAGAAAACATCGTTGCACTAATGCAATATTGAAACGAAATATTTGAAAATGAACAGCATCAGATCGGGTGTGAATTTATACTGGCGCTGTTAGAGTCAGATCAAAAGGGGGGTTACAGCGTAAACATGACTGAGAGAACAAAACTGGAAAAAAAAGCTAACTTTTAGAAATACCATACATTTACAGCTGATAAAGACATGGTATAACAAAAACTCCAGAAGATGCAGAGGACAGAATAGAACAGAGAGGTCAATTCCATTCTATATAAAATCATCACAATTATTCCCAGTCAAGTACACGTCTTTATCTGAAAACTGTTTCAGATCGGGGGGTTGGGGTTACGGGGTGGTGTTTTGGGAGCGTGAACGTGAGTGAGAGAATAAAACTGAAAAAAAAAAACACTAACTTTGATAAGTACTATAAATTTACAGCGGCTGAATTTACAGACACAAATCAAATGTATGTTTTTATTGTATAATATTAACAATAAAGGCAGCTCTCTACTTAAAACAGTAAACTTGAGAAGCTGCCAGCATCAAACCCAGAAGCTCTTGATTGGGAGTCAGCAGTTCTTAGCATTGAACCACGCAAGCTGTCGTATCAACTGCCTATAGTAACTTGCTTTCTTTTTTCTTTCGTTATATTCTTGAATAAAAGTGCACTGTTTTGTTATACTTGTACCTTTTGTGAAAGTGTTTATTTCATATTTGGACTTCAGGTTTCACACCTTATACACATGTCGTAAATGTAGGAAGAACAGTCCTTGGGTGTGTGTGGGAACTGTTAACATTTGAATCTGGTGATTGCATATAGTGCGGAACTGACCTCTCTGTACTACTCTGTCCTCTGCATCTCCTAGAGTTCAAAAGAAATAAAACCATGCAGCAACATGTGGACACTGCCCAAGATCGAGGAGAAAAAAAAAAAAAAAAAAAAAAACAACAACAACAAAAAAAAAAACGCGGTCACTGACTACAACTGCATGAAGGTGTGAAAATGAATATAATGTTGCATTTGTGCAACGTTTTACGAAATGTACAATACAGGTCATAAAATGAATTATTCCAAAGGTCATATATACCTAAGTCTCTCTTTTTTTGGTCAGTGCAGCTTTGACATCATGGATCAGAAGGTGCATACTAATTCAGCGTGAACAGGAACACTAAAGAATAAAACTGAATAAAAAAAATTCACATCCACAGCCATTCTCAAGTCACGCACACCACTCACATCCACAGTTTTCCCAGTCCCGTTCGCGCACAAGATCAGACACGGTTTTCAAATAAAGAGGGGGTATAACAAAACAAGTTTGTTTGTTATACCACGTCTTTATCTGAAAACAGCGCCAGATCGGGGGGTGTGGTGTATGTGTGGGAGCGTGAATGTGAGAGAATAAAACTAAAAACAAAACGCTAACTTTGACAAGTACTATAATAAACAGATGCAAATCAAATGTATGTTTTTATTGTATGATATTAACAATAAGTGCAGCTCACTACTCAAAATGGTAAATTTGGGAATTAGCTCATATCGACATCGCAACCTCTTGATTGGAAGGCAACAGTTCTTAGCATTGCACCACGCAAGCTGTCATATCAACCACCTACCATAACCTGCTTTCTTTTTTCTTCGGTTAAATTCTTCAATAAAAGTGCACTTGTTTAATTATACTTGTACCTTTTGTGAAAGTGTTTATTTCATATTTGTATTTCAGGCTTCACACATTATACATTTCATGTCTACATTTTGTCAACTATTACTAAAACATGAAAAAAATTTCTGTGTTAACGACGATTTACTTAGATTGTTGTTGACACGGAACACACATGAAATGTATGTATTCCAAATGACAATGTACTTTTTTTACCCTATAAAGCTCCAGCACTTCACTCAAAGATAAACACTTAGCACTGACAAACTTCTTTGCGAATTGAACTGCAGCGGTGGGTGGGAGGATGGGATACCAGGCTGCTAGCTGCTTATCGACACATTCACAGGACAAAAGATACTGACGGTGAGAAAGGATTTAAGGTGGGCCGGATTTATGAGTTTTCTCGTAGGCTCTGGTAATTCTAGTGTTAAAAAGCCACTGACAGACACTCTTATTACCAGCTAAAAAGTCTCAGTTTCCATGGTGGGGGTTTCGCTGGAATGCAGCCTTTACACCTTATCTGATAATATGATCTACACCAGACCATGTAACATTGCAGGGATATCTCTTGGAGGCACAAGCTGGATACCCAAAATCGAATGAAGGATGAATAACATTGATAGACAGAACTTTGCAACAGTGGTCAATCAAGAACTTGGGCTTATGTGTGCCCAAGAAACCAATGATAGAACCCTATTCCTTCATTTAAATACCCCCGTAAGACCTAGATCACCCCTCTTCTGACAAAGCTTACAGCTCTCAACCTGGCCGTAACTTTGACTATCTATAGCCAGAGCACACAGCTTACAGGATGTGGTCGTATAATAAGGCTGAAGCAATCCCCTTTACTCTGAAGGACAACTGTGCTAGACTAGAAGGGAAGAAGCCTAGTCTGCACTGGAGGTGGACGAGAGTGTCATTAGTCCAAACCTTGCTGAGAAATAGCAGGTGCACAAGCAGAGGGAGACGTTATATAAAAGGCAATGTGTTCATCTTGCTGAAAATGGCAACTGACTGATCACCAATTGCTGAACGGACGTACATTTCCTAGCAACATGAGGAGTGACATGGTGTGTTTGAACCTCAAAAAGAAACTGCCCAAAAGAAACCAGAAGTTGAGACCTGGGAGAAAAGTAGACAACAGTTTCCTACAGTTTTACATCTATATCTCTCTATACGTTAATATATCCATCTTCCATTATCCTTATGATATAAACGAATTATATTATTTTCTTTATTTAAACAAGGCAAATTTGGGCTATTTGTGAAAATAGATCTATCTTCATGTCAAACCACAACAGAGAAAGTGAATGTGTTAATGTATAAACTTTCTAAGATTTAGGAACCTTGTTCATAAATTGTACAAATTGTTTTATATTTCTGCCATCTTGGCCAGAAAGTGAAACAGAGAAGTTGACTCAACCTACATTTAAATTGGTGTCCCTTGGGGGCCGTCTTGTTGATTGGTTTAATTAATTTCCAGCATTGCAGTAGGTAAAACCGATAATTAACCGAGTGATCCAACACCCTTTCCTACATGAGAACTGTAGTAATTGCAGCCTACTGCTCCCAGCAGCATTTGAGTATCTAGACAGATAATGAGAACTGTCCCAATATGATAAGCTTGTGCTTTGGTGGTCTCAGTAGAGTTCATTTTGAAAATAATCCTGTGGACACAGTGATGCATCTATGAAATAATGTTAAGATTCACAGTAGTTATCCAAGAAGGCAACTCACATTGTTTGTGAAATACTTTCACAGTTGAGAAAACTATTACTATAATTAAAATATTTGCACATCTTATCAGATGACTCATTGTTAATATTGTACCAAATATAAGTAAAATATCATTTTTAGCATATATAACAAACAAGAGAACTGATAGAATTCCCAATGTGGTATTAATTGTCCAGAAAAGGCTAACAATATTAAATAAAAACCTGTCTTTATTTATTCATGGTATATTATTAACATCCATACAATCATTAAGAATGCATGTGTCATATTTTTATTTTGGACACAATACACTAAAACACAGTAGGAGTAACATTTATATATGCATGTCATTTATATAAATAAATGTCTGCATACCCATATATGGCAATACCACTTCTACCAACACACTGGGAAATTTGACCATGAATTGGATTAAGCAAGTTTACAGCTTGTGTAATACACAAACTGATTAACACTAGAATCCCTGAAGCTTATGATTTTTTTCATTGTCTCTGACTTTCTTAAATTTTCCTGACCATGCCAAGAAGCTCGTAGCTCCTTATCACTGCGCTAATAGCCCACTTTTGTTTTGCAAAAGTGTGGTTTAGCAGAAAGCAGCCTGCTACAGCCCCCAATCAGTTAGATGAAGGCATCATCCTAATGCAATCCTCACAGTGATGTGTTTATAAGGAATTATAAAGGTAATACCATGATTTGAAATACATACATTTCATGTGTGTTCCATATGTACAACGATCTGTGTAAATATAGAATGACAGAGGAAATGCGAGGCAAGAAATGCTGATCACACAGCTAAAACAGAAAATATTTTCATATGTTACAGTATAATGCTGATGTGAAGTGTAGGATTTGTGAAGACTGAAGCCCAAATATCAAATTAACACTTACACAAAAGGTGTAACAAAACATGTATGATTTTATTCAAAAATAAAACCGAAGAAAAAGAAATTTCTGAACTGACATGTTCCTGAAGTCCAACTATCAGTCGGTACAAAGTAAAAGACGTCTGCATACATGTGTGTTTGCACATATGGTGGAGTGGTGGCTCTGAGGCTAGGGATCTGCACTGGCAATCGGAAGGTTGCCGGTTCGAATCCTGTAAATGCCAATAGGGACTCTGCTCTGTTGGGCCCTTGAGCAAGGCCCTTAACCTGCAATTGCTGAGCACTTTGTGTAGTAAGAAAAGCGCTATATAAATGCAAAGAATTATCTATATATATATAATTCACTAAGTCCAAGACGCACGCAAGACCGAGCCCCGCCCACCAATTCACTAAGCACCAGACCATGGAACACGCATGACAAAAATTCGCGCGAGAGCAAAAGCATTTGCCAAGAATGTTTTAATTAATCAAGAACAAAAGTCGGAGGTTCGAAGAAGATCACATACCGTCATAGTTCCAACCATAAACGATGCCGACTGGCGATCCGGCAGTGTTATTCCCATGACCCGCTGGGCAGCCATTACTCCCACTAGCATGCCTCCACATAAAGTCAAACTTAAAATTGGTTCAGTCGTCATACTTCTCAGAAACCTCATGCCAGCAAGAAGTCTCTGTAAAGGCACTAGACTGACTGTTCTCAGCATTCACCGCAATGTACTAGAGTGTAAAACAATCGCAGCTGCTACCTCACAAACTGTCCTTATTCGCCGATTTGCCTGACCCCATCAGATTCAAATTTGCCTTTTACTTTTACACACAGACAATTTCCTGTTAGATTGGCCTTTGCGATAACAATTAATAAGGCGCAGGGACAAACTTTCAAAAAGATATGCCTGTTTTGCATGCAATCCATGGTAAGCAAGACGCACGCACGACCGAGTCCCGCCAACCAACAATTCACTAAGCAGCCAACCATGGCGCGAGAGCGAAAGCTTTTGCCAAGAATGTTATCATTAATCAAGAACGAAAGTCGGAGGTTCGAGGAAGATCACATACCGTCGTAGTTCCGACCATACACGACGCCGACTGGCGATCCGGCGGCGTTATTCCCATGACCCGCCAGGCAGCCTACTGGGTAAACAAAGTCTTTGGGTTCTGAGGGGAGTATGGTTGCAAAGCTGAAACTTAAAGGAATTGACGGAAGGGCACCACCAGGTGTGGAGACTTTGGCATAATTTGACTCAACACGGGAAACCTCACCCGGCTTGAACGTGGTTCACAGGTGTATGCGAACTGTAGCACAGACTAAAGCGACTGAGGCAGTGTTTGGAAAATAAACAGTCAACGTGCCTCACAAGTGCATGTGGACTGTACACAGACGAAAGCAATTCAGGTGAGGAGTTGGGGGCGGGCACATGAGCAGGCACTGCGTACTGAACGATGACTAAGAGATGAGTAAGAAATCAGCAGACTAGAATGCCGGGGCAGAATGGGCGTCAGTCGATCGAACTTGCCTATCTAGAGGATGTAAATGTCCTAACAAGGTTTCCGTTGGTAAACCTGCGGAAGGATCGTTACCAGTTGTGCCGACCCGTCATTGGACGGTTAGGACCCGAAACCTCTCAGGCCCACTTCCCCGCCCTCTCTCCAGAGAGGCGGAGGGGGCGTCCTCACTGGGCGCCCCTCGCTCTGGGAGGTGGGGGCGCGGAGGCAGTCCTCCAGTTTTCAGTCACGGACAATAATGTTGCTCTCTCCAGAGTTCCATCTTTTCATTCACTTACAGTCGTATCCTCAAACCCACACCATTTGGACAACTGTGTCTTTCAGGAAGTGTTCACCCATCAATACATAATTATGCGGCGGGTTGGCTAGTTATTATTATTAACCAGTTGTCACCCAGATCTACGCAGTTGGTGCAGTGGAAAAGCTATCGCTTACCACGTAGGTAATAGGTTGGAATCTCACGTTGTCCTTGTATTTAGAACTATGAGTAATGAGCTGCTATTATTATTATTATTATTATCATCACATAATAAAAACATACATTTGATATGAGTCTGTAATATCCTGTGTAAATTCATGGTATTTGTATAAGCACTGAAGGGTTAAAAGCAGACACATATATGTGTCTCAATCATTTCTTCTTGGTGTCTTGCTGAGCAAACATACATTGTCTGTGGAGGATGTTACTTGTCCCTGCAGATGGACATTAACATCAACATGTCATTTTAACAATTTTTTTTATTCAATTTTATTCTTGGGATTCTTGAATAAAACTGAATTATAGCAAGTTTTTTATTCAGTTTTATTCTTGGATTCTTGATATTTTAATGGTTTATAACAACTTGAAACTTTAGGATTAAAAATGAAATCCACAAGCAAATATATATGTTTTGTCTGTGGCACAACAATATCATTTAAACTTTTTCACTTTTTTTGGTACTATAAAATACATGGGTAGGTCAAAACAACAACATCATAGTGTGTTAGCTTTCTTTGTCTAAGTTGCTGCAAAACAGGTCCAAACTAGACAGGTAATTGCTGGTGTTTTAAACAGTTATTAACAAGGCCGCTCTTTCCATATGAATTAATTAACTCTGTTTTTTTGTGGGCAGGATGTATTATCAGGAACAAAGATCCATTACCACCTTTCATCAGGATTAGGAAACAATGTTTTGCCTCAGTAAAGTAACTGAATGGGTTAAAAAATTCAAGAATGACTGTTATAACTTAAAAACTGTCAGGTCTCTCATCCAAGTCCACTAGTTCTGACAATGTTGAACATGCTCATGACATGGTTAGAGAAAGTGTTTTAATAACCTAGGATTCTATACCAAAAAGTAATGTTCAGGTAACACTGAAGGAATTTGGAGTTTAATTATTATAATTGTTCCGGGTAGGGATGCTCCAATCGATCGGCAGCCGATCTAAATCAGCCAATATTCTGTAAAAAAAAAGTCTCAGTCAGTAAATTGGCTGATTATAAAAAAAAAGATCTTTCCTGTTTGTGTAAGCTTTATGGAAATTTTGTGACAGACAGACAGACAGACAGACAGACAGACAGACAGACAGACAGACACATACTTTATTAATCCCAAGGGGAAATTCACATTCTCCAGCAGCAGCATACTGATACAAAAAACAATATTAAAGACTGATAATAATGCAGGTAAAAACAGACAATAACTTTTTATAATGTTAATGTTTACCCCCCCAAATGGGTGGAATTGAAGAGTTGCATAGTTTGGGGGAGGAACAATCTTCTCAGTCTGTCAGTGGAGCAGGACAGTGACAGCAGTCTGTCGCTGAAGCTGCTCTTCTGTCAGGAGAGGACACTGTTTACTGGATTCAGTGGATTCTCCATAATTGATAGGAGCCTGATGAGCGCCCATCGCTCTGCCACAGATGTTAAACTGTTCAGCTCCATGCCAACAACAGAGCCTGCCTTCCTCACCAGTTTGTCCAGGCGTGAGGCGTCTTTCTTCTTAATGCTGCCTCCCCAGCACACCACCGTGTAGAAGAGGGCGCTCGCCACAACCGTCTGATAGAACATCTGCAGCATCTTATTGCAGATGTTGAAGGACGCCAGCCTTCTAAGGACTTTATGGAAGGTATTACAGTAGTTGAGCCACTACGTCTATTTATTTATTTTTTATCTTCAAGGCTTGTTTAAGCAGAGAGCTTAACCTTTACATAAAAGAAAGTGGTGCAATACAGTGGAAAAAAAGTATCAGAGGAGTCTTCTTGTGCAGTCAGAAAAATGGCAAGAAAAGTTACTTTAATGTAGTCAGACCTTTTTATTTTGTCCTTTAATTAAAATGGACACCATTTAAGTTTGAACAGCGAGCTTGTTTGAAATGCAACTGGTTACATTTTTAATTGGAAAAGTAAAAGATAAAGCCAATTTTGAAATTGCTACTTATTAAACAACCAGTAACGGCATACTGCACTATAATGTGCAGTGAATACACTTGACTTCAGCTCTGTACGTTTATCATTCGTTTGCTCAGATGTTGATTCGCTTGCTACTTCCGGAGCAGCTCTTCTTTTCTCCACCCTAGCGGCCCACTGCTTCTCTTCTTTCATCGGCATCTTTTCACGTTAAAACTGATTAAGTTAGTTTTTGTGTTGCAATTACCTAGTACGTTTTCTTTAATTTTTCACTTAAGCTGGCACTTAAGTCTTCAATCTGTCTCAAGAATGATTAGCGAAGGTGGTAGGGAATGAGAAAGGCGCCCATACGCATGCGCTGCACGGCCGCCCTGCTGCGCACTGCCGAAAGTTGATTCTACAATAAAATAAAAATAAAAACAGTAATAAAAATCATCACCCCAAAAGCGGATAGTAGACGTCACATAGTATATGCGTACCAAATTTCAAGTCAATAGGTGAAACGGTTTGTGAGTTACAGGTGATTTAAAATCCTGGACAGACAAGCCACAGTAGCGTATTATAGAAAAAGATAGGCTTGTTAGCTTAACATCAAAATGCTTTTACTTATAAACCTGATAAGTATGTTAGTCTTTTATCTTCTTGATGAACATCTAATGAACATTTGATACATCTGTGTCTTTTTTAGATTTATATGGCATTCCATATTTATAATTACACCTCCAGAATTATGAATGTTCAGCTGACATAGTGAAAAGAAAAAAAAAACACACCTGTATAAATCTAGTAAATGTATATTTTAATAGTTAAAAAGCTGTAGTGCAATTAATGATTTTAAATTATTAAAACCTATAAATGCAAATATATTTACATATAAGCTGTGTTTAACTTGCAATATCAATTGATTGTGCGAGAAAAAAAACTTTATATGTGTGTGTGTGTATATATATACACATACATGTTTTTGTAGCTAGAGAAACAGCAAAACTACTTTTTTTTAATTAAATCTTGTTTTAGGTACATTACAGAAAAAATTAAAATAACAGTTTGTAACTTTATAAAGAATTTTCTTTTCTTTTATGGCATATGTATTACAGATACATATTTGCGTACATATTTTATTTAAAATTTTAATGAGCTTTTATTTATTTTAGTATTTTTATGGTCACTGAATACGCCTACAGAACTTCATTTTGTTAATAAAAAATAAACAAGACCTTTGGTCTATAGTTTAATTATGAAAATACACTTTAATTTAGCATATAAGGCTTCTATGCATCTGGTTAAGCTGGAGCTTAGAGTAAAAGTTTTTTAAGGGAAAAAATACAAAAACAAAAATATCACATACTACTGGAATCAGCTGTTCAAATAACATGAAATCGGTGATCGGAATCGGCATTAAAAAACCTGATCGGAGCATCCCCAATTACGGGTACTTTTTGACTTACCCTTGGAATTTGGACATCCCAAGATGAACACTGCAGCCAGATGTGCAATATTACTGTTTATGAAGCTCACATATGCACACATAGAAAGAGCAAAATCCAGTGAAATTCAAGTGCCTAATTTTAGTTTTTTTAGTACAGGGATATACATAGTTTTTCATAAACTGATTACTAATGGGTTGGTTGATGAGGAATTCCAGAGTCATGTTTAGATACAACAGTACTTGTGGATGCTTTTGTATTTGTTTGTATATTTTATTTCTGGAGTTTGAGAGACAAAAGTTTCCAAGCTCCAAATTTAATCTTCCACATTTTTACTTCTACAAAATTGAAACTTCATCAAGAACAACCCAGCAAAGCTCTCTTACCTTACATCTAAATCTGTCTCTGAGGTGATGCTAGCCAGTTTGGATGAAAATTCAGACAGCATCTCTAGAACAGATCAACTTGATTTCAAAATGAAATCGCAATTTGAAACAATGCGATTAGCAAATCGCAGACTGTGATTTAGGATATACGTTATGAGGGCAAAATTTGATATTCAATTGTGTTTTGTAGATGTTTTACGCACTTCACTTCCATGATCTGCCTTTTCATAATCTTGAATGGTTAGCTTCTAAATCTTACAACTAGACAACTTCAAAATGATATTTTTGCCTGCCCCCCGCTGTGCTCTTTGATTCAATAAGTTAGACCTGTTGCTATGGGCAGGCCTTGGTGGTGGGTGCCCATTCAGACAGACTGCAAGGGCCAACCAATAATAATTTTTTAATAAGTAAAAAAAAATAGTCTTTTGTATAAAATGTACATATTGAATGTACTTGTAGATTTACAAAGAACTGAATAAGTGATTTTTTTTTTTTTTTTTTACTGATAGGAGCTCTTCTAGCAAGTTTAATCACATATCATACCCAAACTGGTTAACTGGCGTGGACAGTAACTCAGCATTACCTTCAGCAAGAGGTTGCGCTTAGGTCCAAAGTCACCAATGTAGACCATTAATAATTACAAAGCATAGCACATCAATTCTAAAAAATGTAATTATAAATATTGCAAAATGCCAGACATTGTGTCTGCTCCTTAATTACTGTACACGACTATCTACCTGATAACCTCACCGAAAAGATCCTCATACAGTATAGGCAACAGAATTCAGCTATCAAATGGTATGAGCTAAGGCGCTGAACAGAGTCAGACTGAATAACATGACAAGTTTGATCACTGTAGACGATGACCTGGGCATGGACAATCCTAACCAACTTGTATTGATGGAGCTCCGTACGGGGCAAGTTTTGACTTTGACCTCTTTTTTTGTTTAGCTGCATGCGGGCATGTGTCACACAGCCACCACATTGTCTCTTTTGCTTTAAACATGTGCACTGTCTGGCTTGGAGAAGCACTATTCTGATATCCAGTATGTTATTAATATAGTGTGTTACACTTAATTAACATTCTAAAGCAATGCATTTATTGACCAGTGTTATTTTGGAGGCATCGGCTTAATGTTGTTCTTCAGTTAACTCAGTACCGTCTGAGCGGGAGGTCTGCTACTCAAAATGACACCGACCTTTGGTTAAAAATGATCTCTTTAAACTGGTGCTTGATTAATTAGCATGTTAGCACCTCTGCTGTTCATTTACTGAATTTTGAAATCAGTACTTTGTTGAAATATGACTCACTTTATTTAAAATTACAACAGGTGCAGTACAGTGGGCACATCCAAAATATTAAAACAAGTCAACTTTTGATCTGCCTGCTTTTTTACTTTGTTCACTCTGTTGCAGCCCAGGGGAAAGCAGTTTTTATGAGGGTACAAGACACATCTGTAAGAAGAGTTGAGTGATTATCGTGGGGGATAAGATTGTGCTTTCGCACCAAGCAGGCTGAAAACACTCTATGACACAGTGAATATTGAACTGAATTTTGACTTTAAAAAAAATTATACCACAAATTAAATTGGAATTGCAATATCTGTCAGAAAAATTGCAATTACATACTTTGCTCAAATTGCTCAGCCCTACTATCAACAACCTTTAAGGAACTGACAAGATGATGATCTTAGAGAATGACAGAAAAGAGATCTTTAAATTTCCAAAAAGAAATGGAATTAACCCATTGACAAAATGTGTTCTAGTTCAACATGAGCCAAGCATACTATAAGTAAAATAAATAAATAAATAAATAAAAATGATCCATCATTTATACATACAGTATCTCATCAAAAACATTGTCTAAAATGAACATATGGAAAAGTCCAAACTGACAAGAGATGTCATCAAATGCCTGCATTACTAGGTCACTGGTTTTGGGAAGGTCCTACATTCTGATAATTTTGAGGAAAAAAGGTTTTGCACATTTCTGAAAAAAACATGGATCTTTATAATCACTCCAAATGCTTTAATAGCAATATATGGAGTAATGTTGTTCTATCTATCTACCTGCCTAGGGCCTATTATAAAACTTTGCTGGGATTCAAGCTTGAAAATATGCGCTGTAATAGAAAGGGGGCATCAGCTAGCCCCAAGCCCCAAAATAAACACACCAGCACTGTCCCAGGTTCAAATAATAGAAGGATTATTACAAAACACCTCCAAAGTAGCACAAACACAGGTTTTCTTTTCTCCAGAAATCAATCCTCCTTACTATTCCTTTCTTCTCGCCACCGCACTGACCTCCTTCAATTGAGTGTTGCCTTCCTTCCCCCCAGCTCCGACTCGCCTGGACAAGGGAGTGAGGTCCCTTTTATTGAGGGCCCGGTGCCAGGGCCATTGCCCGATGGAAGTACTTCCGGGTCATACGGAAGTCCCATGAATAGGGAGAGCGTCCACCTGCACTGCCCCCTTGTGGCACCCTTGAACCCCAGCAGGGCTGTGCTGCCAGACTACAACACCCAGCATTCCCTGCCGATTCCCAAATGGGCACTGATATGGAGGGCTGCTGCCATCTAACATCTGAGGGAATTAAATACCCCTTTGCAACAGTTCATCCCGGTCTTCTTTTCTTCTGCCCAGGGAAAGTATTAGGTACACATCCGGTCAGGGCACCCTTCTGTTTACTCTGGGCTTCCCGTCCGGGTAAGGGACTTTCTCAACTTCCTGCTGGGATACCTATCCATGCCGTGTACCTCCTACAGTGCATACCAAAAAATACAGAAAATGTGTATGCCAAAAAACAAAAAATTCAGATTTATAATACCTGACAGATGCACAATTCTATGCAAATTACCATTTACAAATCACAATCCATATTACTAACCGAGAATGCTAAACCGGATGATGGACGCAGGCACATCCGGCCATGGGCCGTAGCTGCAAAAGGACGTACTGCGCAGGCGCAAAAAGAGTCCGCGAGAGGCGGATGAGGGGCCGCGACAGACGGACAAGACCACAGAAAAAAGACAAAAAAGGAGAAATGACACGCAAGGAGCACCGAAAAAAGGAAAAGGCACATAAACAAGTAGTCAAATGCAGGCAAAGCACGAAACACATTGCACACGAAACTAGACCCAAAAAAAAAAAAAAAAAAAAAAAGAGGCTCGCGCACAACAGCAAGGCAACACCCCCCCCCATTACAGGCACCGGACAGGACACACACAAAGAGGGGGATTCAACAAGCCCATGGAACACAAAAAAAAGAACACAACAAAACCACCCCACAGACCCTACAAGCAACGGACGGGACACACACAAACAGGGGGATTCAACAAGACACAGGAACACAAAAAGAAAGAAGACGCTCGCGCAACAACAATCCTCACCCCCCCCCCCCCCACACACACACACATCCATAAGAAGTGACACCCAAAGCCACATATTCTAAAGTGAACGTCAACACCTTCACACTAGACAGCATAGGTGTCAGCATAGGTGGATCTCCTTACAATAAAGCACTATTAACCGTTCAACTGCAGAAAAGGAAACATATTAACAGTGACTGCGATCCTCCTTATTACTTATTCATATTTCGCTAGCTGAGAAAGAAACAAGTCTTGAATACACGGTCACGGGTACAAAACGAAAAGGAAAGGATAACAGGAACAAACACACGAACACGAAAGAAACAACAAAATAGACGGCTATGCAGCATAGGTGGATCTCATTACAATAAGGCACTATTAACCGTTCAACCGCAGAAAAGGCTCCATATTAACAGTGAGTGCAATACTCCTTATTACTTATCCATATTTCTAAAAGAAAAAATGTCTCGACTCCAAAAACGCAAAGCTCAACTACAGCTTCTAACTAACGATGTACCTAAAAGTAAAAACTTTATGAACTGCATTAGATCCTACAATAGTTCATTTGCTTTTGCATCTAACGGAGTAAATATCAGGCCACCAAAAGGCAATGGCCCATACTGCTTTCGCATATGTGCACAAATACTGAATCGCATTGGAACAGTGCACCCTGAAACAAATCAACAACGCAAATATGCACAAATCTACATCCTAGATCCACATGACGCAAGCTATCAATCAAAGTGCTGCATCGCAACAGGCACGGATTCAAAACGAAACACCTCCCATCTCAGACATACGTTAACGGCAAGGAAGGCTACAACAGGCTTTTCACACAGCACAGGCAAATCGATTACAGCTCCAAAACAACACGTCCCAAATACTACACATGCAACAACGTGCCTCTCAAACGGCACAAGCAAAATATACACCAGGAAAATTCATTCGGATTAATGAATGTCATTTGCAATCATTGTCATTCAGTTCACTTCCCTGAAGAAACAACTGGCAATACAAGTAATACATTTACACGTTGTTGTCAAAAGGGTCAAATTAGACTGCCTTCTTTACATTCCTATACTGAATATCTACAAAAGCTTCTAACGATGTACCTGAAAGTGAAATCTTTATCAACTGCATTAGATCCTACAAATCGGTATCCACTATGAACATTAACGGTGGCACTGCACGTGACATCCGTCTTGAAAAAATGTTAATTATTGATGAATGTACAATGGCATGAAGTCACTTACTCAACACCATTCATAAACTTCTACAAACGTTTATGAATAATAATATTCGATTTGGATGAAAGGTACTTTTATGAGGAGGAGATTTTAGACAGTGCTTAGCTATTCTTCCAGATGCCATGCACTCAGCTATTGTTCAGTGCACCTTAAAATACGCAGACAATTGGCATTGCTTTCAAAAGATACAGTTAGTAAAAAAGATACGATGTCCAGAACCAAATCATAACAATTGCTTATTACAACTGAGAGATGGTACACTCACCAATACAGATGGACTTCAGCCACATATTATTACAATTCCTCAAGCCTTTATCTGCGACAACTTAGTTACAGAGAGATTTGGAACAGCAATCTCATTAGACCAAATGCCCCTTTTAACACAACGCACTATATTAGGTCCAAAAAATATTAATGTGCAAAACATAAATACCCAAGTCATTCCATTACTTCCTGGAGAGACACAACTCTTTCTAAGCTCTGACAAACTTGACTCTGATCACAACAATAACCATCTTCATTGACCTTACAAGTTCTGACCTGAAATTACCTTTTACACTTAAACGGCGTGTACAAAGAAATTTTCAAATAAACCTTTACACTGTGCCACACACTTTATTGTTTGCTTTCTATTTGCATCATCTACACCGTCACACTATTCTATATCTCATTCATACATCGCGCTCTTTGTCATTCCCAACACCAGGGGTTGGCGAGCGAAGCGAGCAGGGGGCGGAGCCCCCTAGTAACCTTATAAATGTGCGTACATGAATACACCTCGAATGATGCTCTGAAACATCCACATACGGAGCATGCTAATCAACCTAAAACATATACAAATCACAAAGCTACAGAACTTCATTGGAAGACGGAGCAGCCTCCCACCTGCTGCATTGAGACCCACAACCTGCAATTAAGAGTATCTGGCTATGCACTATAACCGAGAGTGAAAGGCCATGTGCAGCATTATAGTGCCTCTCCAGTGCATTCTGGGGCACAGGGAGAGACTTAAGGCATCAACAGTATGTGTCTGAGCAGGCAGCCACTATTAACTAACAAATACAATGACACGATGCTGTTACAATGAACAGCACAGGCTTTCTGGAAGTTATCTTACCAATAAGTCAGCCACCACGTACGCATCATCACATCTTTCAAGGTTACTCTGCCTCAAAATAAATGAATCACGGGTTGACCAAAGCCACTGAGCCATGACATTTTTTTCAGTCTCATCTTAGCATCCCAGATGACTGTGTGTTAATGAATGTCACTGCTCATTGTTAACAAAAGCAGCTACATTTTTGCTAGATGCCCTTATTACAATACGAGTGCAGCATAGTGCTCTGATCACATTATGAGAACAAGACACTGATGCAAATTGAATTTATACAGTGGTGTGAAAAACTATTTGCCCCCTTCCTGATTTCTTATTCTTTTGCATGTTTGCCACACAAAATGTTTCTGATCATCAAACACATTTAACCATTAGTCAAACATAACACAAGTAAACACAAAATGCAGTTTGTAAATGGTGGTTTTATTATTTAGGGAGAAAAAAAAATCCAAACCTACATGGCCCTGTGTGAAAAAGTAATTGCCCCCTGAACCTAATAACTGGTTGGGCCACCCTTAGCAGCAATAACTGCAATCAAGCGTTTGCGATAACTTGCAATGAGTCTTTTACAGTGCTCTGGAGGAATTTTGGCCCACTCATCTTTGCAAAATTGTTGTAATGCAGCTTTATTTGAGGGTTTTCTAGCATGAACCGCCTTTTTAAGGTCATGCCATAGCATCTCAATTGGATTCAGGTCAGGACTTTGACTAGGCCACTCCAAAGTCTTCATTTTGTTTTTCTTCAGCCATTCAGAGGTGGATTTGCTGGTGTGTTTTGGGTCATTGTCCTGTTGCAGCACCCAAGATCGCTTCAGCTTGAGTTGACGAACAGATGGCCAGACATTCTCCTTCAGGATTTTTTGGTAGACAGTAGAATTCATGGTTCCATCTATCACAGCAAGCCTTCCAGGTCCTGAAGCAGCAAAACAACCCCAGACCATCACACTACCACCACCATATTTTACTGTTGGTATGATGTTCTTTTTCTGAAATGCTGTGTTCCTTTTACGCCAGATGTAACGGGACATTTGCCTTCCAAAAAGTTCAACTTTTGACTCATCAGTCCACAAGGTATTTTCCCAAAAGTCTTGGCAATCATTGAGATGTTTCTTAGCAAAATTGAGACGAGCCCTAATGTTCTTTTTGCTTAACAGTGGTTTGCGTCTTGGAAATCTGCCATGCAGGCCGTTTTTGCCCAGTCTCTTTCTTATGGTGGAATCGTGAACACTGACCTTAATTGAGGCAAGTGAGGCCTGCAGTTCTTTAGACGTTGTCCTGGGGTCTTTTGTGACCTCTCGGATGAGTCGTCTCTGCGCTCTTGGGGTAATTTTGGTCGGCCGGCCACTCCTGGGAAGGTTCACCACTGTTCCATGTTTTTGCCATTTGTGGATAATGGCTCTCACTGTGGTTCGCTGGAGTCCCAAAGCTTTAGAAATGGCTTTATAACCTTTACCAGACTGATAGATCTCAATTACTTCTGTTCTCATTTGTTCCTGAATTTCTTTGGATCTTGGCATGATGTCTAGCTTTTGAGGTGCTTTTGGTCTACTTCTCTGTGTCAGGCAGCTCCTATTTAAGTGATTTCTTGATTGAAACAGGTGTGGCAGTAATCAGGCCTGGGGGTGGCTACGGAAATTGAACTCAGGTGTGATACACCACAGTTAGGTTATTTTTTAACAAGGGGGCAATTACTTTTTCACACAGGGCCATGTAGGTTTGGATTTTTTTTCTCCCTAAATAATAAAAACCATCATTTAAAAACTGCATTTTGTGTTTACTTGTGTTATATTTGACTAATGGTTAAATGTGTTTGATGATCAGAAACATTTTGTGTGACAAACATGCAAAAGAATAAGAAATCAGGAAGGGGGCAAATAGTTTTTCACACCACTGTATGTTGGCACATTATTTTATGTATTGTATGTGCACCCACACCATAGGAAAACTGGATGTACCGCCTCACTGGTTAGATAATGGCTTCAACACAGAAAGATGAGATATTCCTGACTTGTCTGCCAGTTCCCAGAAAAGTGACAACAGGTAGCCAACATAAACTGATGAATAACCAAACAAGATTTTCAGTGCACATGCGCAAAATTGTCCCTCTTGAAAGACAACTAAAATACAGTCTATACATCATATTCATCATTTGTAATATATTTGTAACATCAACACACAGTATAACAACAGCTTGGTAACAAATATTATATTGCATGCGAGTCATCATTTAGCTGGTTTGGCTGCATTTCCCTATTTGATCAAGGGTGTCATCATTTCCCTGTTTCTCTGAAATGTTGCATACGCATGAGTGAGAGTTGCCATAAATGAATTTCCCCTTGGGATTAATAAAGTATCTATTTATCTATCATAAATATATGCATGTTCTCCCATCAAAGTTTATTTTATGAATCCTGATCTTTGTCTGGAAAGATGTGTACACACCTTTCAAGCCTTTTTTGTGTTTACGCAAGCTTTATAAATGAGGCCCCAGGTGAGAAAACGCTGCCCTAGAAATAAATCTGTCAGTGCTTCCCGCAAAAAAGAAAATTTTGCAGCAACCCATCATTTCAAGTTTCTGCCAGCACCACCACCACCGCTGCTGCTGCTGCTACTACTAAAACCAAAATGCGTGGATATCCATCTGGTTGCCAAGTAGATTACGTGAGAAGGGATATGCACAACCTCAGAATTAGAGCATATTGCATTGTTTTTAAATATATAAACAGAATCTTGCTGTAACATTATTTCATTGTTTCATCTGGAAATTTCTCTTGTGACAACCATTAAACCATCAGAGTATATTTTTGTACATGACAGGTATTCATAGCAAGATTAATTAAACTGGAAGTTGAGCTTACTTCACCTCGGCTTTTCAAACTGCAGCAAACATTTTGGTTTCTTTAAAATAAGTAAAACCTGGGTTTGCAGACCCCCTCACTTACAAAGAATAAACGCATTTTGAATGCAGAGCCCATCACAGCTACAATTTTAAAGTGCTTCATGCCAAATAAAATTAGTCATGCAATACGCCTCTGCAACTTCAGATTTGATTTCTAAACTAGGTAAACATCAGCAACAAAATCATTTTTCTATGTGATACTTTGACATTGCAATTTAGCATTTCCCGTAACAAAGAACAGTGTGTCCGCGTGCATATATTTGTTGAATGCATATAACCTATTTGTTAAATGGTTCAGCTAATAGGGTCATATTTAAATTGTCATTACTTCTAATTTGAGAAGATAATTTTTAATTGAAAATTCCTTATTTTGTATTTGTTGTTATTTATTGTGTGTTAACTCATTCATTTATGAATGGAAAAGCACATTTTTTCCCATGTCTTGTTTTTAACTGCCCAAATTAGTACTATACAAAACAAGGATAATTATTTAAGTGCATCTCTGAATTAACCCACAAATATTGCAGTCTTAGCAACAAATAAATAATGGATATGGCCATGTGACCAAAATACTGAAAATTTTCAAGGGGACCCCTGCTGCTAGATAAGATTTGTGCGTGTGTTGTGATATCCTATATCTGATTACTTACACTGATTTATTTTGCTAAACCAGAAGAATCCAAATCCACCTTTCATAATTTAGCAGTAGAATGATGTTCCAGATTTTTCTCAAAATGGGAAAAAAAAAATCACCATTTACAGGGTCTTGTTCAGAATTTGGAAGGAAATCATTAACTGAATTCTAAAGTAAGCATGCTAAATCTGTGGTGGTTTTATTTTATTTGCTCTTTTTCACAATAAAAAGAACACTTTAGTTGGGGCTCTCTTATTGTTTAGCTCTCCAAGCCAGGTGTGGGTTAAGTGTTGAGTATCACTTACTTTCTCTGGAACGTATTACAGTATTTATGTTTTTCTTCTTTTTTGACTGTATTTTGTTACTGTGTTTTTTTTAATTACAACAAAATGTGAGCCAGGCCATGTAACTTTACTGACTCCTGAAGACATCCTTTCTACATTCTGGGATGCACAGATGCCTTTGATAATAATAATAATAATACATTTAATTTATTATGTTTATGAATGATTTTTCTTGTAACTTATTTTGTTATAGTTCAACACAACATGTTCTGTTTGAGAAACATGCACTCATGTAAGTACTGTTATAATATACAGTAAAACTGGATGTATAATTGTGTAGGATGGAAGGAAGTAAATTGTATTATTGACACTATAATCATAAATACCTTTAATTCTGAATTGTTACTACAATCACTTTGGAAGAAAACATAAAATTGCACATATACTTTGTTTGACAAATATTGTTAAAAATAAAAATGGTGTTGACTAATTTTGCTCTGTGCTTAAAAGAGAAGTTATACTTTTAAATTACTCCAACATTGCAAAGATGGGAATGGTCTATTGACTGGAAACTCTAAATTAGGCCTTAAGAAGTGAATGTACCCTGTGGTGAAATAGCACCCTCTACAGATTTAGCTCCTGCTTTGTACCTGTTGCTGCTAAAATCGAATACACACACAATGGAATCCTCTTTGCCTTTGAAAAGCATTTAAAAGAAAAAACTGATCACTAGGGTTAATTATCCAGTGGCAATCATGCAGCTTTGATGGAATTAAGGGCCTATCTCAAATGCAATGGTCTTATCTCATATATAACACATATGTTTATACAACAGCAACATTAAAATCAATACTTGATAGGTTAAGCCCACCAAAATATGCTTAACAGGAAAATTCAACATCCACCCACCCATTTCTTCAGCTATTTACTCCAATTCAGGGTTGTGGGATGACAAAACCTACCACCTCAGCATCAAGCTAAAGATAGGCAACCACCCTGGGTGGGACACATTTAAGAGCAAACTCACACTGGGCCAAGTTTGCGATATGTGAGAAACGACAACAGAGACACAAGTAAAATATGCAAACACAACATTGAAAGTGACTGGTCCAGGATTTGCACCAAGTGCCTTTACGCTATGCAATTTTTTTTAACTACTCTCTAATATATATATATTACACACACAGGCAGTAAAGGAGAAACAAATACACCTAATTAGTGCACCACAGCTCATCTAATTTCAAATTTTTGTTATATGTACTTTTGTCACCATCCTACTAGTACATGACCATTAGGGGCCATAACCTAGTCCAGTAGCTGCAAGAACAAACTTGATGAACGCTGTAGATGGGACACCGGTCTGTGGCATGCCATCGCACACCCGCATACGAGGACACTCTCGAGTTACCAATCCACCTCACAGCATGACTGTGGGCTGTGAGAGAACTCGACATTCCCTGAGCAGTCCCATGTAAACACGAAGGGCGACACGCAAACTCAACGCACAACAGTCGGCCACTGAATTTGGTTCCTAGCGCTGTGACACTGGCCGCTGCACCAGGAAAAAACTGCAGTAATCAGCAGAACACAATACTTCAAAAGTGACAATTCTTTTGGTCATTTTACTAAAGATAACATAATCAAAAGAACTCAATGCGACATGCAAAGGAGATTCTCTCTTAAAAAGTTTCCACCTTTTTTTGTAATCGCTGAACTTCTTACACTAAAAAAAAGAACATCGGTAGATGTGTCTTATTCATTTAGTAGACATTAGCACAAAACTTTATGTAGGTTAACTTTTGTCCACGAAAAATAAACGCAAAGTTTGCTTTACATCAAGCAAAATTAAATACCATGATTTCGAGTAAAACCAGCTTAATAAACGAGGTTCACTGCATCAAATCATCATTTCGGGTCAATTCATTTTCCAAGGACAGACCTTTTTTTTTTTTTCTTTTCCGAGAAGTACAATTCCACGTTGGTATAAACAGAAATCCTAGTGCGCTTGAACCCACAAAAAAGTGTTCATCTGAATAAACAAATCGGATTGTGTCTGATAAACGCGCAAATAAGCACGAGAGACAGTCAAATTAAGCAAATAACCACTTTATCGTGCATTAATAGATGATGCGCTATACCCTTACTTATAAATGGGTCATGGATTTAAAGTACGAGTAACTCACTACAAAGCTACCGTGATTGCAGACAGCACGGACAAGGCAAGAAAGGCGGACAGGATAAGCCTAAAAAGTGACAGGGGGATGCGAGGAAGCCACAAGAACCTCGTGGTCCAAAGACGATGCCAGGCGTGCACACACACAGGGTGCCCGTGAGAACTACCGTGCCCCACTATGAATGCGGTTAGCGAAAGGCCCCGACTGCGTCCAGCCCGCCACAAATGCCAGCTGAGTAGAGAGGGAGCAGAGCAGGTTTTGATGAAGCGGCCGCAGAGTTAGATTGCTGGCGAAGCCCTCGCGCTACAACGGAGTAAACTCTTAGGTTCTGCGTGAGTAAGGCCTTAAGGAAAATCTCTGAAATGTGAAGTGGACTTCTTGTGCACCCACCTTTTATTTTCAGCTCCACACGTTTGTCTTCAAGTAACACGTAGAAATAGTGGCTGAATGCATCGTCCTCTCGTTGACCACAGTCTTTAGAAACATGCAGAGGTATGCCGTTTTGTGCACCATTCCTGATAATTGTAATTTTAAAGTAGATATTTTCTGTTCTTAACTGAACAAAAACATTTCCATCGGTGATTCGCCCCCAGAATGCGCTGAAAGAGCCCTCCCTGACAGCCCCAGAGCGATGGTCGCCAAGGCAAGCCAAGGGAGAAGTCGGGGGTGGGGCGACCTTTTTCTCTGGTTGTTTTGACGGACAGAAACTTGGCCAATTAAATTTTAGTAAGGGGGCGTTGTTAAAATATGATAGGAGGTAGAAAGAACGACCATCTCTTACGCAACCAAAGAAACCGAATGGAGGCGGAGTTTGATAAGAAACAGTTCTAGAGAGTGAAAATGTGCTTGGCTACGGCTAAAGTTGACGGACAGATTATTCTTCCAATAGTTGCACTATATCTCTTTGACACTCAGATGCATTGTGAAAGGTAAACGTCTGTAGTAATATTTAGCCACTGCAAAAGTTAATGTTTATGTTTTAGACGCCTCGTAAAAGGATTGTGTTAGTAAATTGTAAATCTGCATCTCATAGCTGACTTTGCATGGTGAGTGACGAACAGTTCGTTTCCGCCAATGGCTGTGCAACATTGAAGCTTTGTGGGTGTAATCGTGTTTCCGGCAACATGAGCCGGATCTTTCTGAAAAAAAAAAAAAAAAAGACACGTGAGTCCGGCAATGACGTCACGCAATGACGTCACCACTTCACGGGGCATATTTTCTATATTTTCATTCTTTTTTCAGATTTTTACTAATTAAAGCCATCAATCTTTACTTAACCCACTTATCCAGAGTTGGGCCATGGAGAAGTCAGAGCCCATCCCAGCAAGCATCGGGCGCAAGGCAGGTGCAGTCATTAGACGGGCATGCCAGTTTTGGTTTAAAATCCACCACCATCATTTCTCTATTTAGAACTTTTACACCAAGATTCATTTTTCATTTCTAAATTTCACATTACTCCCAATTTACTTATGTCTGTCTTTCTTTTTTACTTTAATTTACAATTTTAAGCAAGCTAGTATCTTTTGATTTTTTTTTTTGTCCACTAAAATGTATGGCAACAATAACAATTTCAGGTACATCTGATGTACTGTATTGTAAAATGCTAAGGTCTGTATGTGTGGCCAGTCCCTCTGAACATTCTGAACTGCTCAGTTTGACTTTGCAACTAGATTAAAAGAGAATGTACAAGTGTGAGACACACATGGAAAAGTAAAGGAGGAAGTATAAAAGCGAACAGTAGGTGAGCAAGGCACCTTGAAATGACAGTCTGAGAAGCAGGCTTTTCAGGAACATGCTCGAGAGAGGAACAGCTGGGCATGAGAGGTTCAGACACACAAGGATACTGAGGAAAGGTGCTAAGGGTAGATACAGGGCAAGAGATATCAGATACATGAAAATTTATTCTATAAGTTGTCAACAGGTAACATGACTAGTATGAAATAAAATGTTACTTCTGTGTGAGTGTGTGTGTATGTGAGTGAGTGCAAATGTGTGTCTTTTCCCCCTGCGTAGTCTAATTGGTCAGTTTGGCTTTGGTGACATGATCAGCAGGAGGGAGTGTCAGGCAAGAGATGCTGAGACACATGAGAAGGAGTATAAGCATAGGAGGCACACTGAGATGGTAAGTATTCACAAGAATACAAGTAATGTTTTCATAGCGGGTAATAGGGGCCTATCTGCCATAGGTAGTAGTAAAAATGCAAACAGGAGGCAAGCAAAGCGCTTCAAAATGACAAGAGTCTGAGAAGCAGATTTTATGGGATCTCAACTGAGAGAGAAAGTGTCGGACAAGAGAGGTTCAGACAGATGAGGATATCAAGGAAAGCCATACGAGGAATGATGAAGGGTACCTGTAGGGAAAGACATATCAAACATGAAATATTTTTAAATATATTTTATTGCCTGCCTTGACTTATTATTATCATTATTCTATTACTTGTGAGGCGGCACCTTGGCACAGTGGTGACACTGCTGCCTCACCCTAAGTAAGATCCACGGTTCGCATCCCAGGTACTCCCCACGTGGAGTTTGCATGTTCTCCTTGTGTCTGCATGGGTTTCCTCCCAGTGCTCTGGTTTTCTTCCAAAGTTCAAAGACATGCAAGTTAGGTGGATTGGCAATACTAAATTGGCCAGTGTGTGTATATTTGCTCTGCCCACAGTTTTTTCCTGCATTGCTAGCTGGGTGGGATAGGCTCCAGCACCTCCAGCAACCCTGTTCAGGACTAAGCAGGTTAGAAAATGACTAACTGACTATTACTTTTAGTGTTCATTTGCATATAATGTGAAAACACCTACTGGAGTTGTCATTTCTGTATGTCTGTCTTGCTGTCTGAATGAAATAACTCGCCTCCCAGTGGACTGATTTTGTTGAAATTCACCACATGTATTCTTCAATAACATTTTTCAGGAATGTTAGGTTTTCATCAAGATAGTTTGATTACAGTGCGCTTTACAAAATTTTGAAATTTCAAAATCCTCAATTGAAAAGCTTTGGTGAATTTGCATATTCATCCACCTTAAAACGGAGAAACATTCTGTGCAACTTCAATTACAGATTTGTTTACCATTTCAAATTTAACACGAGTGAGGTCACATCAGCATCTATATTGTGCATATTTTCCATATCTATCTCTCTATTATAAAAAGAAATCCTGTCCCCTGTCCTGATAGTCTACAATACGTGATCTTCTCGGAAGATAATTTAAAGACCCGCGAGACAAAAGGGACCTGCCACGGTGCATCTCACGGGAACATAGAACGAGAGTCTTGCAAGACACACCCTACTTACAAGCAATATAAAAAAAAAAACAAATCCGTATGGAGAGAAAAAAATGCTAAAAAGAAAAACAATAATCTAGGTGCAAATTTAGAAAATAAGGAACGTGATGATCAGCCTGGAACAAGTGGAAAGGAAAAAAAAGCACGTCCAATCAGGTGCGGAGAAAAGAGACTCAAATGCGTTGGACAGAAAAAAGAGCAAAAAAGAATAATCAAGGTGCAAATTCAGAAAATAAGGAAAGTAATTATCAGCCCGGAACAAGTGGAATTGAAAAAAACACATCCAATCCAGCTAAGAATAAGAAGACAATGAGTAAAAGAAAGTAGAACTTCATAAAGACGTTTACAAACGTTGACGCAAAACACATGCAGAGCAGGTTAGACTATGAAAACAGTGAAATTAGAAAGGCTCAAAAAAAAAAAAAAAACGGCGCTATACACATGTGGAGAATGCTGCGACAGCAGCTACCCCAACCGAACGCGAGCAGCGTTATACATCCTGCAAGAAAGAATTCAACCACGTCTGTGGCCAGAAATAAAAGACAGGTATTACTTTTACAACGTCACGTGAGACCAGGCAGTGACCCATCATTTAAAACAAGTCAACAGACCTCTAAGCTAGCAGTTGTTGGATTGCTTTTGGCAGGCAAGCATCATGTGCTCTGAGCTCTTAAAACAACGTCATGCAACAGGCAGAAGAGGCAGCTAGCAAGCAGCAAAAAGACAGCAAATGATCCAAAGGCATATCCTTAGCGTACGTTCAGCCGCAACACCCTTCACAACACGAGCAGTATTATACGTCTGGGAAGAAAGAGATGTAACCTCACGCAAGGCAGGAAATAAAGTAACAAGTATTGTTTTTACAAAAGTTTTTAAAGTAAAAGTGAAAATAATGCATATGTAACAATTCACAAGAAAATAACAATCTCTTTAAATTGTAGATTGCCTGCATAAGGTAAACTCAACCCTGATGAATGGGGACGTGGGAATGAGGGGTCCTTTCATTGGATTAGCGCTATTTCAGATGTGGAATGGCAAAATGGGGGAGGCAGCTTGATGAATGAGGTCTCCAGGACTTAAAACAAATCCAAATCATATTATGTGATATCATCTAATGTGAAATTCTACTCCATACTTCTGGAATTTTAATTTTTATACTGCATTGAGGATTTATTCTGTTCCATGTATTGTACTGTACGGCTCAGAATTAAAAGACAATGAGTAAAATGACAAAGTAGAACTTCATAATGACGTTTACAAACGTTGGCGCTAAACACATGCAGAGCAGGTTAGAGACTATGAAACCAATGAAATTAGAAAGGCTCAAAAAAAAGAAACGGCGCTATACACATATGGAGAAAGTTAAAGGATATGAAAGTAGGAAAATTAGAAAATATAAAAAAAGAAAGTAAAGATCGCAGTAGCGCAAACAAACAAACTGCCTCATTTAACTATGCACCAGTCTAACTTTGGTTTTGCACAATAATTATTACACTATTGCACCTTAACACTTAACTCTACTTTATTCACATAATTGTACTTATTTATTATGTTCTACTATACTTTTACCTTTCAATCTATGACTTTTTGTTAATTTAACTGTTATTCTTCTAACTTTGCACAGTTTCTGATAAGCGGATCAGGATACATTTCACTGCGTGTTGTCCAGTATAACTATGCATGTGACAAATAAATAATCTTGAGAATTTCAAAAACGGAGTTTACCGCACATGCATTTATTGGTTACTTTGTTAATGTATATATATATATATATATATATATATATATATATATCTGTCTGCTTATTTAAAAAGCTAAATTTACCCCAGGAGTCAAAAACGTTCTGCCTAGTACCTTGTACAAAAACCTAGACAAAAGCTGGGATATCACCTTGGTAACCCCATGTACTTTTGGAACTGTGAGAGGAAAATAGCACAACTTTACAGACAGGAGTCCAATGCAGAACTCTACTTACTTTTTTACTTTGTAAAAAAAAAAATATTAACTGCTGATGATGTCGATCGTTTTGTCTGTGCTGAAATTCCAAACAGAGAAACCTGTCCTGACCTCATTAAAAAGATTCAGCATATTGGGACTCGCAAGATTACAAATATTGTTTTTACAGAAGTTCTGAAATAAAAGTGAAACTAATGAAATAGCAACAAACAAAGAAAAAAAATCTTAAAAGTGTGTATCAGGAAAACCAAACACGGGGGTTGGCGAGCGAAGTGAGCAGGTCTTACTCATCTGACAGCTGCTTCTGACATCAAAAACTGCTTGTTTTCAACAATTAAGTAGAAATTCATTTTTGACTGATAAAAATTTTCCTGATATTTTATGTCTTCTCTCAAGTGTTTCACTCATTAAAAATAATTTGGATTTCTTTTATTATATCTTATGATCTTATAGAGTTAAATGTAAAGTAAAAATTTAATTGCATAAAATTGCACCTCTTCATGTTTATCTCTCATTCCCTGTATAATTGCCACATCTTGATGTACTGCACCTATCTTCTTCTCCTAGAAAGCTAAATGCACCAAATAATGTAAAGTAATATTTTCAACCGTGCTCGATCCATCTCAGTAGCGTACTGTAGGGGGCTGGAGGCAAATCTGGAACCAACCTTAAATAGGACAGGAATCCATAATAGGACACATTCATGCTCACAAATGGCTAATCGAGAGTCGCCAATTAACTTGATATGCACATCTTTAGGAAAACCGCAATACCTCAAGCCCACCCAAGCAAGGGGAAACATGTAAACCCCACACAAACAAGAACCAGGCATCTTTGATCCATGAGCCAGCAATGCTAAACACCGGGCCATTGCACAAATCTTTGAAATTAAATACATGAATGCAAACAATGCCACATTTTTTCTCTGCAACATAAAATCACATTAAGGTGATCCTTTCACCCATCAGCTCGAACTTCAGCAGCACAGCACTTAAATGGAGTAGGTGAAAGACCACTACTGATTAAGGGTCAATATTCACCAGAGGAGGACTATAATAGGACTATAACATCCAAACTGAAAATAATGCAGTTACTTTGTAATGAAGCAGATTTTTCTATTCTTTATGTGAAAAAACAGCATTGCCAACATAAGCATTCACCATATAAGCAAGAATAGACTGGTCAAGCAGTGGTCAAAATGCAAAGTGGTCATCCCAGCCACAGGGGATGCACAAACCAGTGCGTTTCTTCTTGCCAATTTCATGCCTGGATAAATGGGGAGGGTTACGTCAGGAAGGGCATCCAGTGTATAATTTTGCAAAATCAACATGCGGACAATGATACAAATTTCCATACCGGATTGGTCGAGGCCCGGGTTAACAACGGCTGTGACCTGTACTGTTAGCCAGCAGGGTGCTGGCGGAAACTGGGCTACTGTTGGCCAAAGAAGGAAAAGAACAGGGGGGTGACGTGTCCGGAGGAAAGAGGAAAGGAGGAAGGTAAAGAGAGTGAAACTGAGGGTAGCAAATTTGAATGTTGGCAGTATGCCTGGTAAAGGGAGAGAGTCAGCTGATATGATGGAGAGAAGGAAGGTTGATATATTGTGTGTGCAAGAGAATAAATGGAAGTGGAGTAAGGCCAGGTGGATCAGAGGTGGATTCAAATTGCTATCATGGTGTGGATGGGAGGATAAATTGGGTAGGGGTTGTTCTGAAGGAACAGTATTTCAGTGTTTTGGAGGTGAAAGGAGTGTCAGACAGAGTGGTGATTTTGAAACTGGAAACTGGACGCGTGATGGTGAATGTTAATAGTGCATATATGCCCTGCAAGTTGGGTATGCAAAAGATGAGAAAGAAGATTTCTGGAGTGAGTTGAATGAATTGAAGGACGGTGTACCCAAGGGACAGAAGGTGGTGATTGGAGCGGATTTCAATGGACATGTTGGCGAAGGGAAAGGAGGAGACAAGGAGGTGATGGGTAGGTGTGGTGTCAAGGAGAGGAATGAAAATGGTCAGATGATAGTGGATTTTGCAAAAAGGATGGGCATTGCTGTAGTGAATACGTATTTTAAGAAGAGGGAGAAACATAGGGTGACGTGCAAGAGTGGAGGAAGATGCACACAGCTAGATTTTATCCTATGCAGAAGAGCCCATCTGAAGGAGATTGAAGACTGCAAAGTGGTGGCAGGGGAAAGTGTAGTTAGGCAGCATGAGATGGTGGTCTGTAGGATGATGTTGGAGATCAAGAAGAGGAGGAGAGTGAGGACAGAGCCAAGAATAAAATGATTGAAAAAGGAAGACTGCAAGGTTGTGTTTAGGGAGGAGGCTCATACTCCTACAACTATAGCAGAATTAGTAAGGATCACAGCAAGAAGGGTGCTTTGAATGACATTTGGACAGAGGAAGTATTTAAAGGAAACCTGGTGGTGGAATGGGTAAGTACAGGAGAGTATACAGCGAAAGAGGATGGCAAAGAAGAAGTGGGATAGTCAGAGAGATACAGAAAGTAAACAAGAGTACAAGGACATAAGGCGCAAGGTGAAGAGAGAGGCGGCGAAGGCTAAAGAAAAGACAAATAAATGAGTTGTATGAGAGGCTGGACACTAAGGAGGGAGAATAGGTCCAAGCTGGGAAAGATGTGCAGCAGTTTAGGGCAATAAAGTATAAAGATGGAAACATACTCACAAGTGAGGAGGGTTTGTTGAGCAGATGGAAAGAGTACTTTGAGAGGCTGATGAATGAAGACAATGAGAGAGAGAAAAGGTTGGATGATGTGGAGATAGTGAATCAGGAAGTGCAACAGATTAACAAAGAGGAAGTAAGGACAGCTATGAAGAGGATGAAGAATAGAAAGGCCATAGGTTCAAATGACTTAACTGTGGAAGCACGGATGTGTTTAGGAGAGATGGCTGTGGAGTTTTAAACCAGATTGTTTAATGGAATCTTGAAAAGTGAGATGATGCCTGAGGAGTGGAGGAGAAGTGTACTGGTGCTGATTTTTAAGAATAAGGGGTATATACAGAGCTGTAGTAACTACAGGGGGATAAAATTGTTGAGCCACAACATGAAGTTATAGGAAAGAGTAGTGGAGGCTAGTTTAAGATGAGAGGTGATGATTGCTGAGCAGCAGTATGGTTTCATGTCAAGAAAGAACACCGCAGATGCGATTTTTGCTCTGAAGGTTATGATGGAGAAGTATAGAGTAGGCCAGAAGGAGTTGCATTGCGTCTATGTGGACCTGGATAAAGCATATGGCAGACAGCCTTGAGAGTAGTTGAAGTATTGTATGAGGAAATTGGGAGTGGCAAAGAAGTACGTAAGAGTTGTACAGGATATGTATGAAGGAAGTGTGACAGTGGTGAGGTCTACGGTAGGAGTGACGGATGCATTTAATGTGGAGGTGGGATTACATCAGGGATTGGCTCTGAGCCCTTTCTTATTTGCAATGTTGATGGACAGGTTGACAGACGAGATTAGACAGGAGTCCCCATGGACTATGATGTTTGCTGATGACATTGTGATCTGTAGCGAGAGCAGGGAGCAGGTTGAGGAGTCCCTGGAAAGGTGGAGATATACTCTAGAGAGGAGAGGAATGAAGGTCAGTAGGAACAAGACAGAATACATGTGTGTGAATGAGAGGGAGGTCAGAGGAATGGTGAGGATGCAGGGAGTAGAGTTGGCGAAGGTGAATGAGTTGAAATACTTGGGATCAACAGTACAAAGTAACAGGGAGTGTGGAAGAGAGATTAAAAAGAGAGTGCAGGCAGGACGGAATGGGTGGAGAAGGCTGTCAGGAGTAATTTGTGACAGACGGTTATCAGAAAGAGTGAAAGGGAAGATCTACAGGACGGTAGTGAGACCAGCAAGTGGATAACCTCCCAGAGGTAAACGCGACTACGAAGGAGGTACTGAGTAATTTGGAAATTGTAGAGGGAGAAGTGCTGCTCAGATTAAATAAGCTGAAATCAAACAAATCACTAGGACCAGATAATATTGATCATCAAGTTCTTAAGGAGGCTAGTGAGTACATATATAAACCCGTGACACATATTTTTAGGAAGTCACTGCACACTGGAGAGATACCGAAGGACTGGAAAATGGCAAATATCATCCCATTATATAAAAAGGGTGACAGGGCAGATCCAAGCAACTATAGGCCAGTAAGCTTAACATGCATCACTGGAAAATTAATGGAAGGAATTATTAAGGATAAGATTGAGCAACACCTGGCAAGGACAGGAGTTATTCTGAACAGTCAGCATGGGTTCAGAAGAGGGAGGTCGTGTTTTACTAACATGCTGGAATTCTATGAGGAGGCAACAAAAGGATACAATCAAAGTGGAGCATATGATATTATTTATCTTGACTTTCAGAAAGCATTTGATAAGGTGTCACATGAGAGGTTGGGCATCAAATTAAAAGTGGGAGTTCAGGGTGATGTTTTTAGATGGGTGCAGAATTGGCTCAGACACAGGAAGCAGAGGGTGATGGTGTGAGGAACCTCTTCAGAACTGACCAATGTTAAGAATGGTGTTCCTGGAACACTGACTAAGGGGTCAGTGCTAGGGCCACTGCTATTTTTAATATATATAAATGATTTAGATAGGAATATAAGTAACAAGCTGGTTAAGTTTGCAGATGATACCAAGATAGGTGGATTAGCAGATAATTTGGAATCTGTTATATCATTACAGAAGGTCTTGGATGGCATACAGGCTTGGGCAGATTTGTGGCAGATGAAATTTAATGTCAGTAAATTTAAAGTATTACACATTGGAAGTAAAAATGTTAGGTTTGAATACACAATGGGCGGTCGGGAAATCGAGAGTACACCTTATGAGAAGGATTTAGGAGTCATAGTGGACTCTAAGCTATCGACTTCCTGACAGTGTTCAGAAGCCATTAAGAAGGTTAACAGAATGTTAGGCTATATAGCACGGTGTGTGGAGTACAAGTCCAAGGAGGTTATGCTCAACCTTTATAATGCACTGATGAGGCGTCATCATGACTACTGTGTGCAGTTTTGATTTCCAGGCTACAAAAAGGACATAGCAGCGTTAGAAAAGGTCCAGAGAAGAGCGACTATGCTGATCCCAGGGCTACAGGGGTTGAATTATGAGGAAAGGTTAAAAGAGCTGAGCCTATACAGTTTAAGCAAAATAAGATTAAGAGGTGACATGATTGAAGTGTTTAAAATTATGAAGGGAATTAGTACAGTGGACTGAGACTGTTATTTTAAAATGAGTTCATCAAGAACACAGGGACACAGTTGGAAACTTCTTAAGGGTAAATTTCGCACAAACATTAGGAAGTTTTTCTTTACACAAAGAACGATAGACACTTGGAATAAGCTACCAAGTAGTGTGGTAGACACTAGGGACTTTCAAAACTTGACTTGATGTTTTTTTGGAAGAAATAAGTAGATAAGACTGACGAGCTTTGTTGGAATGAATGGCCTGTTCTCGTCTAGAGTGTTCTAATGTTCTAATATGGGTTGGAGATGGTGGCACTGACCAGAAAGCAGGAGAAAGAGCTGGGGATGATAGACTTAAAGATGTCAAGATATGCATTGGGTGTGACGAGGACGGACAGGATTAGAAATGAGTACAGTACATGAGAGGGTCAGCTCATGTGCAGAGGAGAGATGCTGGGTATATTGGGAAAAGGATGTTAAGGATGGGGCGGCACGGTGGCGCAGTGGTAGCGCTTCTGCCTCGCAGTTAGGAGACCTGGGTTCGCTTCTCGGCTCCTCCCTGCATGGAGTTTGCATGTTCTCCCCGTGTCTGCGTGGGTTTCCTCCGAGCGCTCCGGTTTCCTCCCACAGTCCAAAGTCATGCAGGTTAGGTGGATTGGCGATTCTAAATTGGCCCTAGTGTGTGCTTGGTGTGTGGGTGTGTTTGTGTGTGTCCTGCGGTGGGTTGGCACCCTGCCCGGGATTGTTTCCTGCCTTGTGCCCTGTGTTGGCTGGGATTGGCTCCAGCAGACCCCCGTGACCCTGTGTTCGGATTCAGCGGGTTGGATAATGGATGGATGGATGTTAAGGATGGTGCTGCCACACAAGAGGAAAAGAGGAAGGCCTAAGAGAAGTTTTATGGATGTGGTGAGGGAGAACATGCAGGTGATGGGTGTAACAGAGCAAGATGCAGAGTACAGGAAGATATGGAACAAGATGATCCACTGTGGCAACCCCTAACAGGAGCAGCCAAAAGAAGAAGAAAAAGAAGAGTGGTCAAGCACATAGGATGTCTGACTGCTGTTTTTCTCAGAAGACTTTAAATTCATAACTAAAGCAAGAACAAAATGACCATGCTGTGTAGTAAAATTGCTTTAGTGAAAATGTCAAGACAGTTCTCAAAAGATTGCATCATCTCAACATTTAGGAGGAACTAGAAAAGGACAGACAGAGATACAGGAAGTCTGAAGATGCTACACTTGATGAAACAAATGCCACACAAGGGTGCAGATAACAAAAGGCTGTGATTTAAGTAGACATTTACATTTATTTATATAGCACACACCTTTATCTAAAGTGAACAACTTACAAAAGAAGTCAGCATTATTGAGTAAACATCAGACTGTTTTGGAACAAGTATTACAGGGCAAGGTTACAAAATTGATCATCCCCAGTGAAGAGCTCAGAACAAAATACAAGCCGATTACAATTCCTACATTACAAAACCTATCAGCTAATATCAGTTAGACAGAAATTCACCAAACAAAAGAGTGTTCAAATGCTCCTTAAACACATTGATGAAGTCAGCATTTTGAATGGAGCTGGACAGCTTGTTTCACTTGTTAGGAACTACACATGAAAAGAGTCTGGATTGAGATTTGATACCATGCTGTTCATCAGCAGATCTGAGTGGTTCTGGAGGGAGCATAGGACCTTACAAGTGTCATCACCCCAAGGTTACATACAGTCTTGGGGTGTGTTAGGGCCGGAATACACTTGACAGTAAGTGAACTGGACGCTGCTGCTATGTAAGCCAATGTATAGACCAGGGGTAGGCAACGTCGGTCCTGGAGTGCCACAGTATGTGCAGGTTTTTGTTCCAACCCAGTTCCTTAACGAGAACTCAATTATTGCTGATGAAGCACATATTGCTTAAGTGACATTTTAATGCTTCATTTTAGTGGTCTCGCTTGTTAAGGTTCTCCAACCTTAATTGCTTATTTCAATCTTAAACTGCTGCATTCAGTGTTTTAATTGCTCCTTATTAGCAATAAGATGTAAAACAGGGGTAGGCAATGTCGGTCCTGGTGAGCCGCAGTGGCTACAGGTTTTCATTCAACCCAACTGCTTAATTAGAAACCAATCATTGCCAATCTCAGACCTTATTTAATTTTATGGCTTGTTAGTCTGTGCAATGTAAGGCTTTTATATCGTAGATTTTTTTCCTTTCCAAGGATATCATCCAAATGATATGAAGCCTAAAACAGATCATTTTCAGTCTGTCACATTTTTCTATTAAGTGTTTTATTAAATCAAACCGTGCATGATGAACACACACAGATGTAATTGGAAAAAAGCTAGCTGGAGAACTGCTGGCTGCTTTGTCTTTTACATCTTATTGCTAATAAGGAGCAATTAAAACACTGAATGCAGCAGTTTAAGATTGAAATAAGCAATTAAGGTTGGAGAACCTTAACAAGCGAGACCACTAAAATGAAGCATCAAAATGTCACTTAAGCAATATGTGCTTCATCAGCAATAATTGAGTTCTCATTAAGGAACTGGGTTGGAACAAAAACCTGCACATACTGTGGCACTCCAGGACCGACGTTGCCTACCCCTGGTATAGACTATACTTGGACGTGTACTTTATGTAAATATGGAGGATTCTAATGGTGGCAATGCAAGAGGCTGTTGTGAAGGTGCAAAAAAAAAAAAATGGCAACAGAGACACAGAAGATGGTATGTGAGACCTTTAAATGTATTGCATCATTATGATTGGGAATATGCGACGCTTGTATTGCCTATGCGAGAAATGGATGAAAAAAAAGCACCATGAAGACATTCAGATGTTAGCATTTAAGTCTGATGATTTGCTTCACCACACCGAAAAAATTCATCAAACATTGAAGTACACACATTGATTCTGTTGGAGCTGCAATGTGGCCTCCCATCACACTGTGAAACCCCACTTCTTTTCTCAGACATTTTCCACTTTGCATGTTTCCACATCCACTTTCAAAGAGTTGGTGATTTGATACCAGCTGCTCTGACAGGCATGTTTGTCACTAAAGAAATGTTGATAGTAAACAATGATGATGACATCATGTACCAAAACTTGAACTCATACGCCACCCAAATTTTTGATGGTACTGCAACTCGCATTAATTTTGGACGACATGCTCAGAGGATGTGTCAAAAGAGTGCTGGGAACACGTGGCAGCCATGATGTGTGCGCGTAAGTGTTCTAAGCATCAGGTGCAACCAGGCCATTAGTAAAAATAAGCTTATCTGAACAGGGATGAGGTGCTGTATAGTGTTGGATTAGTTCAAATGTTTTGAGTTCAGTATCAATACCATCTTTCGATCTTCAATCCCAGTAACAAAACAGTTCCAAAGCAAATAACAAATAACTCCAAAAATCTCATGTGCTTTGTGGGTGGTACCCAAGAGACCAATCACTACCAGGAACCTCCCTCCACAATATAATATCCGCAGCGTTTCTCACAGTTACTACCAGTTCATTTTGAATGTGTTTGTGTGTTTTGGCAAATTTTTTAGTTTTTTCGGTATCTGTTTGTGAATTTTTGGATTTTGTACCTGTTTGCTCTTTATTTTGTCCAGTTAGTAGATTCTTGTTTTGGGACTTTGTTTACATTGGATTGCCTTACTGGGAGTTTAGGCCACTCTATTTTATGTCTTTGTGCTCTTCAGTTCTTCATTGATATTGAAGAACCTTTTTTGTGAAGAATAAACCTTTCATTTTTTGAAGATTCTACAAGACCCTTTCTGTGCCTAACCGGGTTTCTTTTTACTGAGATTGCCCCTTCTAATGGGAAGTGCTTGTGGGATTTTCATGCTTTGGTACTCCCCATGCACAACTGTGAAGACCACAGATAGATGCTGAAAGCCTTCAGGTGTACACTATATTGGATCAATAAGGCTGATGGCTTCACATACATGCAGTAGAAAATTATTTGTCAGTAATGGCAAAACAGTGAACAGAATGTAAACCTGAGCTAAGAATGCCATATCTGGAAATGCTAAACTATTGTGAATAGTGTATCATACCACACAGTAAGCTGCCAGCATTATAAGCGTAGGCCAGAGGACCTTTTATACCACAGAAAACAGATCCAGTCCAATTTCTAAAATGTTCTAACTGCTGCAATATTCTGAGACCATGCAATAATGGAGACCAAGTTCTTCTCACATGTTTTGGTTTCTGTTTGGTTTTCATTACAGAATCAGGCTAACATTTAAATAGTTTGCTGCACCAGATCTTTACAAGATCCAACTCCAGTGGTTTCACCATTTTGCCTATTGCTGCACACACACACAAACATCTTTGAAGTGCATTGTGACTCCTTCTGTGTGTTGCACAAAGGCCCTGTTCAGCTGGAACAGAGAGCCTCTCAAATAAAGCTTTTGAGTTACTGTGATACTTGTGATGTTCACCACAAACGTTTACTTCTGTAGGACCTTGAGCCAATGTGTAATCCTCTTTTCCAGTTCATGAAAGATGAATAGGCACATCAGTGATTCATGATTGGTGAACAGCCAGAAGTGGGTGCCATTGAAAAGAGGGGCAGAAATGATGAATAGCTTGTACTGTGGCCAAATGTTCTTAATATCATTCTGCATGGGCTAGTGCCCAGCTGGAATATGACACTACCCATTCACCATCGCCAATGCAGATATCATCTGTATCCACTAAAATGTGCATTTTGAGAAAGATAAAAATGGAAATTTATTAGGGTTGACTGGGGTTGATCAAAGGCTGTCTGACATTATTCTCAAAATTAAATCTGCTGCATTTGTGCATAGGTGACCATTATGGCAGTTTTGGCAAAGTATTCCATAAAATTCACCAAGAGTGAAGATTAGTACTAGAAATGTGTGCAGATCACAAGGCCCATCTGCAAGGCCGTTGACAATTTGTTAAACTTGCAGCAGTGTACTACCCTGAACAGCACCCAGGGGTTGCGTTTGATGCCTGTTTTGTTGTGTATTCTAAGAGGTCATAAAATTAAATTGTGTTGCACAAGATCAGGAGCATGCAAAAGCATGTGGTCATAATACACTACCTCCTTTGTTCAGGAGATGGTTAACTAAGACACACTTTAAGAAGATCTGAAATGTGACAGGGTCATTGCACAATCCAAATGTCTTTGCCTTAAATTAACTTCACATCTCCTTGATCAAAATAATACCCTTTTGTGGGTGATTCTCTGGAGTGAGCACTGTCCATAACCAAATTAGAGACTGAGTGAGCCAAACCAGTTTGACCTGGAGGGATAATCCAAAGATTATCAACAAAGAAAAGATCAGGTGAATCTTTCGTACATTAGTATTCATCCAATATCCAACCCGCTATATCCTAACTACAGGGTCACGGGGGTCTGCTGAAGCCAATCCCAGCCAACACAGGGCACAAGGCAGGAAACACACCCCGGGCAGGGCGCCAGCCCATCGCAGGACGCACACACACACACACACACCCACACACCAAGCACACACTAGGGACAATTTAGAATCGCCAATGCATCTAACCTGCATGTCTTTGGACTGTGGGAGGAAACCGGAGCACCCGAAGAAAACCCATGCAGACACGGGGAGAACATGCAAACTCCATACAAAGAGGACCCGGGAAGCAAACCCGGGTCTCCTAACTACGAGGAAGCAGCGCTACCCACTGCGCCACCGTGCCGCCCCACATCAGTATTCAGCTTGTTGGAAATTAGGTACAACTAGTAGGATTCTCTTTAATGGAAGCTGTGTTGGTAAATCAGTAATTTTATTTTTAATTCACAGTGCAATTGCTTTCATATTTCTAGAGTTGGAACAGTGGTATTAGTTAGACATGCAACTAAGAATTTTGCTGTATTTATAAAAATTACAAAAAAGTTGAACTTGAAATTGGTAGGTTAAAAGACTTACTTAGAGTCACAGAAGCCAAGCAGTGGGGAGGACTGACCTGGCAACTGTGTTACATATACATTAACGTTTCAGTTGTCAGTATTGTTACAGGAAAAATCAGTTGTGGACAATAAGTGTTTCTTCCCCTAGCTGCTCCAGAATCAAGAAAGCACTCTATGGAGCCCAAGCTACATAAAAATTGTTAATATTTTATGTATTTTTTTTTCTTTTGCAGGTAACAAAAAAGGAATGGAACCACACACTGACATACAAACCTTCAAAAAGAAATAGAAAATATCAAATAATCCTCCATCTATAGGCCTCCCTAAAAAAGCAGTGACCGGTCTATTTACTGTGGTGACTGGTGCACTACTCTGCTTAGTACCACACAAAGCACTGTTATCTTTCACCTCTTTTTCTCCAGCCCTCTGGTCTCATTTGCTTCTCTTGAATGAATACCATCCTCTTGAACCCAATCTCAACTGAGATCTGCACAGAAACAGATTTAAGCCCCAACCAAGAGTCACTTCTGGGCTCATCTCATTAAACATTTCTGGTGCCAGAAACGTCTTATGGAAACACTGGGTGACTCTAGGTATTCCTGCAACCCTAAACTGTAGTTACAAGTTAAGGGGTCTGATAGGTCCTTGGTAGCATGTTCTTCACCCTGTACAGGAAACACCCACCTGTACTGAAAACAAACTTCATTTTCTCACATATTGGTTACTACTTCAGAGCCTCTGCAATTAATAGCTTCCAGCGCTACTTCTGAGCACATATGTTTTTCAGACCTCTATGGTCTTTCTTCTTTTGGTTCAAGTTACATACATCATTCTTGGCATACTTTTTCAATAACATAAGGGTCCTGTCAGACTCTCCTTTTCCAATAGTATCCTCTTTACTTGAATTTCTCATCTCCACACATTTATCCTTAATACAGTTACTTAAATATACTGAACAATCAAGAGTTTACTTCCTGAATACTTTGGGTGAATCTTATAGATTTTGTCCTGCTGATCACAAAAATCAACTTTATGTTTTTGTATCAATACATACCATTTTATTGCGGTCACTTATTCTTGTGATTTCCTTTCATATTACATGTGCGTGTATGGGGGACAGCTTAAGGGCTCTGGTAATGGTAATAACCCGCCACTCCAGGGGTTGGTGCTGGAAGATTGGCAGCTTTGCTTCTGATATCCAGCCACCTGGACCTGCATCTTCCTGTTGGAAGTCATCAGAGCTGGAAGATCCACCATCTTAGTCCAGTTCTGTCATGAACTCACATCTGTGAAGACATTCTCACGGTTGTTTCATGTTTTATTTACTATAAATCATTCAGTTATATGGGGTTACCAGCGTGGTACCCAAAATCTTTATCGTTGTCTTGTTTATTCTGTTACAAAGTATACAGATACAGTAAAACAACTACAGCTGGAACATCTGGGGTGATAAAAAGTAGCAGCACAACTTCTAGGAATGTAGCCCTAATCTAGCAAGTACTGTAGTTTCATTTACAAATGAGACAGCCATACTAAAGAGTCTCATCACAGCATTTGGTTCCAGGACAGAAAATTGTGGCACATAAAGCACTTATCGTCCCAACAAACATATTTTTCCTTCTTTTCATATAAAACTTGGACTGATTATAAATTTTGTGAAAGTGATAAACAAGGAAGGTAAAGGATTTTGACATTTAAGGCAGATGGTTCCATTTGTTCCAGGCATTTTTGTTGTACTTTACTGCTGCAAACAAATTTTCCTCAGGAATAATAAAGTCTACCTAACCTAACCAAATTTTGTTGGCCCAAAAATCAGACATGTCATCAATGACATACAGGTCAGGGAATCGCCTGGAAAGCACTCAAGGATGTTGCTGAGAATTTCCTTGGTGAGCACTAATCTGCATCCAACTAACTGACAACATGCTTCAAGCACACAAAACCATGAAGTGCAACATATCACTAAAGAATCATTTCCTGCATTCTCACTTGGACTTCTTCCCAACTAATCTTTGTGCCATGATGGTGAAAGGTTTTACAAGGACATTGCAATGATGGAAAATCAGTACCAGGGCAAATGGAATCCATCAATGCTGATGTAGTGCTGTTGAACATTGAAATGAGAAGAATCAGAAGTGGAGTACAAAGAAAAATCAGTAGCAAAATATTTTAGCTCATTTGAATTAATGTGATGTGTCAGCATCATTAAGAAATTAAACACATTAGATTCAAGAAAAGATCCTTTAATTTTTCTCATTGTGCATTGATTACGTTTATTTAAAGCTTCTCTATTTTTTGAGCTCAGGTGACTGGGCTAAGTTAGTAGTGTCACCTGGGAATGAGTCATAATTGAAAGCCTCATTTCTTTAGATTGAATCTTAATTGTAAAAGGATAATAATTATCAACTAAAAGGGTCATAATTTTAAAAAAGAAAAAGGTTGAAGCAGAGCTTCAGCAAAACTATGACACGTTCATTTGAGGAGTACAGAGGACAGAAGTTCATTTCCTACATAATTCAGATTTAGTTAATAAATGATTTGAACGATGTACAAAACAATATAGAGGGTAATGATTTATCCAAAATTCTGTAACATTTTGAATAAGTCTGATACTATCCATATGTCTTTTTGCAATAAAAAAAACAAAGTGACTGTTTCACTAACAAATAAACAAATGTAATCTGGTCAGAATAAATTTTTATATCTTCAAGGATTCATTCAAACTGTTGTGGACACTTTTTGTGACTGAAGACAGAGAAGAAAATTAAAATTAGTAAAAACCTTTTATTGATACATACCAGACAAAGGTAAAATGTCAGAGAAACACAGTCCTAGGACACCGCGCTTCATCTGCCTCGAGTGCAGATGTCCTTGTTCTTTTATACCTTTCTAATCTCCTGATCGTTGACCACGTAAGCAATAAAAATAGCGTCCTGACTCATTGTACTTTTCCAATTTTGTAAAGTCATTACCCTAAAGGTATATTTTCTTGTCACACACATTTATCAAAAGAAAACTTCCAGAAAGTATACATGCTTTTTGTCACGTACGCAAAACACAAACAAGTTTCGTCATTCTGTCCTATTTTCTGTACACACATACATTTTGTTCAATTACATCATTTTATGTTTTTACACTCCTCCCTTTTTGAACAAAATGATGTGGGCAATACAATTCTATCTTGAAATGGTTGATGAAGGGGAAGGGGGAGAGAAAGTGGAAGAAGCTATACGAGACATGCGCTCCTCATGTAGCATATATGCCCTTTCCATAGAGGCGGTAAAGTACTTAGATATTATATAGCGAAACAAAGGGATAATACAACAACCAAACAGGAGGAGGAGACAAAATGTCACAACCAAAGAAATGAAAACAGATCTTATCCATTGTCCCCAGGATCCGAAGGAGGATGCAAACCACTGATCCCAGGGATTTGTAATGCCAGAATTAGTGGAAAGTTCTTTAGAGAGAGCAGTAAGGCCTGCCAATGCACGAGTTATTGATCCATCTGGCGCGGTATTATTTGGAATATATGTACAACAAGCATCACCAAACATAGCACAGACACCTCCCTTTTTCGCAAGTAACATGTCCAAGGCTAGACGATTTTGCCAAGTCATTGGGCTTGTCGACCAGTCCCACAGTTGATAATAGAGCAGAAATCAAACTGCACTGATGTGGTAATTCCTAACGGGAAAGTCAAGGTGACCAGGGCAGTAGACAAGGGAAAAGAAAAACATAGTAGCACAGCAATCAAGGGTGCCATCTCTTGCAATGTGAGGCGTGAATCCAGGCAGGCAGTCCTTCAACTTTCACGGCGTGTGGTGTGGATAGAAGAATTTGGAATGGTCCTCTCCACCTAGGCTGATGCCAGTGTTTCCTCCGAGTATCTCGAACCAGGATCCAGGTGCCCAAGGGAATTGGTAAATCCTTAGAAAGGGGACTGGTCCTCCAGGCTTGATTAACCTGCTGGTGGATTTCCTTCAACGAGGTTCGCAAACCTGCAAGACTAGAGAGAAGATCATTGTCCACAGTATGCAAATTCACATTACAACCATGCCAACGGGCATGGGACGTCCGGTCAGAATCTCAAACGGCGATAGTCCCAGTTGTCGGTGTGTCCGTCCCCTTAGTTCCATTAAAGCTAAGGGTAGTGCATCCGGCCATGATAAATTAGTTTGTTCACAAAATTTTTGCGAGTTTAGCTTTTAAAGTGCCATTGCATCGTTCTACGATGCCTCCGCTTTGGGGATGGTATTTACAATAATGGTGCACATTAATTTGGAGCCAGGTGGTTAATTCATTTATAACGGAGTTCACAAAATGAGTGCCATTATCTGTTTGTAACTTTTGAGGGATACCCCATCTTGGAATAATCTCTTTAATTAGTGCTTTAGCTACTGTTTTGGCATCGCTGTGTTTTGAAGGGAAAGCCTCTATTCATCGGGAGAACACATCGACAATCACAAGACAATATCGGTACCCTTTAGACGGGGTTAGTTCAATGAAATCCATTTGGAGGTGTTCAAACGGACCCATTGGATTAGGGGTAACGGCGGGACTTACCTGGGTACCTTTTCCCACATTAAACTTTTGACATATTGCACAGCATCTGCAAAATTGCTCTGCATATGTAGAGAAACCTACAGCTTCCAATGTTTTTCAACATCTCGAACCATGGCATCTCTTCCTGCGTGATCGAGGCCATGGGCGATTTTTGCCATTCCTGGGAAAGAGGCTTTTGGGAGAAAAGGTTTGTTAGTGTGTTTATGAGTCCAGACTCCATCAGAAAGGGACCCTTCTTTGGACCATTTTCTCCTTTCGATATCCGTGGCTGCACTCTGTAAAGAAATAATTTGATTATCAGGGTCCTGGTCATTTCTCTGTTGGAATAAAGAAATTGGTGTGTTATTATATGCAGCCTCTTTAGCAAAGTGGTCAGCTAATTCATTTCCTTTGCTAACAGGATCCTGTGTGAGCTATCATTTAACAATCGCTAGCTTCGATGGTTTGGTTATGGCTTCTAAAAGGGATTTGATCAATTTCTGATGTTGGATGGGTTTGCCAGTACTGGTCTTAAATCCCCTTAGTTTCCATAGTGCTCCATGATCATGGCAGACTCCAAAAGCATACCTGGAATCTGTATAAATTGTTACGATCTTCCCTTCGGACAGCTGACATGCTCGAGTGAGTGCTACGAGTTCAGCTGTTTGTGCACTTAAGCTTGATGAAATTCGATTTGCTTCCAGCAGGCGGTCCCCTTGGACCACTGCGTAACTAGTTGAGATGTGAAGTTTTGGCTTGTACTAGGATAGAATGTACAGCGTGAGGCACTTTAACTGTTAGGGGGCTCATGAGAACTACATCCGTGCTTGCTAATACAGCTTCTGTTGTTGCAGCCACAGCACGAAGACACGGAGGAAGTGCTGCGGCCACTGGATCCAGTTTTTTAGAAAAATAAGCCACCGGTCTTTGTTTATCTCCATGTTGTTGCGTCAGTACTGCATTCATAAATCCCTGCTTTTCGTCCACGAACAAAGTGAATGGACGAGAATGATCAGGCAAACCTAGCGCGGGCGCAGATAGAAAAGCAGCTTTGAGGTCACAGACAGCCTTCTCAGCCAGTTGTTGCAACGGCTGTGCTCTTTCAGTAAAATTTAGAACCCACTGTCTGCAGTAGCCCAGAATACCTAAAACAGACATAACCTGTTGTTTTGTGACCGGTCTAGGAAGATTTTGGATGGCTGTAATGCGATCGCTAGAGAGAGCTCTTGTTCCATACGTAATGTCATGACCTAGATATTTTACAGTTGTTTTGATTAGCTGCAGCTTAACTTTAGAAACTTTATGGCCATTTTCCCCCAGAAACAGCAACAATTTCTGAGTATCTATTGTACAATTTTCTTCCGTAGCGCTACATATTATTTCCATCTACATACTGTATCAATGTACTACCTATTTCCAGCCAAAAGCCGTCTAAATTTTGGGCAAGAGCTTAACCATAAACACAAAGGGCTTCTCTGTATCCCTGAGGCATGACGGTCCATGTCCATCGGCGGTACCGCGTTTGACGAGATCGGGATGTACGGCGGAGATGCCAGCCTCTGCTTCGGGAGACAAAGGATATTGGGCACGGTGCGGGCGGAAGGAGGATTTCGGGTGGATCACCAGAGGCTCACAATGGGCTATCCTTTGAAACACTACTTTAGTTATTAAATGGTCAGGAGTATCAAAAATACCTGGAGTAACTTGTAACCAGTCTGTTCTTTCAAGGCATTTTTCCACCCATGGTCCTATTTTCCCCATTTAACAGTGTGTGATTTAGCTAAGGAAATATGAGGCACTATGCTGCCAAGATAACAGAAGCAGCTGCCTTTGTGGATGAAATAAAAACACAGTAGATGTGAAGGGTTTCGGGGCAAGTACTAGAAGTAAGGAAAGATTCTAGCCAGGGGGTGTCTGCTTCTATAGGGAAGTATTGGGCAGTACAGTGTAAAATGTCAGGGGCCTGTAAATTGGGAAAAAGACAAGGGGAGAAAGAGTGTAGGGCTTTGAGGAGAATGGTGTGTAGGGAAATATCTCATGCTGCAAAAGAGGGTTTGGGGTAAGGGGTAATTTGACACAACAACTTTTGGGGTTGAACAAGGTATGTCCGCCAGGACGTGACTGGACTTGAAGAAGTTTTGATACTTGAAGAAGGTGAGGTTGTCCAGAAGCAGTAAGCACAGTAACAGTTTCGTTTGAGGCAGGGACCTTTGCCAGCGAGAGGGTAGATCGAGTGGCACCAGTGTCGATGAAGAAAACAGTCTCAGTGCCATCAACGAACAATGTCAGTAAAGGATCAGTCTCAGAATTATGGGTGAGCAAAGGTAGTTGAAAAGAGTGGCTGGAGGTCCCAGCGTTTTCCTATGGCCAGTATTGTTGGTCAGGGGTGTCAGAAAAAACAGGTGGAATAAGGGGAGGTGGGGGCTGTTGCTGTCTGTGAGGGCACTCCCGACGAAAATGTCCAGTTTCACCACAAGCGTAGCAAGAGTAGGAATTAACATTGGGATTAAAGGGAGAGGGAATAAAAGGATTCTTAGTGTGGTCAACAGGAGGAGCTCTAAAACCACCTCGTCCTCTTCCTCGTCCTCGTCCCCTTCCTCTAAAGCCATATCCTCGACCTTGGTCAGGAGCATTCCTGGTATAATAGTTCATCTGTGCTGCCAATAATTTGGCATGAGAGTCCGATTCCTTCTGCTTAGTTTGTTTTTTCGGCATGTTCAGCATGTCGTTTGACTTCATCAAACGTGGCACTTTCCCACTCAATACAGGAAGTGCGGACCTTGTTTTGTATATCAAGGCGCAAACCGGAAACAAAAGGTGGAACTGCAGCTCGAGTGCGGTCATCAGCATTTCCCAAGCCCGAGTGATTAGCCATAAGGTCTTGAATCCTATGTGCCCATTCATCAACCGTTTCGTCTCTCTTTTGTTTTGCAGCAGAAATAAGGGACCAGTCCGTTCCTTTTTTATATTTTTCTGCAATATTTTGTCTCAACGCCTCCCATTGTGGGTTAAATTCGCCTTCTCCACCTATCCCCGAGTTAAAGCTGGGTTCCATACCCATGGAACGTCATTGCGGACACCCCTGCTAACAGTGGCCCATGTGGTCCCAAGCTTTCGACGAAGTACCTGGGTCCATTCAGCAGCATTAGGCTTATACATGCTATCTAACTGATCAAGTTGTTCAACAAATTTTAGTCCTCCTACTTCCTTTGGATCTGGAAGTGCATTCACGACATCTTTAAGTTCTTGGATGTCCCAATTCCGATTTATCATAACTGTTGTGGGATTTTGGGGTCCAGCTGGATGGGCAGGGTTATAATGGGGATTGGGAACTTCTATTAAAGAGCAAGTAAGTGAAGGTGAAGGATCAGAAGAGAAAAAAGTTGGAGCTGGTTTGTGAGTGGAGGTTTGACTTCTGGTGCATTTGGAGACGGGGGTTTGTCTAGTACAGGGTGGGTCATCACGCTGGGTTGAGGGGTCATAGTGATCTGTGCCTGGGGAATCATCAGGGGAAACTTCTGCTAGTTGTAGTGCAGGGGGGGCAGTCGGAATGGGGGATAGAGGAGGGGATAATAGAGGTGCCTGAGGTTGGTTCTGAGGAGGGGAAAAAAATAATAGGATAAAGGGGGTACTGCTTCTAAATTTCTATCGATCATATCCATTCGATACGGTCCACTATTATAACAACCCTGCTTATTCCTACACAGGATCTTCCTAGTTTCCTGTATTTCACTTACATCTCCTGTCCCCTCTATCGGCCAACGCCCACCACTCTGTCTATTCCATTTCTTACATGCCTTCTTGAAATCTAAACCTGTCTTCTTTTCTATAAATTTTCTAGGAGACCCATTTTTACGGGGCGTCTGTTGATCCTCCGAAAATAATTCTTCCAGCATTAATGATTTTGATCCCCCTGTGCGGCGATTAACAGGCTTACTGTTATCAGTTCCCATTATGTTCCCTTGCTCTCCCGGGTTCTGTATTTAATTTTCCAACTATATACTGATTCGCCTAATCCCTTGTGTACGTATGAATCAGCGAGGTATTAAGTGTGCCACTCACTATTCCCTTACTGTTCCCTTCTTTAGTTCCAAGGGGAGACACCTTACTATCGGTCCAACTCCCAGGAGAACACGGTATTGTTGCTTATTCCGTATGTAGATTTATTTATTTTTCCATAGCGCTACATATCTTCCATAGCGCTACATATCATTCCGTTCCTAACAGCAATCCTGCAATCTGTGCTCTTTTCGGTTTATATTTCCATACCACCCCGTTACTCGTCCCGTTAGCCTGTCCGCTCACATCCCCGGATTCCAGCTCAGGTGACTTCGTGTCCGATTTGGTTCAGCAGAATACTACATCAATACGTCCAGCCGAGTCTAGGATATGGGTGAGGCCAGTATCCTTTCGTCAGACCTTTCGTATGCGTCAAACTGCTTGGGTCAAGTCTCCATCACCTTAAGCAACCCGTTGAGATATGAGTATGACTAGACGGTCAACAGGAAACTCGCCCTCCCGTTATTTAGAAAATAAAAAAATGTTCGGAAATCCCCCGGTGCTTACCCCAGTCTGGAAGTGTGCAAGCTCTGTCTGGAAATCCGTTCAGTCACTGTGGATGTAGCAAAGAGGAGACCAGGGACTCCTCACGCAAGAACTGTTTCAGGACAGGGCAGTCCTAACTTTTGCCGGAGCTGCATGCTCTGCTGCCGGAGTACTCAAGTTGACGGCAGTCCGCTGGTAAGACGGATCACTGAAATGGTCTCGCTGGAGGAGTCGACCGGCCGTCTCTTGCCCCACGTCCGGGCGCCAAAAACTGTGGACACTTTTTGTGACTGAAGACAGAGAAGAAAATTAAAATTAGTAAAAACCTTTTATTGATACATACCAGACAAAGGTAAAATGTCAGAGAAACACAGTCCTAGGACACCGCGCTTCATCTGCCTCGAGCGCAGATGTCCTTGTTCTTTTATACCTTTCTAATCTCCTGATCGTTGACCACGTAAGCAATAAAAATAGCGTCCTGACTCATTGTACTTTTCCAATTTTGTAAAGTCATTACCCTAAAGGTATATTTTCTTGTCACACACATTTATCAAAAGAAAACTTCCAGAAAGTATACATGCTTTTTGTCACGTACGCAAAACACAAACAAGTTTCATCATTCTGTCCTATTTTCTGTACACACATACATTTTGTTCAATTACATCATTTTATGTTTTTACACTGTCTATGAAACCTGCATGCTTCTTCTCAGCCCAACCACAGACAAACAAAAAGTAGCATCCCTGCAGAGTTCCACACATTTTTAATATAAAACTGCCCACAATCACACTATCACACTTCATATGAAAGCAGAAAGTTTATTAAAGAAAAAAGAAAAGATAATAAATGAGCAAAGAATGAGTATTCAACAAAAATATAAAAATGGACTGTTAAATTCACAAATAACAGTGCCTTAGAGCTGGAAATCCCCAGAGTTATCTATGCAGTATTGAATATCATCTTTTTTATAACCAAGGAATCAACAACTCAACAAAAATACATCATTTATTGGTAATCTTTTAAAGTAAATACAGTGGCATATAAGAACAAGCAACGGTCCATGGAGGAAATACATCAAATCTCCAAGAGGCAAATAATAGATGAATGGTCGAAGATATGAAAAAAATGGTAACACACGTAATAGATATCCTAAAGTTTTTAATTTTTTCTGCCAAAATTAAGATTTCAGGATTCTTTTGTTTAATAGAGTTATTAGTTTTGTGTAAATTATTTAGAAAAATAATATTTTGCTAAAAGTGAACCAATAAGAAAGTCCTATCATACATTTGGTATTAAAGAGCAACAGAATCAGGGCCTTCTTAAAGTATGGGCACAATGGTCACTGCCCCAGGAGCATAGGGGCCCACAATGTTTCTGATGCCTATGTATATTTCTGTTTTGCTATCAAAACAGGGGCCCCAGCACACTACTTTTCTTTCTTTGATCTTTCCATAAAATAATCAAGGAAGTTAGCAAAAGGTTGACACACAATGAACCAGATTGTTCACCAAAGTTCAAAGCGCTTTTTACACCAAACCTGGGGCCTCATGCATAACGCCGTGTGTAGAATTCGCACTATAACATGACGTAAGCACAAAAGCCAAAATGTGCTTACGCACAGAAAAATCAAGATACAGGAATCTGTGCGTTCGCCAACTTCCGCATTCTTCCGCTACATGAATCCCGCTCAGCGTGGAAATAAATGCACATGCACGCGCTTGCTGTCCCGCCCCAACTCCTCCCAGAATTACACCTCTTTGAATATGCAAATCAATATAAATAGACCTTAAGCCCAGCGTTCTGTGAAAAGGCAATGGCAAAAGTATGAGGAAAAATAGAAGAATTTCATCAAATACCAAATGGAGGCAAAGAAAAACGTACTATTTGTTGGTTTAAACAGTTATATAAGCAAGAAAAGGAAGTTCATCGAGTGACATAGTGTGTTGGAGAAACTCAAGCTCAAGTTCACAAAGTCGCACAGTGCCCCGAAATAAAAAAGTTGTCACATATCAAATTCGGCATGAAAAGGCGAGTTGTAGCCCACAGTCTGAGTGTCATATGAAAGCTTATTAAGGTACAGTGAAAAAAAAGGCACACAGTGTGAAAAAAAGCACGAAATGTCAACTTTAATCTCAAAATTTCCACTTTAATCACGTAGTTTATTTTGTCATTAAAGTAGAACATCATAAACTTCATCTTAAAATCGTTTAATTTACTAGTTTCTCAAATCCCATCGTAACTAAAGTAGCACGTTAAATGCTTTGTTTTGTATTTGATCTTCTATGTGCTCTATGTGCCTGAATCACTACGTGCTCTTCCTCCGACAGGACACAGAATCCATTATGTTCGTAATATTAAAGCTCTCTGAGTAATTAAAATACTGAGAAGTATACGTGATATCATTTTCATGATGATATGAGTTAAAGCATGTTATTAAACATGGGAACACGGTGGCGCAGTGATTGTTCATGTCTTACAGCAAGATGCTTGCTCCACCTTCAATGAAATGCTTTATTACAGAAGTACTGTCTCTTTCAAACGTACTAACCTCCAATTCCTGTCCTTACTTTTCTTTCTCCAAATACCCAATCGCCACACAATCAGCTCTGTAATAGACGTTAAGCCATCTGTAAGCTTAGAATGTCGATTCTTCAAAACGTTTAAGGAATATCGAAATATCTTCATAATGTTTAATTATTCTATCCATCTATCCTTCCAGTGTCGCGCCAGCCACAGCATGAAAACAGCGTGAGGCAGGAACAATCTGTGAACGAAGCTCAAGCTCACTAGTCCTGTGGCACCGTGTAGTTAAAGTTAAAGTTTTATCTGTATAATATAATCAACATATTTTGCAGCATTTCATCTTAAAAATGATATCGTCATCATACGTAAATACAGTACGCGCTTTATAAAGTGGCTCAGGATGTGCAATATTATAACTGTATCATAAGTACAATTACCTCACGGTAACTTGCAAGTACAAACAGTTCTACAAGGAGCACTTGAGCCACCGTTGTGGATGTGGATCTAAAAAAAAAAGAGTAACCACACAGGAACAGTAGCACTGCTTTGACGCTGGGTGCCGCCAGTCTGCAAAACCTAACGGAGAACTTGCGTACGACAGGGTATGAGGTACCGTGGAAAAGTGCGTGGCTTTACGCCAAGTGTAGGTTTTATACATCGTGATTTGAACATGGAAACGTTCTTATGCAACATTTCTGTGTGTACGCACAGTTTATACATGAGGCCCCTGGAGTTAAGAACAGAACGTAATTAGGAATGAAATTCTCAATTGTCTGTTTATTTCAACACTTGTATCTCATTGAACTTTTTCTGTAATTTCTTAAAGCTCTAACACTGTTAAATATGCACAGGAATCTTTAATCATCATGACATCACAGCGAGCGCATTATGTACTGCACCTAGCAATGTATAATGTGCAAAGCTCCAAAAATTGTAGTGCCTATGTAAGAAAGCACATAAAATATTCAACAAGATAATGAAAAGATATTAATAAAAGTCTTAATTAATATTAATGACACCCAAGAAACTTAAATGAATGCTAGGAATAAATTAATAACACATTCTTGACATGCATCTTCTGCACACAAAATTGTTTTGTTCATTAAAATTTATAGCAGGAGGGATCCAATTAACAAACACTTTGGTCATTTTAACCTAAGGTAGCAAATTCCTAATTTCCCAAAAAAAAATCCCTTCCATCACATTTGAATATGTGAATGTTTCATGTTTCTTCTGCTTTCTGAGTCATCTGTTTCCAGAAACTACAATTGACTGATTAAGTCGCTTCTTTATCTTGCTGATATTCCTCCAGGTTTCAGATTCAAACATGGTCACTGCCTTTGTGGAGTTTGTTGGCTTATCATTATCAAGTTATAGTTTTGCTTAAGAATATTTTGGAGTGCTTTTTAACATTTCTTCGGCTTTACATCCTTACACATATTGAAGGATGGGGGAAGACAGAGGAGGTCTACTGCAGGCCCTCATTTGTACTTTTTGTCTTCTTATAGTGCCTTGTTCCCTGAAGCTTTTGGTGATTATTCCCATTTAGCTCAATCAGAAGAACTCTGATGATGGACTAGATTGTCTAAACTTTAAATCAATAAAAATCAAATAAAGATTCTTTCAAAAACAAGGAATGCTTAAAAAGAGTAAAAAAATGTGAAATTTCCAACTTGTGTTTTTCCTAAGCTTTAGTTTTGGCTAATCTCCTTTGAAAACTGTCTGGTTGATCAATTGGCTGCCATCTGTCTACATTATGGATTCCCAACTCACAAGTTGCAAGCAGCGCCAATGCTAAGTTATTTTGCACCCTACGCCAAGCTTATTAGTGCATCAACTGACGGTTCAGTAGCTGACCCGTGTAGCTGGGTTTTACCCCCCTTATGATGTGCGCCCTAAGCAAATGCCTAATTGGCATTGCCTTAATGGTGGCACTGGCCATAGAGACAGTTTTGGTTTTCCTACCAGTGCTTGCTGTTCTTTCTAGAAAGATACTTTTGGTAGTCACATTAACACGTCCTCATGGCTTCTCCTCAGGATACTTGTTTTTTTTCTCCCATTTTCCCAAAGATGTATGTTGGGCTGCCTAGTGACTCTCCTTTTGTGTTGGTGATTGCTGGGATTGCATTGCAAACTTCTTGCTTGTGGATTTGTTGAGCTAAGATCTTATTAGCTTTCTCTCTGTGTTCATAGTAATGGTGTCCTGATTTAAAAATGAGTTGTTCTGTTTCTTTAGTTGTCAAGAGGTTGAGTTTTGAATGCAGAGCCTGCGTTTACCTATGAAGAGCCTCACTTGAACACCTGGCATGTTCTTGGTCTATTATAGTAATTTCGTTGATTAGCTCTGATATCTTCTTGGTTTCCAATTTATTTCTGTGGGAAAGATATGAAATAATCTGCCCTTTTACGAAGGTCTTCAGGGTTTCCCAGACTATTCCTACAGAGACCTCTGAAGATGTATTTGTCTCTAGAAAAAAGCTGATTTGTTTGGATATAAATTCTGTACAGTTCTCATCTGCTAATAAAAGTGGTTTAAGACGCCATCTGCGAGATGAGTATGTGGGGCATAATGATTTTAGCTCCAAGATCAAAGGGCCATGGTTGGAAATAACAATAGCGTTGTACTTGCGAGATTTAATCGTAGGCAAGAAATTGTTATCTACAAATAAATAATCGATTCTTGAGTAGCAGTAATGCACTGGTGAATAGAAGGAATGTGCTCTTGAGTTTGGGTTTAGAAATCTCCAGGGGGTCTGATAAGTTGTGATCAGATACAAACTGTAATCGTCTTTGCAGTGTTAGATGTCCTCATCCCTGTGACAGGAGATCTATCTAAGAGTGCATTTAAAACACAATTAAAGTCCCCAGCCATTATAATTTTATGAGTGTTCACCTTGGGAATGGGTGTAAATAGATTTTGCATGAATTCCCATTCATCCACATTGGGTGCATAAACATGTATCAAAATCACTTTAAAGTTAAATAAATTACCCATGACAATCACATATCTCGCTTCAGGATCTGATACAACATCTGATACTACAAATGAGACTGTTCTATGTATAAGAATTCCCACACCTCTAATTTTCTTTGTAAAGCTAGAATGGAATATTTGGCCAGTCCAATCTTTTTGCAGATGGAACTGATCTTTGTTTAATAAGTGGGTCTCCTGTAAAAATACTATTTTAGCGTTTAGACCTGTTAGGTGAGAGAATACTTTCTTTCTCTTTAATATGTGATTCAGGCCTTTAACATTCCAGCTCACAAAGTTAATTGTCCCGTCATGGAGACATTGATTCTGAAATTTTGATGTCATTTTGTAGTCTTAACTGAAAATGAGACAGCTAAATTTCCAATTTATTGCCATAAAGCCTATTGTTACGTTGGCACTTATCATTATAAGGATAGATTAGATAAAGCTTGCTCTCTTTCTCTCCCCCCCAGTCCCCCCACCCCCATGACTTTCCGTTTGTGTTGGTGATTGCTGGGATTGCATTGCGAACTTCTTGCTTGTGAATTTGTTGAGCTAAGATACTTGTTTTTTTTTCTCCCATTTTCCCAAAGATGTGTGTTGGGCTGCCTGGTGACTCTAAATTGTGCCTGTATGAGTACCTGTGACTTGAGATAGAATGACAATCCATTCACAGTTGGTCCCTGATAACCATTGGATATCTCCGGGCCTTACATCACAAAAATAGTCTTAGGCAAGTATGAAACTGAATAAATTAATACTGATGGTTCAGTTTTATAAATAGGATTAAAACATCAAGGTTCTACTTCTCCTTGAAAATGTTTCTTGACATGGTAAAAGATTGGGTGTAGATATCATTTTCAGCTGTTTACCAAAATGTGTGTTGCACTCCTTAAACATCCTTACCGATTCTAGTGTTTACTAGAGATTTCCCCAGAAATTCCATGCCCCATTTCTGATAAAGAGCGGAGCATTTTCCAGCTCACTTGTCCTATGTCATTATAAACAGTTACCACTCCCACATTCAAGTCACCAAAGTAGCAGTTCCAATCCCAACAACTCATTTTAAGGAGGTGGCAGTCTTGTATTGTGCACAGCTGCTTAATAGTTTGTAATGAACACAGCATACCTGCGAAGTGTCAAGTATGTTAGCAGTAGTAAGCAAGGCTCTGAGGCAGGTGGTTGGAAACCAGACACTGGAACACCATTTATTAATATGCCAATACAAGTCAGTTTTTAGCTCCATTTATTATTTTTAGGCATTGTGTTACTATGTCAATGTTGCAAGTAGGGAAGACCTAGCAAAGGCCAAATGTTCATATTTAAGTAATAGTGTACGTAGCAAAGGGCGGCACGGTGGCCCAGTGGTAGCGCTGCTGCCTCGCAGTTAGGAGACCCAGGTTCACTTCCTGGGTCCTCCCTGCGTGGAGTTTGCATGTTCTCCCCGTGTCTGCGTGGGTTTCCCCCGGGCGCTCCGGTTTCCTCCCACAGTCCAAAGACATACAAGTTAGGTGGATTGGCGATTCTAAATTGTCCCTAGTGTGTGGGTGTGTTTGTGTGTGTCCTGTGGTGGGTTGGCACCCTGCCCAGGATTAGTTCCTGCCTTGTGCCCTGTGTTGGCTGGGATTGGCTCCAGCAGACCCCCATGACCCTGTGTCCAGATTCAGCGGGTTGGAAAATGGATGGATGGATGGATGTAGCAAAATACATCAAACACCAAAATCTCAATCAGAGTTCATTCAGTGACCTAAAAGAGTCATATTTTTGGACATTACATTGTCATGACTGCGTTATAAAAGGTGTTTGTTCCCAAAATGTTTATCCTGTCCACTGGGTGTTAGGACTTGGTTGAGGTTCCACCTTCAGCTACTCCTCTGGCCTCCAGTTTGCTCAGCCCCACTTTCGGTGTTTCTTACAGTGGGAGGGGCAGGACGAATAAGACCTGGGACTTAGCTGGGGCTCTTTGAACTAGCGCTGTGCATTAGTGACTTCACAGAAGCCTCTTGTCAGGCTCCTTTTGTGGATTTTATAATTTTGATCATTTGGAAAAACACAGCTCACACCCTAAAGTGGGTCACAATGAAGGAAAGTGAAAGTATAATTGAGCTAAGTGATAAAAATATAAAAAATACAGCAAATTAACCAATTATATATATATTTTTTGTAACAAGACCAGCAACCAGGGTGGCCTTTCAGCACTGGCATTGAATAACCGTCCCCTTCTTTACAATACACTCTTTTTGATTTTTTTTTTAAAACTCCAGTTGCAGTCTCTGCTTTTTCCCCTACCCTCGTTATTTTCCATTTTATTTGCAGTTAATCACAGCACATCACTAGCATTTTAACAATTGTACAAAGATGTCAAAGATAGGCATTCTACAAAAATTCTTAAATCTTTAATATTAGCCATATTACTTGTCAAAGACTGGTAATATGATCAAATTTTAAATATTTGATATCCCTTGCACACGTGTACCTTCTGCGCCTTTCCTCTATGTCTGAACCTCTCTTGAACAGCACTCCCTTTCTCAAGCACATTACCGTAAAGACTGCTCTCATTCTCTTTCATTTCAAAGTGACTTGCTCGCCTTCTGTTCGCTTTCATACTTCCCATCTTTGATAGCGACTGTCAGTGTGCCTCCTACACCTTTACTTCTCCTCGTCCCTCATTTTGATTGTGTCACCAAAGCCAAATTGACCAATCAGATTGCTCAAAGGCACCAGACACACTCAGACCTTAGTGTTTAATTATAGAGTAGATTGTGATGTTGTCTGGCAGAATTCAGCCTACCATAATTATCTCTCTACAGTATTATAATAAAAAAAAATCCTGTGATGAGACGAGTCTTTTTAGCTTGCGACGAGATGTGACTTTTTCAGAGAGATACTTTCATGTCCCGCGAGACGAGACTTTCTGCCAAGAGATTAAGCACCCAGGGCCAGAAATAAAAGACAAAGAGATAGATGACAAAGTGGAACGTCATGAAGAGGTTCAAAAACATTGGCACGATACACATGCAGAGCATGTTAGAGATAATGAAAGTTCCAAAATTCGAAAGTCTCAAAAAATGATAGTAAAGATTACATTAGCGCAAGCAAATGGAAATTATTACTCGGTGAAATAACGGAACAGCGAAAAGAGATTGAATATATTGTTCGGATTTAAACTTTAAGTTGTAGATCGTCTAATTTGTGTTGCCATCAGGGAAAAGTAGTGTTTCTTCCCAATGAAGAGGCGTATCCACGACAATTAAAAGATTTGTTGTTTGGTGAAAGTGAAATCCACATACGTGAGCGGCAGAGATGTGAAGTGGCTGGCACATAGCGCAGGCCTATGGGTCTTGGCAAATGAAGCGAGCAGGGGGCAAAGCCCTCTAGTTTTAAATAAAATTGTTATGCATGATAATAAAAAGTGACATTGTGGTTCAGTGGTTAGTGCCGCCAGCATCCAGGTTTGAAATCCTTCATTTGGTTATTGTTTCTGTGAACGCCGTACTTTCCGTATGTCTGTGTGGGTTTTTCTTTGTGTACTCTGTAGGTTACTTTAATGAATGACTCTGAAATTGGCCCTATGTGAGAGTGGGTGCATTCAAGACTGGATCCAACATCTAGCGCTATCAGGATAGGCTCCAGCCTTCCATGATTCTGAACTGAATTAAATTTGAGAATGTTATGCTATGTTATGCACTCTACAACAAAAAAGCTGGACCTTCATATACAAATATGATATCATGGTTCCAGATTTTTGTAACCCACGAATCTTTATCAGTGCAAGAAAGAAAATTATTGTATCCAGTAAAGCAAACCAAGTCTGGCATGTACAGTCTTTAAAAAAAAAACAATGCAAATGATGCAGTACAAATTACTCTGGTAATTATTTGCAATCATTTGATCATTTTTATTTCTTAAAATATCCTTATTTCTTTAAAATAACTTTTAAAGAGCCATTACACTGACATGGCATTTAGTGCTTCCACCTCACAGATCCAAAATCTTGAGTTTTAATCCTGGCCCAGTCTCTGCCTGTGCGGAATTAACATGTTCTTCCTGTGTCTGCATCAGTTTTCTTTGGGTATGCTAGTACTCCTCTTATATCCCAAAGTGCATGTTGGAATACCTAAAATAGACTAAAGCCCCATCCATAGCTGGTTCCTGCATTGCACTCATTGCTACCAAGAAAAGCTCCAACCCTTATCATCTTAATGTGTCTTTAAGTGGGTTGGAAAATGGATGGGTGACATTTTTAAAAATTCATATAAGCCAAATCAACTTTAAAATAAGGAAGAAATTAATACAAATAAGATCTATGGAGTGTTTTTTTTTTATTCCCAAGGCTGCTCTGACATCACTAACGATCATCAGCCATGGAAGACTTGAAGAAATTCCTTAATGAGCCTCTTAAAGGATTGAACATGAGGATTAAACTGAAATCAGCTCCTCCAAAGCTGAAGACTCTGGAGAAATAACAACATCACTGAAGATCAATGTACTGTAATTGAAGTGTCAATTCACTGATTCCTACATCTAGACCTTAAAGACCTTAAAGAAACAAAATTAATTTTCTCAGGTGCAGATTGAAATGCTCCTAAAAGAACTGAATTGCAGTTAAAACACTCACTGGCGGGCGGCATGGTGGCGCAATGGTAGTGCTGCTGCCTCGCAGTATGGAGACCTGGGTTTGCTTCCCAGGTCCTCCCTGCGTGGATTTTGCATGTTCTCCCCGTGTCTGCATGGGTTTCCTCCGGGTGCTCTGGTTTCCTCCCACACTCCAAACACATGCAGGTTAGGTGGATTGGTGATCCTAAATTGTCCCTAGTGTGTGTTTGTGTGTGTGTGTGTGTGTGTGCCCTGCCTGGGATTTGTTTCCTGCCTTGCGCCCTGTGTTGGCTGGGATTGGCTCCAGCAGACCCGTGACCCTGTAGTTAGGATATAGCGGGTTGGATAATGGATGGATGGATGGAGACTCACTGGCTGAGTCCATGTTAATCTATAATGAAAATGTAAAAAAATGAAAGACACCATCCCGGCCTTGTACCGTAGAAAAGCATTTAACAGTTTATCTTAGGATAGAAAACATCTTAATAATAATCCAAAAGATACAATTAAGGAATCATTCAGTCTTTACAACACTTTCCATAGAAATTCTAGAAACTGGAAAGCACTGTGGCCCATTATTTTAAAAAGTGAGCATTAAAAAGAACATGAAATAGTTAAAAGCAATAGCACCAACTACACCATTAATAAGCAGTGCCCGCAGGAGATACAAGAAAGAGAAAAAGGAAAAAAAAAATAATAATAATAATAATAATGCTACAGTTCACAGAACAATGAAGGTGTGTTTCAGGTGCACTCCATAATTTAAAAGAATTTACTTTTTAAAAACAGAACTTTACTAAAACTTTCCTAACAAAACCTTTACAATAGAAACAGAACATTCAACTTATTGAAAAGAACATTTAGTCCTATAGTCCACTCCTTTGCTCCGTGCCTCCTCTGTTTGAATGTATCTGTGTCTCTGGGTAAGTCCCCTTCAGACTTTGTATATTATTTATAGATAAATAGCAACATGCATGCTAATGGATAGCTAGGCAGCTGACGTGATGTAGCTGTGCTAAAGCCTAAAGCATAGAAAGTCAAGTAAACAATAATATTAATGCTTACAGTTGTATCTTTTGCATATTATTACTGTATGTGCTGCCTCTGCCAGTCTTTTGCCTTTCACTCATTGTTCCATGGGTAGGTTCCTGCTCTCCACTCTCCCTAAAATTGAATTTATCAAATCCAGCGAATTGATGGTGGACATGTTATTATGCATATTACATTCACAGGGATAGCTCTACAAACTCACACACCACCATGTACGTTTAAGAAAGGTTGGAAATCAAGGAGATTTGAACCCTTATACAGGTATCATTGGAGTCTGGTTCTTCCTCTTAGTCTTACTTTGGTATTACCCTGTGGCTTTTTCATAAAGCTTCGACATGTAGAGAGCCTTTTGACCAAAGATTTCTAATTTTATTAATTTGGTGAAACATTAGTAGATGGGCGGCACGGTGGCGCAGTGGGTAGACCTGGGGACCTGGGTTCGCTTCCCGGGTCTTCCCTGCGTGGAGTTTGCATGTTCTCCCTGTGTCTGCGTGGGTTTGCTCCGGTTTCCTCCCACAGTCCAAAGACATGCAGGTTAGGTGGATTGGCGATTCTAAATTGGCCCTAGTGTGTGCTTGGTGTGTGGGTGTGTTTGTGTGTGTCCTGCGGTGGGTTGGCACCCTGCCCAGGATTGGTTCCCTGCCTTGTGCCCTGTGTTGGCTGGGATTGGCTCCAGCAGACCCCCGTGACCCTGTGTTCGGATTCAGCGGGTTGGAAAATGGATGGATGGATGTAGAGAGCCTTTTGACCAAAGATTTCTAATTTTATTAATTTGGTGAAACATTAGTAGATGGGCAGCACGGTGGCGCAGTGGGTAGACCTGGGGACCTGGGTTCGCTTCCCGGGTCCTCCCTGCATGGAGTCTGCATGTTCTCCCCGTGTCTGCGTGGGTTTCCTCCGGGCGCTACGGTTTCCTCCCACAGTCCAAAGACATGCAGGTTAGGTGGATTGGCGATTCTAAATGGGCCCTAGTGTGTGTTTGGTGTGTGGGTGTGTTTGTGTGTGTCCTGCGGTGGGTTGGCACCCTGCCCGGGATTGGTTTCCTGCCTTGTGCCCTGTGTTGGCTGGGATTGGCTCCAGCAGACCCCCGTGACCCTGTGTTCGGATTCAGCGGGTTGGAAAATGGATGGATTGATTAGAAGTAGATAGAAAAGGTTCTCAGTCCAGATCTTGAGTCTGTACTTAACCAAGCTGTGAAGTGAAGACCTTTGCTTTTTCCATTTCTTTTATTTATAAGGTTGTAGGATAGGTAGAATCTCCTTTGGGCCAAGTATTTGAAGTTAGCCAGAGAAGGGAAATGTCCTGATAGGTGGAGCCGGTGTGGATGGAGCCTTCCTAGTTTGAAGAGAGATAAAGACATGCTCTACAACATCAGGAGCTCTGGTGCCTTCTCACACTGGGTGACCCTTCTACCTGGAATAGAGGTGGTTGCTGTACAGGAAAATGTTCAGGGTGGCACATTTACACTCCATGTGTTGTGCTCCCGTCTCCTCGATCTGCATGATCACATCTCAATGGAACCCAGGAACCTCTTTCTCTTCTCTGCACTCCTCCTCCCACTATGGCTGGTTGTTAAGGAACACTCTTCTCAAACTCTCCCACTGTGCAAGTCAGTGAAATGATGTCTAATAAAATGCATGCTTGTACCCCTGCTTTTTTAAACACACACGAATATATGAGGTAATACCTCAGCAAACTGTATATAGAGCAAACCTGTCATTTTTCTTGATCTATCTTTAAAAAGATAATTCAATAAATTAAATAAATAATGAAATATACTTTGTTAACTTTACACTCAGGTTTTAAATGTTATAAGCAATGGCACTGCGCCAAATTTATTTTTTGTTTTTGTAATGATTATCATGAGGATCCCACAATGGCATAGTGGCAGCACTGTTGCCTCGCAATAACGAGACCAGGGTTCATGACCTGTGTGCTCCCTTTGTGGAGTTTTTATGTTCTCCCCGTGTCTGTGTGGGATTCCTCCCACAGGCCTAAGCCATTCAGGTTTGGTGAAGAACTAGCATTGCTAAAGTGACCCTATAGTGTGTGTTTTCCCTGCAACAGACTGGCACCCTGTGTAGTGATTGTTCCTGCCTTGTGCCCAATGACTATCTGGATAGGCTCCAGCTGCCCTACAACCCTGCCCTACATTAGTGGGTTAGGAAAATGGATGGATGATTATATAAAGTGTCATCTAGTGGGCAAAACATATTACTGTACTTTGCAATTGTTTTGGTTCTGAAAGAATTTGAGTCAGTAAAGTGGGTGCTAATCAGAGTTTCAAAAGTCATGAGTATAGTTTGCGTCAATGAAAGGTGCAAGTGGCAGGGGGTTCCTTGTGTGATCTCACCTAGGGCTCCAAATGATGTTGGACCACCACTGTCCTGGGGAATTCTTCAGGAAGCAGAAAGTGTAAGTGCTGGCAAACAAATGATTAATATTATTACATTTGTAATGGAAATCCCATTTTCTTCATTTGTCAAATTAGTAAGCTAGTGAAAATGGTTCATCCTCTCACTGTCAAAAAGAACTTAAAAAGATTTTATAAAGTTATACATTATGATGGACAGCACCCTTGGGCTAACATCCTGTTCAAGATGGGTGCTGGTCCATTACCTTGCCAGAAGGCAAGGGTGAAGATAAAATATAATATTTCATGTTCTCTTGAGGAGAATGGCAGAAGATGCCAACAATACAGTATATAGAGTTTGTTAGCAACCCCACTTGGATGGAACAGGGACATTTAGCCATCAGGGAGGCCAGTGTAATGGAAGGACAGGGGAAAACAATGGAAAATGGTTCCATTAGATGGTAGCATCCCTGGGTTAGGAATTCTCAGATGGACACCCGCAGGGCATACTGGGACCTGGAGTCCCATGGGGCAAGCCTGTTGGGTTCTGTGAAGGAGCATTTTAAGCTTGGCATCCTTACTTTCAAGGACTTCTGTTTGACCTGGAAGTGTTCTGAACAGGCTATGCCCAACAGCAGAAGTACTTCCAGGTCTGAAATAAAAGGAGTAGCTTCACCTCACCCAGGCGAGTTGGAGTTGGGTGGAACATGGATAAAACTCACCTGGGAATAGTGGAGGAGAAGATAGGCAGAAAGAAGGAAGAAGAATTGTGTGGTGCCTTTATGCAATTATATAACGAAGCCTTTGTTGAAGTATTGGTGCTCATTAACCTTTTTTTCAAACCAGGACTTGTGTCTGGTGTATGGGGCAATGTTACACCCCCACTGGTCACAATATACATGGATTGGAACAAACTAATTTTCTGGGATGTGGAAAAAAGCAGATAATAATTTATCAGATATTTTTGGTTCTTTTAATAGTTTCTGGCCTTCAGCCTCAAGTTCATATTTAAATATAACGTCATGTGAGAGGATCAAAATGAAATTTGTTATTGTGTATCACAGTAGTATAACCACCATACATTACTGTAAATAAAACATTAAATGATATATACAAGTAACTCTCAGTGGTTATTATGAGCGACTGTTGGGTAGTTTTAGGAGCTTTGGGTAAAATCTGTGCCTGAATCCACAGATATGAATGCTGGTGGTCCCACACTGTTTGTCAGATCAGAGGAAAGAGGAAACTGCCTGGGCAGGATGGACTGGGCAGATACACCATACGATACTGTATTGTAAAGCAGTGTGTGATATATCACAATTTTCTCTTGTCTTTTTTCCTTCCAGTGAGATTGCTATAACATTTTGAAAACTGAGTTTTGTTGAAACAAGACTGGGATACGGTCAAAGTGTTGGGGGTACCAACCTTGGTAGACATCATTTAACAGGCGTGTCACAGAAGAAAATAAAGGCCAACATAAAAGTTAAGGCTATTTCAAAAGTAGACTTGCTACAAATTAAGTTCTTTGCGGATAAATGTGACTTGATGGAAGCAGAGTCTAGTATGAATGCTGAATTCTGGTTATGCACGTTCTTAAATTAGGGAAGAACTGGAAAAGACAAAAAGTCAGGCAGAAGTGACTTTAAGTGTCTATGCTTTGTTCTAGGGAAACAAATGTGTAACAAATTCTTCCCTGTCATATTTACCTGAACAGTAAGTGTGATAGTCTCCATATGGAATGTGTCCATTACAGGTTTACTATTTTCTCTTTCCATGTTATGTTCATAAAATTTCATGTTCTATCAGACAGTTGTGGCGAGTGCCCTCTTCTATGCGGTGGTGTGCTGGGGAGGCAGCATAAAGAAGAGGGACGCCTCATGCCTGAACAAACTGGTGAGGAAGGTAGGCTCTATTATAGACACGGAGCTGGACAGTTTGACATCTGTGGCAGAGCGACAGGCGCTGAGCAGGCTCCTGTCAATTATGGAGAATCCACTGCATCCACTAAACAGTGTCATCTACAGACAGAGGAGCAGCTTCAGCGACAGACTGCTGTCACCGTCCTGCTCCACTGACAGACTGAGGAGATCGTTCCTCCCCCACACTATGCGGCTCTTCAATTCCACCTGGGGGGGGTAAACGTTAACATTATACAAAGTTATTGTCTATCTGTATACCTGCATTGTTATCACTCTTTAATTTAATATTGTTCTTTATCAGTATGCTGCTGCTGGAGTATATGAAATTCCCCTTGGGATTAACAAAGTATCTATCTATCTATCTATCTATCTATCTATCTATCTATCTATCTATCTATCTATCTATCTATCTATCTATCTATCTATCTATCTATCTATCTATCTATCTATCTATCTATCTATCTATCTATCTATCTATCTATCTATCTATCTATCTATCTATCTATCTATCTATCTAAAATGTCCCAATGTGATTCTCTTTTCTCCATTTGTTGTAATTCCCACATTTGAAGTGCTTTCAGTCGTTTGATGTCTTGCTTTCTCATGGTGTTTGTCTTCAACTAGCAAAGCACAAGACTCTACACTATTGGCTGCACCATTCTCTTTGTCATGTTCTTACTTAGGCCATTTCTAAATAATGAAGCTATTCCTATTGCCATTCTTTTTATTTCTTAGTCATGTTAGAGTGTTATTTGAGTTGGCTTGCAACACAGAAGAAATGCTAATTTTAGCTTTATACATTAAAAAATATAATTATTGATTAACAAAAGAAGACTTTTTTTTGTATAAAAGCTACAAAGTGGACCATAAAGGGCAATACATATTATTAATAATCTTTCAGCATAATCATTTTAAACAGGTATGCCTTTAGCATTGCAACAATAACGGTCTTATAAACCTATAATCAACCTATAATAATGTGTTTTTCATTTTCAGTTTTTCAAACTATATCAGATTGTGAGATAATTTTTAAAGTTCTTTTATTATCCTTGGGTAGTTTATACCATTAACCGTTACCAGATCATAACTTCTCAGACCAGTTTAATTTAAGTCGGAGTCATGGGGGACTAGAGCCTATTGTGGCAGCATGAGGTGCAAAGCCGAAACCAGTCAAGGGCAGAAGCGACTCCATTGCATGGCCAACTCATGCACATACACACAATCACTTACACTGGACTAGAATATCCTAATCAATATGTGAATATGGAAAGAAAACCCACACAGACATGGAGAGAACATGCAGGATTTTCACAAATATTATACAGACATGGGATTGAACCCAGAACTCAAGATCTGTGAAATGGCAGGGCAACTCACTGCACCACCATACCACCCCCAAACTAATGAATTCTTCTTCAGCCAACTAAAAAATTAAAACAGAACCTGAATGTCTTTGCCTTTTAGAGGTGGCTGGAGGCTACAAAAGCCCTTCTCCTAGGGAATATACTGACTTCACAATAGCTCATCAATCTTTCAGCAGAATTGACTTTTTCTTGACAAGTAATTCAACTGTGACAGTCTTGTCCAATCCACAGATTCGCCCAATTATCATCTCTGATCATGCATCAATTACCAGATGGAGCTAGAAAAACTTATATTTAAGCACAGGTTTTATATTTGCTTCAAAAGTAGGAGTGTTGCAAGGAAGTTAATTATTCTTTGCACATCTCTCAAACAATACTTTGAGAAACAGTAGTCTTCATAAAAATTGTAACAAAATATATGAAAAGGTCAGGAGATAAAACAAAGAGTTACAATGAAGTTAAAACAAAATAGATCAAAAACATGACTATAAACTAGATATTAATACTAAACTATCAACATCAATAATACAAAGCACAGTGATACAGTTTGTCTTATAGATACTTAGAACATACAACATGAGGGTAAAAATGGATGATATCTCATAATTTGGTAAAAAGAGGAAACTGTTTATCCTGTGGATAAGGAATGAAAGGGGGAATGTCATTTAGAACAAACTAACTATAAAAAAAGATTTATGAAATCACATATTACCAACAATCAAAGTAAACATATCAAAAATGATTTTTTGTATGAATTGTCACAATGTCACAGCAGAGAATGCAAGACTCTGCTGATGGAAGAAAAGTTCTGCCTGCTATAACTGACTTTAAGGGGAAGAAAAGGAGAAGGTGGAAACCTCTTGACAAAAGCAATGAAGGAAGGATGAGGGTAATATTGTCATCAGTGGGGGGGCCTAAATGATTAGCAGATGCATTTCATTTCAAATGTTTTTGCATGTATAACTTTTGTTTTGATGACCTGTTGCATCATATTCAACCCTTTGTTCATCATTAATGGCATCCACATAATCAACTTCTCCTTGAAATTCACCATTTTGGATATACAGTGCCACATCCTCATTGCTGCATAGTTAGAAAAATGTCTGGGCACTGGCATGTGGTTAGTGTCTCTAAGTCTGACATCATTTTTTCCATGAGTGCATAAAGTATAAGTCAGCCTTAATTGTGTGCCCACCACCCCCTTGCCCTTCCATTACCTTGGCATTCTGTTCAAGATGCCAAAAGAAACATCACAGTGGAGATTTTAACTTTAAAATATTTTAAATGACTGGACAATTCTATCCTGGTATAGCAAAAACAATATTATAGGACCACTATGCTCACATGTACGCAGTGCAGTGAAATTCTTTTGTGCATGCGCTAATCAATATGCAATACATTGCTGCTCTCCTGATCTGAGATTAGTGAGAATAACAGCCTTACCTTGAAAATTCTATCCATCCATCCATCCATCCATCCATCCATCCATCCATCCATCCATCCATTATCCAACCCATTATATCCTAACTACAGGGTCATGGGGGTCTGCTGGAGCCAATCCCAGCCAACACAGGGCGCAAGGCAGGAAACAAACCCTGGGCAGGGCGCCAGCCCACCACAGTGAAAATTCTATGATCCTTATAAAAGTGTGCAAACAGAATTAAATCTGAAGACAAAGTAAATATTGCAGGAAATAACAGAAATGTTTGAAGCATGATATAATTAATCCAGACCACTGTAATCATCCAAGTGATATGACAAAGTCCCACATATATGTGAGCTTAAATTAATAAGTGCACGATGGCACTGCATAAACAAACAAAAAACAAAATGCCAATCCTCAGCTCTCTTAAAATGCCTTCTGGAACAAGTTTTCAAATAGCTAATTGTTTCTAGAGAAGGTCAGTTTTTGGGAGCTCTATACTGGTAGGCTCGCATCAAAGAAATGATGCCTCCTTCCAGGGCTGGACGGTTTTTATAAGGCTGTGACAGGAAGGGGTGGGGCCTCTCTGTGTATGTTACAGGCCCTCATTGGGTGTCATCTCAGAGCAGTGGGAGGAAGAGAGAGAACAGTTAGCAACAGCACTCCCTTGTGTTCCAGAATGGTATTACATGATTGGTTTGAGCCATGAAGGTGATCCTCAGGAACTCATGTGACATCACGCAAAGCTGTACAGATGTTACTGTCAGATCCCAGTTCAGTAAAAAACTCCAGATACACTTTGGAGAGACAGGGATGATTTACCGATAAAATAAACTGTTTATCAATTAACTATTTTGAAAAATGAAACCAGCAATCCTGGAAGAGTTCAATTTTTTCTTAAGAAGCTTATGTAGAGTATAACTTCATGATCAGGCCAAAGACAATCCAATCAAATTCCTGGTAAATACATATGAAAAAACATTACTCTACTGATGGATACAAGAGAGAAAGAAATGAGACACAAGATGTAGGACAATTCAAAAACAAGAATACATTCCCAATATTTGGTGGATGCCCAGAGACCTGAATGATAATAATTTAAAGCAAGAAAACTCAAATTCCTTTAAAAGGGCTGCATACATTCAGAACTTCCCAGACTCATAGCTAAAACCGGGATAGCTGTGAGAAGTGATGTACAAACATAACATTCACAAAGTGTGGTTCAATATCTCTCTATTATAATAAAAAAATCCTGGGAAGAGACGAGACTTTTTAGCCTGGACGACACGTGATTTTTTCAGAGAAAGATGGTTTCAAGTCCCACAAGATGAGACTTTGTGCCAAGAGATTTAACCACGCCCGGGGCCGGAAATAAAAGACAAAGAGTAGATGGCAAAGTAGAACATCGTAAAGATTTCAGAAATGTTGGCGCGATACACATGCAGAGCAGGTTAGAAATAATGAAAGTACTAAACTTGGAAAGTCTCAAAAAAATGATAGTAAAGATAGCATTAGGGAAAACAAACGGAAATTATTACTCAGTGAAATAACGGAACAGCGAAAAAAGGTCGAATATATTGTTTGGATTTAAACTTTAAGTTGGAGACTTGTAGATCAACAAATTTGTGTTGCCATCAGAGGAATAAATGTAGTGTTTCTTCCAAATGAAGAGATGTATCTGTGAGAATTAAAAGATTTGTTGTTTGGTGAAAGTAAAATCCACATACGCGAAAGGCAGACACAAAAAAAAAAGAAAAGAAGACATAGCTGTACTGTTTAATTTGTGAAAGAATTCACAGCATTCATTGTTTTATTTTATCCTAATTTCCTTACACCTGGCCGCTCCAAATCTTGTTTCCTGGAACTTACTTGACTTTGGGAGTCTCTGTTGTTTGCGTGTTTCATTTGAACATTTTCCAAAGAAGGTGTTCCCCACAACCATTGTTTTCATTTCATACCATATACTTGCTAGGCAGGGACCCAATTGTGCCATTTCCTTAGACAGCTGGAAACCATCTTAAAAAAAATGTTGAAACAGGTCAAGCTGGATCCATTGCTTTTCAATAATTGCATCATATCTGTCTGTTGCTGAGAGAATAGTCATCTGGTGTAGCATTAAGCTCTTTTGTCCTGCACATTCAGATGATGCTGCAATTCAGGACCGGAGTTTAGAAACTCCACCCTGGATAGTGAATAGCAGACAAATCCAGGACTGGTTGACTTGCAATTTCACCCCAAACTGGGTTTGGCACTGCCTCTTAATGCCTCTCCTCTCCTCTCCTCTGCAGATCCAGAGAATCATGGTTCGACAACACGCGATGTCACTTTTGGGACACTTGAACCTACCTCATTGACTTGATAACTGGCACCTCTGCCATCTCTCTTCAGTCTGGCCAGAGACTCCTGTCTGTAAAGACGTACTTTGAGAACCACTTTGTTTTTTTGTGTGCAACAATATATGGGAAAAACCTTTCAGTGCACCAGGTTCTTCATATTTGTTTGTGATTTCTATTACACTAGTCAGGTAATAAATTATGATGTGCATTGGATCCTGCCAGATAAGCCTTTGGGGAAAGGTTCAAGTCTACCCCAGGTCAAACCAGGTATTAATGGAAGCAAGTTGAGTGTATGGCGTGAGGAGCTATACTTAGGTGATTGAGACTGGAGCTCAAACATATGAGTTGACTCCGGCAATAACAGAGTCACTTATTTGACATGGCATTTGATTTGTTTAAAATGGCGTCAGGAAGATTATATGCAGTTGGTGCAGGTAGATGTAACAGTAATTTCAAGAGCAGATTCCATTCACTTCAGTGTAATCAAGACGCAACAAACAACTTTACTAACATTATAGATTAACCTTTTTGCAGTATCCTGCTAACAAAGGTTTAAAAGAAAATTCAGCTATATTATGTATACAGGTGGAGTATCTCTAATATAAAATTCCAAAATCGGAAATTCTCCAGAATCTGAAACATTTTGAATGCCGATATGATGCCAGTGGAAAATTCCACACCAGGGGTCTCTTTTGTAAAACTTTATATGGATTTGTGTGTGAAACAACAATTTATTTATTTGTATAGCCCAAAATCACACAAGAAATGCGGCAATGGGCTATAACACGTCCTGTTTCTTGACAGCCCTCCAGCCTTGACTCCCTAAGATCACAAGAACTGCCCCCCACCAAAAAAACCCTTGTAGGGAAAAAAAATTGGATGAAATCTTGGGAAAGGCAATTCAGAGAAAGACTTAGGTTGTGCATTGGAGCTAACTTACTTGGCAGTAATTGGCATTATTTGAGTCAGATAAACCTTCCACAACCCTAATCTTAACCATAGTTTTATAGGGCAGAGCTCTGGAGGTCTACAGCTTGATTCTATTAGTGGTGATTGGAATCAACTCCACCTACTTGGACTGCCAATTGGAGTCAACTTTGCCTACTTGGAGCTCCAGAGTGGAGGATCAAAGATAAATAGTTGAGAAAGCGACACATGATTGATAATGTAGCAATACCCCGTAAAGCATTCAACGACGCTAAGAAACAAAACATGACCTATGAGCTTTGTCCACAGTGAAGTGACATAATAACACCTGCTTTCAAAAGTGCTGCACAACAGTTTACAATTGCAGATGACTTGTACGTTAGTGGAAGCAAAAGCAGCATCATTCTTGCTAGGTAGCCTTATTGCAAAATAAGTGCAGTAAAGTGCTGTGATTACTTTAGGAGAACTGGTCACTGCTGCAAATTGCCTTTTTATGTTGGCCAGAAACACGTTATGTTTTATGTATTTTCACGTACACCATGCAAAAATTGGATATAGCGCCTTGCCAGTCAGGTAATGACTTCCAACACAGCAGGCATGACTGAGTGAAGGATGACCGAGGTATTCCTGACATTTTGGCCAATTTCCTGAAAAGTGACAACAGGTAGCTGATATAAGCTGACAAGTTTCTTCAGTGCAAATAGACAGCATTGGCCCCTTTAAAAGTCTTAAATAGTCTGTATTTCATATTAATCACTTTTGAGGTGTAATATGTTTGTCATGTCAACACACATTATAATAACAGGTGCTGAGATGTCACCCGCTGCCCTCGGGTCCCAATTCATGTGGTTCATCATGTGGTGGGTATGGCAACGTGCTATCAGCACATCTCCCAGCCTCCCTTCTCCCTCCTCAGTGATAAGAATTATTATATAATAAATAATATTATAATAATTATTATATAATATATATTATAATGAGCCATCATTTAGCTGGTTTGCCTGCATTTCTCTACTTGATCAAGGATGTCCCCAAGATATCTCATTATGTATATATAAACATACCAAAATCTGAAAATATCTGGAATCCAAAATAATTCCAGTCCAAGGCATTACAGATTAGGGATAGGATATATAAGATTATATAATGCTGAGCAGCTACTGCACCTAGCCTCATTTAGCACACTAACATTTAAAGGTCTAACATACTTTAATCTTTTCCTCTCTTCTCCTCTTCTTTCTTTCTTTTTCTCCCTTAAAAAAATGCAAGATGGCTAGGGATCTGCACAGGCAAGCGGAAGGTTGCCGGTTCGAATCCAGTAAACACCAAAAATGACTCTACTTCGTTGGGCCCTTGAGCAAGGCCCTTCCCCTGCAATTGCTCCATCCTGGGTATGACATTAATCTGCATCCAGCCCTGCATGTAGGCCTTCCAACCTTGCATTGGCACTCCAGCTACCATAAAAAACCTCACATCGTTCCATTCCATCTGAACTAGTGTGGTGCTGAGGTGTCACCTGTCGCATGGCTGGCACTCAGGTCCTAATCTGGGATCCTGAGTCAGTTTGTCATGTTGTGGGTGCAGCAATGCACTGTATGCGCATGTGTTCCTAACCTCTCCTCATACAGGATATGTCTCCTACTGTAGACTGCCTATCTCCCATGCTTATTTGTCTAAAGTCTAAACCAATTCAATGTGCTATTAAAGTAGTTTTTATTATTTAATTTATTGATTTAGCTTTTTAATTGTTCATCAGACAAACAAGTGCTTTGCACAGTGTACCATTTTCTCAGGTATTATTCCATGTGCTCCTGACTGCTTAAATAAAAGACAGCTGCATACATGCATTTAGTTAGATATCATTTCACTGTCCTATATAGTAGGAGAGTTTTGAGAAGGGTACTCCTTGACAGCCAGCCTTCCGTCTTCTTGGGCTCCGCTCTGGTTAGCAGAAAGCAGCCACAGTGGGAGGATGAATTCAGAGAAGTTAAAGAGGCGCCCAGCTCTGAGTGCCATTTGATTACAATCATGTTGATAAGTGGAGATGACGACGCACTGCACATGAGACCCTGTGCACCCTGAATCATTTGCCGCAATAGAGATTAATTTTCACCCAGAGCTGTGCTTAAAGGCAATGCGGACAAAGCCTATGCCCTGAACCAATTTTTAAATACATTTTCCCTCCCACTGCCACCTTCTTCCAATGACCAGTCTCCCCAAGCCATTCTTGCAACATCCACAACTCCTACCACATCAACAGAAGTAAGAAGACAAGTGAGGAAGCGACACACAGCAAAAGCCAAAGGATCAGACAGAGTCAGTCCTCAAGTTCTTAAGGCCTGTGCGGACCAATTTTGTTGTTTCTTCTGTCACCTGTTCAGTCTGTCCCTAAGGATTTAGTAAGTGCTGCTGCTATGGGAAACATGGTGCATTGTTCCGAGCTAGATGGTGAATGAACTTCCTATCCTTGGCCTTATGATTTGATGTTTGGTACCTTTCTGCACTGATAAAATGTTATTCACACTCAAGCTATAGACAAGACTGAGTGAACTGTTTGCTTTTTCTGGTCAAAGAAGAGCAGAAATAGGTTATATGAATGAAACCTTTCATAGCCTTAAGAAAACGGTGCGGAGACTCTTCTAATGGTCTTTGATCTCGATGCAAAGATGGTGAGCGATCTTAAAGTTGCAGGAGGTGCAAGCAAGCCAACTATAGCTCAAAGCAAAGACTACATAAGGAGTTCCATTAGGTGACCTAAGTCACAAGTAAAGCCTTTGTTTCTAGGCAACATAACATGACACATTGTCAGTGTATGACTCAAATAATTTTCTGCTTGTAAAGTACCTGTGTTATTATTTTTAATGTAGCTGGCAGCTGTGTCACCCCTGCTTGGCATTACACATTGTGGCAGAGACTGCTGTAAACCACATCTGCAATAATTTCACATTTATAAGCCCTGTCAAAGTCCTCTTGCAAGGATGCCACTTCATAGCTTGGTGACTTAGGGCCAAGCCCTTACACCCCCTTGCCGTTAAAACTCACATATGCCCTTTGATGGGAATAGAGCTGAGCTTTTCCATATTGTACTCAATGGAGGAAAACGCTCTCCTACCTCCAGGGCTCCTGTAATGCTACATCTTTCCACGCTTCTTCATTTTCCGAATTTCAGATCACTGTATTGACATTACCTGGGGATTATCTACCTGCCTCCCTCTACCTTGGAAGCATTAGATAAGAAGTTGGGGAGGCAGAGCATGAGCCATCACTCAACAATCTACATCCCCTCAAACGTAACAAATGAGCCGTTGTTTAAAAACTGCAGTTTCCGTAATAAACTGATGCATTCAATCTAGATTTGTAGATGCATCTGGGATCCCATTTATAGTTTTAGTTTAATTGCTAGCAGATGTATTCTGTGAATGCAAAAAAAAAAAATCCCATGTTTATTGCACTCTAGCTAAAATTGCCATTAAATGCCAATTCAATTTTTAGCAAGTTGCCCCATCTGTTAAGTCATAAAACACTTCTGGAACAATTTATTAATAATCCTGAAAAATATCGCTATGCTTTCCTACACTACCCATGTAGGATTCGTGTTCCAAAGAAAAATAATTCATTGATGGATCACTTTTAACAGAAAAGAATTACAGGTTTTTCTACTTACACTATTCCATTTTAATTGTTTTTTTTTCTTTTACTTTTTATGTTTTGTTTTCTTCCCTAACTCACCATTTAAAATTCAAAAAGAAGTGCTAAAACTTAAGAAATTTGTTAAGCTGGGAATCCTCAATTGGAGAACAGGGGTAGAGTAAGGAAAAATAAATACACCAAGACCGACTTGCATCACTTTAAAAGAATTGCCATTCTTGGTTCGCCTGTTTGTTTAATTTGTATAAATATAACAAAATGTTTCTGTAAAGAATTAGCTAATCATCTTTGTTGTCAGTTCATATTCACATTTTATTTGTTGGATAACATAAAGAAGGGAATTCTACACCCCTGGTGTTGTTCTACATTATATTATTAGCCAGCTGGTTCCATTTAGGCGGCACGGTGGTGCAGTGGTAGTGCTGCTGCCTCGCAGTTAGGAGACCCGGGTTCACTTCCCGGGTCCTCCCTGCGTGGAGTTTGCATGTTCTCCCCGTGTCTGCATGGATTTCCTTCGGGTGCTCCAGTTTCCTCCCACAGTTCAAAGACATGCAGGTTAGGTGCATTGGCGATCCTAAATTGTCCCTAGTGTGTGTGCCCTGTGGTGGGCTGGCACCCTGCCGGGGGTTTGTTTCTGCCTTGTGTGCTGGGATTGGCTCCAGCAGACCCCCATGACCCTGTGTTAGGACATAGCAGGATGGATAATGACTGACTGACTAGTTCCATTTAAATTGGCCACTGATTTTTTGGTCATGAACTTTGGCCACTTTGATGGACTCCAGTATAAGCAAAGTGTCGCCATGAGGCAACGGTAGATATATGAAAGGGGCAGAGTACAATGGGGCTGTGGAAAACAGATGAAAATGTGATGTTCATTCAAATGCTATTGGAGAAAAGTGCAAATGCACAGGGGTATAAGTTCTGTACACAAGCTTGAGTTCCAGGAGCACCAGTGAAAGACAGAAAGAGAGAGAACCACAACCTGAAAGGAAGCACAAAATGTTCCTGTCTGGATGCACTAAGTTGGGTTACCACACAGATGGTGGGGACTCCCTCGACTCCACAGTCTAGAGAGAGAGACACTGCAAATAGGAAGAGCAGGCAAAAGGTTGCAAAATCTCCTGGCTAAAAGACACCAGCACATGGCTACTATCTGGGCAGCTGTCTACCCATTTTAGGGTAGGTCCAGAAAGACCTGACAATGGACCACCCTGTCAGTGTTATGATTTAGCTTCATTTATATTTTTTTGCTGTTTTCTCATTAGGTTTAGCTTTGATTTTTTACACTTATGATGGGTATTTGAGCATGATGTGTCCACATTTACCATTATTTTTAGTACCTGAAAAGTATTTAAAGTGGTGACAATAATTTTGGGCCATTTCTAACACTGTTTTGTTTTACTTATGGGCACCACCATTCTCTGACCACAGGAGATAGAGAACAACTCCTGGTTGTCAAGGGTCATGGTCATAGTTTTGGCGGCACATGGTGTCAGTAGTGGGATCACTTAAAAGTCATCTCTGAAGTCCCATCTCCATCGAAAATGGTGGATATTCTAACAAACCTCTTCTGCTCTTCTGGTTATGAACATTTAGGGATGTTCCTTTGACTCTGATTTTCATTTTGCATATTTTATTTTCCTGCTTCTTCCAAAAATCTTTTTATTTTAGTTTTAGCTTTGTGTTTGACAATGTCTCTTCTTCTCCTTTGATTTTAGACTGCTGTTTCCCACCTTATATCATTACAGTTAGGAGCAAAACAATGTGGATCCCAAGGCGTTCCCTGGTCATCTGGGTAATATAATCTTCCCAGCGAGCTCTGGGTTTCCTCCCAGCTGGTCATGCCCATAAAACCTCCATAGGGAGGCATCCAGGGGGCCTCCATATCTGATGCCCGAGCCACTTCATTTGGCTGCTCTTGATGCGGAGGGTCAGCAGCTTTACTCTGTGCCTCTACCTGTTGACTGTGCTTCTCACCCTTATCTCTGAGGGAGAGTCCATTTCAAAATCAAAAATTAACAAATCAGATATGAAAATGGCATTTAAACACCAGCCAGAGGAGGAACCCTAACTGAAATGTAACAGAACTGCTGAGTTGTCTAAGGGAAAACATCAGAAAAAAACATCCGGAGAAGTGGTACACTTAAAACTGGATTTTGCACCATGACCACTCACTTGCACACACCGCATTGTCAGTCAAGGAGTTTTTGAGCAAAAACAATGTGGTTATTCACCAGATCTTTATGTTCTTGAAAGGGCTGATTGAAGGGCAAAATGATTTGGTACCGTGGAAGAAATCCATGAAAAAGACCAGACCCTGTAGACATGACAACAAAAGATAAATACAGAAAATGTTTCCTTGAATGAGAGAAGCACTGAGACAAGAGTAGTGCATCTCGAGAAGAGTATTTTGAAGATGACAGTAAAGTTTTTTTCAAACAATTCTGGCATGTTTTGGGTTCCCCCTCAGACACAGTCGAGGTTGGAGTTTAATTGCATGTGTCTTCTGAACAGCTTACAAAACTATGAACAATAAATAATTCAATAAATAAATGAAAGTATACAGTGTATCACATGCAAAATATAAGCTAATATATATTTGTTCTTGAATGAGGACAATATGATGAGATTTAGTGCCAGCATCACTGGCTGCAGATCTACTATGAAAGTAATGATGCTTAAACTTCATGGCCCCTAATCTCATAGGGGCCCCGAAAGCAACTTTAGTCCAAATTGCTTAAAAAGTTTGAGTATCTACTGTACGAGAAGGGGTTACATTAAAAAAAAAACAAAAAAAAAACATGGTGATCTGTTGTGCAACATCCCCATTAATAATAATAATAATTTATATAGCGCTTTTCTCAGTAGTCAAAGCGCTATCCACACAGGAACGAACCAGGAAGCGAACCCACAATCTTCCACAGTCTCCTTACTGCAAAGCAGCACTACCACTGCGCCACCTGTGAGGACATTCTTCCATTGAAGAAGATAACAATGGTTACCCAGGTCTCAATGCTGAATCTGCAGGGGCTCCCATAACAGCTCAAGCTTCAGGGCCTCAAAAATGTAGGCCTGTCACTGACTGGCTTACAGTGACACTTTCCCATTGTAGGGATGCTGGTGTGTGTCCTTCCATGTGTTTCATGGCAGATGTCTGTTAGTTTTATTACTAGAGCTTGCTATTAGCATTCATCTGATCTTTATGACCAATAACGAAAAAACTCTTCCATATTCCCTGTTAGAAATTTTTAATTCATGAATTTTGGGCTTCTGACTTTCAGCATTGGTTTATACTGTTTATGAAAGTTTGCTAACAGCCTTGACTCCTGCCCATTTAGCATTTTTCATTTCTAGTTTGTGATTCTAAACCTCTGCCATTTGGCTTACTCTCAGGAAATACTATTTTCTTTTTTTCTGAATCAAAATATCTTCTGGTCACACATTAAAGCGCACGTTCATAACTTCAAAATTATTTCTGAGCAGCTAAAGCCACAAAGACTGTAACCTTTTATCAATCATGGGGCTTAATAATAAAGACAAAGTTGCTTTCTTACCTCCTCTTCCAGCCTGTATATTTTTCTGGACAAGCTAGTGAAGTCCTACAAAGACATGTATCTCTTACTACATTATCCATCCATCCATCCATTCATTATCCAACCCACTATATACTAACTACTGGGTCACGGGGATCTGCTGGAGCCAATCCCAGTTAACACAGGGCACAAGGCAGCAAACAAACCCCGGGCAGGGCGCCAGCCCACCGCAGTACTACATTTTCCTTGTATGTAAAAAAAAAAAAATTGAGAGCACTTTGATTGTTTCTCATATGAAAACATTTCATAATTCAACTGTTTTTAAATTAAGTTACAACTTAAAGAATTAACATTACAGGTGTCAAGAAATGTACATCTTATATTATAAGTAGTTCAGCCTCAGTTGTCAAAGGGCCACTTGACACCAACAGGACAAAGTACAAGAGATGATAGGAGAAGTAATGCTGATTCGGGGTCACACTTATCAATCTGTAGTTCTGATGCCACTAACCCATGAGAACAGCCATGGCACTGGCTGTCACTGTTCACCAAGACACCTTTACCATGTCATTTATCATCTAAAATAGAGGTCCCCAACTCCAGTCCTGGAAGGCCACAGTGGCTGCAGGTTTTCATTCTAACCCTTTTCTTAATTAGTGACCTGTTTTTGCTTATAATTAACTTTTATTTGAATTTACTCTTGAAGACTCATACACCCCTCTATTGTTTCGTTTTCCCTAACAATAATGAGATGCAAAATGAGCCAAAACATGACCAGCAAACTGTGCCCATCATACAATATCTGAAAATAAAGAAAGATGAAGGTGCCAGAAATGTTGATCTGCTCAGGTCCACCAAAACATTTTGATGGTGCTCTTAGAAAAGAGAAAATCAACAATTTCAGAAATGTATTATGTTGCACAATGAGAGCAGCAACGAGCTATGGAATTAAAGAAAGAGTTTAATTAACAATAAGAATTTGTGCCTAATTAAGCAACTGGTTGTAGTGAAATTGGAGTTTGAGGCCCTGACTAAGTTGGCCTTCTGTTACTTGATTCACTTCACATTTCATTTCTATTTGGGTGCCATTTAAGGATTGCAATGAAGAAATTCAGGGGAACAAATCTTTAAAAACAAGTCAATTAAAATAATAGCAAAAGGAGTTAATTAGCAGCAAAAACATTTCACCGATTAAGAAAAGGGTTTGAATGAAAATCTTCAGCTACTGTGGCCCTCCAGGACGGGAGTTGGGGACCCCTGATCTAAAAGGACCTCAGAAGAACAGAATAAGGCATCCAAATCACTTCTCCTTGAAGGACAACGTTTATGTTGTAGTCTTTCATTCAAAGCATAGGCTATGTTTGCACATCCAGTTCACAACATCTCGTTAAACAGGCACTTTTGGTCTGGAACCCAACTCTTTTTCTATCTTGCTTGTGTTCTTTCAGCACATACACAGAGCATTCATATGATATGAGCGTGAAGGACTTCACAGCAATAGGATGAAAATTTTAAAATGAGTTCAGCAAGAACACAGGGACACAGTTGGAAATTTGTAAATTTCACGCAAACATTAGGAAGGTTTTCTTCAAACAGAGGACCACAGACACTTGGAGTGAGGTGAATGGCCTGTTCTAGTCAAAATCTTTCTAATATTCCACTGAAAACTTTTTAAAATGATGCGTTATAATCTGAATAGTAACAAATAAAATACACTAATACGGCTTGCCCCTAATGGCTCCAAGATAGACTCTGGCTTCCCACATCTCTGAATTGCAATGTATGAATTAGGAAAATGAATGGCTAAACAATAGGTTAATTTATGCACATCTCCAAAAGCAGATGTCATTCATTTTTCATAACGGCTTATTCCAGCATAGGATCATGGGTGACTGAAGCCCATTCTGGCATGACTTGTACAAGGCAAGAACTAACACTGGGAGGCAGGCCAGACCATCCCAAAGCATGGAGTTTATTCAATATCTATCCAGTCATCCAGCCATTATCTAACCCTATTAAACAGTTTAGGGGACATCGGAAATTCAGTGCCTGTAACTCGAAAAAGAAAATAAAAATCAGTAATTAGGTCTTTCAGATAGTACCATAGGATCTCAAAGGCTCACATTATTTGAAAAATTCAGTTTTCACAAGGTTGTACCTTGCTGTTATATTAGCCTGCAGTTACCTAGTCATAAATATTTTATGTGAGGTAAATTTTAATAGAGAACATTTTTCAAAACCTAAAGCTAAGGAGACATTAATTTATTGTAGGAGAAGGAAAATAACACCAGTGAATGATATACAACTACTGTCACTATTGAAGTGGAAAAGAAAATTATTATTTATTCTACATTTTCCATTCATTCCACTGCTTGTTTTCACTTAACAGTAAAAACATCTGGAACCAGATAAAATTAAATATGAACACCATTTTTTAAATATTCTAATTATGTACGTTAATGATTCGTTTTATCTCAGATTATCCTGGATCAAATTTCCTTTCAAGTTTTTAGAGATATTTTTTTGTTTTCTCAAATCTGCAACCATTTATTCAAGTGAGGGCAACAACTAGCAGCATAGCTAAAATTCCCAGATTTTATAATACAGTATGTCATACTGCACGAAGCCATGAATTAAATTTGCTTCAGCATCTTGGCTATTCTGAATAGATTCAGAACCAGCACGGCAAATAGTGAAACATCTAGGTGTATAAAACAACAATTAGAATAGTGGCAACAATTACAATATGATATTGTTTCATCAATCAATCAACATTTTGATCAATTTGGGTAAATTGTCTCTGTCAGCATAAATGACCTAGAGACCTCAATCCAATAAATTTTCATTTTCCATACAAGTGGTAGTTTAGCAAACTATAAAAAAACAAACATTACAGACCTCTTCTTGTTGCATTTAGGGCTTTATGTTCAGATGCTTAGGGTTCAAGTACCCAAAAGCAAGGCACCAGCATCATATTGACTGGTCATTCCATCTTCATATACATCTCTGTGGCTCCTTATGGAATCTGTCCTTGCTCCTTTGTTTCCTCTTCAGGGTGTCCTCTTCTCCTCTAGAAAATCTAAGATTTGTTGGCCATCACTGTGACCTAACTTGTCATATGTCATCAGTGCCTGGCATCACGTGGAAGAGCTGCTTAAACCTGTTGGAGGACGGCATAGACACGCACATCCCTGCTCAATCTATACAAAGGCAGCCAACTCTCTATATTTCCTTCATGGCAGAGCATGAGGATTAACATGCTTGGTGATGTTTTATTACAGCCAGGGCCTTTTCCCTGGCTTGTATTTATTCACAGTTTTAATGCTGTTTTTATTAATATTGAATTATTATTCATATTTTGTGTCACTTCTTTTGGTTTTGTTTATTATTAATAAGTTAAGTGCCACTCCATATACTTTGAAGGTGGAGCCCCAGTGGACAGGAACAAGTTTGGTGTCACTTCTGCTGGGTTCTCCCTCTGGTTCCATGACAAAATAGCAGTGGTGCATTGGATTTTCTAGTGGAGGTTACTGTATCCTGTGACGGATGGCCGGGATCCATGCCTGGCCGGGACGCCCCTTCACCACATCTGCCAGGGGGACAAGGGTGGGAAGCCCAGTATCTCCCCCTGGACGCTAGATGGCAGCCTTCCTGGGTTGCAGCAGTGCCTCGGACTCCCCCAGGGCTTTATGGGGGTTGGAGTTCTGTGCAGCTCTGTGGGGTTCCTCAGGCAGCACCAGGGGGTGCTGCAGCAGGAGCTGCTGGCCCCTTTTGGGCACTGATTTCACCTTACCCGGAAGTGCAGCCGGATGTTGCCAATCAAGCACGTGGAGCACTTCCGGGTACCCAATAAAAGGGAGCCAGTGACCACCACTCAGCAGCCAGAATCGGAAGGAAGAGGACGAGGTTGCCAGGGAGGAGTGGTGGTGCCAGAGACAGGAGTATACGTGCTTGGTGTTAACTGTATGCTGTGCTTGGGACTGTGTTGTGGCTGGAGGGATTATGGGGAAGACGTGCCCTCCAGCTGAAGAAAAATAAAGAATTGTTTTATTTTACACGTGCCTCCCTTGTTCAATCTGTGTCAGGTCGGGCGCTATATAGTGTCCTTCTTACAATCCTTACTTCTTGATTTATTTGCGGTTTCTTAGAGTTTTTGTTTTGTTATTTCTTTTTATTTGCTGGATTGCGTATTGAGACATAATTTCATAATTGCTCTTTTGAGCTTTTTGTTATATTCTTCTCTTTTTGTAAAATAAATTCCTTTTGTAAAGATTATCTTTTTTTTTGTTCTTTATTTTGCCTTTTACAATTTCTTGTATTAGGAATTTGTTAGTTTTCACATACCCCATGGGGTCAGAGTGGAGGGTCAGCCATTGAACAGCGCCCCTGGAGCAATCAAAGGTTAAGGGCCTAGCAGAGTAGAATCTCTTTTGGCAGTGACGGGGATTCGAACCAGCAACCTTCGGGATACCAGCGCAGATCCTTAGCCTCAGAGCCACCACTCCGCCTGTGTTTTTTGTTACTGTGTTTAAAGTTTCTCTCCCTTGTAGGACATTTTTGTATATCTGGGGTCTTGTTTTAGATTTTTTGAATTTTCAAAACCAGCTGCCCATTTGTTAACCTGTCTAGACTGAAGCCTATAGGTAGCTGTTGGGGAACTGGCTGCCTTGGGTGAGCATCTTCTGAGCAGGCCAGTGAATGTTCTGGCCCAATTTTTTTGTGTCCAAATTCAGAGGACTCACTCTGTTTCACTGTGCTTTTGAGTTCATGTTACAACAGGAGATTTCTTTGACAGCTCTGGGCTTGTTTGATGTTCTACATGTTACAAGCTCTTTTTCATTTTCCTTGCATGACTTTAATTGTTGATCTACAATTCTGATGCTTGCAGAGTTAGGGGTTCCCATAACTGTTCCACTACCTACTCACCCACTGTATTTTTTGTGTTCTTAGTCCAATAGAATCGACTAACTCACCTTGATCACATTTTGGTCCTGTGACTTCCCCATCAGTGGATTCTACATTCTCCGTTGTCAGATACTAATACAGCAAACCCTCCCATAGTGCACTTTTCATTTAAAATTCTTCACAGACTTTGCATTGCTCCCCATAAGCACCATCTGAGGGATCTCACCCACTGATCCACTCTGCCATTTGTGTCACCTTGATTTACCTGGCAAGTTTCTCCACATTTTCAGGCACTGCCCTCTTGTTTTTTCTTTTGATCTTGCAAATTGCACTTTCATTAAATAGTCCTCTTTTACCCCAGACCTTCCATCTCTTAAACCTATCTATGCTATCTATTAACTCTCAATAAAGTAAACTATTCAGTCTCAGTACTCTGGCAGCCAAACTACATTCTGCTTCTCATTGAAGGCTCTAAGACTATTAATTACTCTGAGCAATTGGTAATCTTCCTTCTACAATTTATTTCATCTCAATTTGTCTGTGCCACAGATTAATGGAGCATCCAGCAGGTCAATTGAGAAGTGCACTTCTTCAGCTCAGCTGTTCAAATCCCCATGATACAGCATTCTTTCAGTGCTGCTCTCTATTGTTCGAGTGGTACACTTTGACTGTAGTTCCCTTTCCTTTCCGCCTTTTTTTCTGTGGGCTGCTTATCCTACAGTATCTAGTCCTTGGACTGAAATGGAATGGAGAGGGTTGGGAAGGCTTAATATGGTTGTGTTCCTTCTTATGTTTCTAATTGTCATGAGTCTTCTACATTGACTTCCCTTTATGGTTTAAACAGAATTTCTTCAGAGGGACACATTTCTCTCACTCTTGTATCACAATTTCAATTACTCCCAGTATACCTAATACATTTATGCAGTTCAACCTCAAAATAATTGTAATGAAAACATAGTATAGTAGAATTTATCTCATAGAATAGTGCAAGTAGTATAATCCCAGCAAATGACACTAAAATGACAATGAACAGAACATCCTACATATGCTTTTGCACTGATAGTATAGGATTTTTTTCTCTGTCTTAAGGCCTTAATGGGCTCTGGTTCTGTCCAGTACCAACACAGTTTTACTATTTCCTATGGCAACTACTAACAAGTTAATGAGTTCTTCACACAGGCAGATCACAGGAGATAGAGATGAGAAGCTAATTCTCATCCACGTAGATTATAAATGCAGGAGTGCACTTATCGCCAGACTTACACAGAATTCACCTAGAACCGTGTCCCGTATTTAAGAGCGACCATACAGTTTGCCTGTTGGAATGATCTACAAAAATGTACAGAAGTTTTCAGTTTCACTGGAGACAAAACTCCGATGACATGGGTTGGACACATAATTTTAAAGCTATGTTGAAAAAGGCAAATGTGTGCCTCTTCTTCCTTATGTCATCATTAACATCATTTTACAGTAGCAAAACTCCAACTTGGAATGATCAGGCCAATCCACCCCAAACAATTGTTTCAAGCTCTATCCAGGGGACTCCCATATGGGCTGAAGCCAGTTGTGGGATATAATCATTCCATTTTGTCCTGGATCTGCCTCTTGGGCTTGTTTCTGTGGCTTGTGCCTAGAACACCTCTCATTAGGATGCTCATGGGGCATTCTAACTACAAGCCTAAAGCATCTCAAATTGCTCTTCTAAGCTCCTCACCCTGCCATGGACACTGAACGCAGCTCCATACAGGACCCAAATTTAGGCTGCTTGTACTTGAAGTCTTGTTCTTTCATTTAAGGATGGGTATGTTGACTGCCTGGTAAATCGGTACAATGTCTGAGACATACTGTTGATGCAAAGATTCATTAATCAAGCCCACAATTAACTCTACTCTCACACTTGAACAAGACCCTCAAGGCTCTTGGCACCTCCATTTGGGACAGCTACCCACACTTAACATGAAGAGAACAAGTAGCACTTTTTCAGGAGAGGGCCATGTCCTCAAATGCCATTTGAATGTGCTAGTCTTCATCCTAACCACACCACATGCAGTTGTGAACCATTCCAGTGTGTGCCAAAGATCACAGTTAAATTAGGTCAAGATCAGAAAACCATCTGTAAACAGCAGAGATGCAACTCTTAGATTTCCAAACTGGATGTTCTCCAAACCTCAGCAGCACTCTGGTAATTGTGAACAGGAGAGGAGATAAAACACACCCTTGGCTGAGTCCAATGCCCACACTGAGTAGTCTCTACTTAACATTAAGTGCATGAACACATCTCTTGTTCTGTAAATACGAGTACAGCATTACACAATTTTAAGCTTTTTTTACACATCCACAAAACAGATGTAAACAGGACTGACAATTCAATGATCCATTAAATATTGGGACAAAGAATTGTTCCAATTTCCCACGGCCAGGACAAAATTCACATTATCCCTCTTGGAACTTAGGTTCAGCTATCAGACTGAGCCTAGTATCTCAGGTTTCCCAGAGAGTTAAAATAGTGTGATCCTTTTATAATTGTAAATATGGTCAATTCTTGTTATCCATGGGGTTAACTGTCATGGAAAACCAGATATGGAAACTACAGAAACTGATGGGAAAAACCATCACCATACAGGACGCTGGTTTACGAGGAAGAATGGTAGAGAGAGACAGGATTGGGTGGATGTGCGGTTGCTCTGCTCTTGTCCCGCGACGCTCAGTAATGATGTTTCTACAGGTTCACCTACAGAAACTTTGTAATGACTTTTATTTTGTCTACAGTGGTTCAATCATCTTTTAGGCACATTGTGAAAAACCACTAGTGACCATAGCAGGTCAAATCCAAAGACCTCACTAAACCATCAAATCAGTAGTAATAATAGGAGGTGTGTAACAAAGGGCAGAAACCTCATCAGTGTGAGCCTATGACCTGCACTTACTGGGAATTCCTCATTAATGGGGAACAAATTGCAAAACCCCTAATTCCCATCATGAATTGGATTCAACAGTTTACCCTGGCCTCTTGGTGCCAGGTAGGCTCAAATTGATCCATTCAGTGTAGCACACGTGCAGCTCTGGTCATCTAAGGTCATTACAGGCCTGGTATTGCTCAATCTAATTTTTCACTGCTGCATGATAGCCCTCTTGGAATTTTATTTTTCTTTCCTGTGCATGGCTACTGTTTTGTCTTGGTAGTGCTCTATATTACTTTACTTTCTCCTTTTTGTATTCTTTATTGTGTAGCCTTTGTCAGAATGCCTCAAATCCCATAGACTTAGCACTGTTTATAAGGTTTTATACTTTATAACTTCTCCCCACCTTCCCTTCTACATTTATAACCTCAGGCAATTAGGTGTAGTAAAAGACATGCAGGAGTTAAGTTTCACCTTAAATAATGTATTACTGATAATATTCAGAAATAATAACAATAAGCAAAGTACAAATGAATATTGGCAACCATACAACCTGATAAAATGCTGATGTGTAGTTTCAGGTGGCACACAGACTTGTAGTTACTTTAAATGTTTCTAGTTAAGACATCATTTTTGGTCAGCTTTCTTCAGAACAGGCCACATGCCAGTCTCAATATGGCTGACGAGTTGTGCTCCTCATGGCAATTGTGTGACAGAGAAATGCTTCTTCATGGTGATGGTGTAAGAGATAGGGTGGGATAAAGTAAGCAAATTTATAGATTCTCTGTCCAAACCCTACAGTCAATAGGGTGCCGTGGTACTTGATGGCTTCTGATTTAAAACCAAACAGACAGCTTTAGACCAATAGAATTCTAGTGTGACACAATGGTTTCACATCTGCCCCCAATACCATTTGTTAAGGTGAAACTTGCCATCTAGTATGTTGGTCTCCATGATTGAGACAGTCCTGCAGAGAATCACTTGCCAAACTGGTTTAAGACACTTCCCCCGACCCTGTCATAAAATTACAAAGACTCAGTCCTAAAAACTGGAAGTCAGGGTGGGGTTCTTAATTTATCAACTCATACATAAAACTTCACACCACAACAGCTACAAATAGGCCTAAGTAAACTGCGAGTTTACTCAAAATGGGGCACTTTTGTAATAGCAGAGAAGCAAATCTGTAGGAATGTAATCTACAGATAGTGAAGGTTTGACCCCAATTTCATAAATTGGGAAAAACACAATCAACTGTCAGTCCCGAGACTTTTGCACTGAACATTAAAGAGAAGCATAACTCAAAACACCCACACAATATACAGCACTTTTAACTTTTCCAGTCCAGTCTCATCCACCACTGTGCTCTTGCCACTGCAGTGCTTTTTAATCACTACTGCAACCTCAGCCACAAAGATGGACAAAACCCAAACCAATGTTTTTGGCATTGCCTCCTTCTAACTTGGAATATCCATTGGGTTGAAGAGTTCCTCAAGGTGCTCATTCGACTTTTTAACGATATCCCCAGTTAACAGAAATATGCCCCCCCCCCCACCTTACTAAGAACAACCATACATATGTAGTTCTTTCAGGTGGCAGACTCCAAGCTGGAATAATCAAGTCAATCTACCCCCAGCAATTGCCTCATTTCTATCCATGGGACTCCCATATGGTCTCAAGCCGGTTGTGGGATATAATCATTCCATCTTGTCCTGGATCTGCTTCTTGGATCTGTTCCTGTGGCTTGTGCCTCATACTCCACTTATTAGGATACTCATGGGACATTCTATCTAAAGCCCAAAGCATGTCAAATTAATCTTCTACTCCTTCTTTAATTATAAGCTCCTTACTCTACCATAAATACTGAAAGCAGCATCCTAGAGGAACCTCATTTTGCCCAATTGTACTTGAAGTCTTGTTCTTCCAGTAGTCACCCTTAGCTCTTATCAACAGGCGAGATGCAGCACTTTTAACAATTCCTGTCTCATCTCATCCCCCTTTTCAATCACTACAGCAACCTCAGCAACAGAGATGCGCCAAACCCAAACCAGTGTTTCTGGCACTGCCTTCTCCTAACCTGGCATATCCATCAGGTTTAAGAGTTCCTCAAAGTTCTCCTTCAACCTTTCAATGATATCTCCAGTTAAGGTCAATTTCTCCTCACCCTTGTGAAAAACTACCTCAGTGATATCCATCCTATATTTCCTGGATCACTGAGTGGTTTTGCCAGAACTTCTCATCAAGCTTCACCTATGCATTGGCACTTGCTTATGCTTTGGTTACCCTGACACATTTCTCTGGCCTACTAGCACCTTTCAATAAAATCTGGACATCGTTTTGCTAACATTGAATGAAAGGATACTTTCTTCAGTTTGGCAGAATATCTAACAGCTGGAGTGGCTGAGTAAAAGTAAGATGAGTAGCTAACACTTTAAAATCAGCATTATCGAATGTCTCCTAACTGGCAGCATTGCTGGGTGACAACAAGACAAGACTTAAAGGCCCTCCAGAAGGCTGTGTCATGTACTCAGAAATCAGACAGTGCCCGATTTGCATTTTTATTATGATGATATAATAAATCTGTTGCTTAAGAAGAAACTCTTCTTATGTGCACTGCCTACTACATGATAAAGCAAACTCAGAAACAGTTTGCTTTATCTGCCAGGAATAACTAAAAGAGCCCTGATTCATTGATTCTAACAATAATTCATGTGTGTAATGAATACTTTATCTTTGGACTATGTATTTCCCATTGTTGTATTCTATTATATATCATATTTTTGTTTCTTTACTGTATGTTTACAATGCAATACACATTATATGGTTAAATATTTTTATTGCTTCATTCTCTTGTTTATATTTTGTGACCTCAAGTGAGGGCCACAGAGCCCCCAAACCTCAGACACAATTGCACCATAACAGTCCCAGGTGCAAATACATCTTTTTTTATTCACAGTACCTTCTTTTTCCAGTATTCAAAGTTCACAGCACAATCACAAATGAACACAATGTCTCCTTATGCTCCTCGTGTTGAGTTGGGCTCTCTGCCTGCCAACTCTGCTTCTGCCATTGAAGTAAGATGACATCCTTTGATGATAGCACTTCCAGAGCCACGGCCTCACATAATGGAAGCATTTCCTGGTAACATGGAAGCCTCCTAGCCCAAGGAGGTGTATTCCCGACAGCATTCCTTAGCATCAGCTAAAGATCCAGACAGAGTAACCCTTCAAAACTACAAGTCCCAGGGAACCCTGCGGGTGTTGAGACTGGGGCAACACCAGAGAAGCACTGCTCCCAGTATCCCCAGTATCCCTCCCTCCATTCATAATTCTTTTATCTTGACTGGGACAGGAATCAAGCATCCGAACTATGCTGCATGCCCTCTCACACTGTTCTTCTGTTATGGCTGGGCAAGGATTCACACTCCATCCATGTAAGTACCATGGTGGACTCCAATCCATCCACCATGGTACTTACAATTTGTTAGTAAGATGAAGAGCCACTCAGTCAGTTATTCTGAAATGTGTTTAATCTAAGGCAAGGGCTTCATCCCCACAGAATTAGGTACAAGGTAGGAAACAGCCCTGGTGACCATATGATGTGAGAGGTCCCACTCTTACACAAACACACTCACATTAACACTGGGGCCAATCTGAAACTGGCAATCAACCTAATCTGCATATTTTTGGGGACCTTGGTGGAAAAACCACACAGACACAGGTATAACATAAAAACATCTCATAGACAACATCCAGACATTGGACTCAAACCCTGGGCACTAGATCTGTATAATAGCAGAGATAATCATTGCTCTATGACACCCTCAACTTATCATTTGAACTTTCGATTTGCATTACTTTTCACAAAACTGACATTAAACTTTGTCTTGCTTGTGATTTTGCAATTACAAAACGTGAAACTCCCTAAAATTAATTTTTGGGGTAGTTTTAATGTTTTTTTTTTTGAAGTAGAAAATAAGGAATATTGCTCCCTAAAGACTCTCACTTCCATGCTCAACTGGATTTCTTTTTCTGCAGCTGTGGTGTAACAACCGCGCTCATGGTCTGATGACAGCAAGTTACACACACCGGCAGTGCTGGAGTGAGGTCCCCTTCCTCCACTTAAGCTCCCCAGTTGATGGACAAACACAAATAAATAAATGAAAAATAAGGTTGAGTAAATGTAAAATGAATAGAAAAGAAAGATGAAATATTACTCACACACCAAATTTCCCATTAACAAAATAAATTCAAATATGTACAGTGATAGAGAAAAATAAAATGAATCAGATCACAACCTCCCTTGTTTTAACTATAAAACACAGTTACAAAATGAAGAGCAAACGTCGACACTCACTGAAATTCCAATATGAAAACTGAAAAATGAAAAATGGATAAAAGACGGCAAAAGTGATGAAATGAGAATAGAAACACAGTTCAAAGAGGGCTATTCTGAAATGTAAACCAAAACAATCCAGAGAGCAGTCGGACAGCTGTGGGTAGGGGATGATGAAAAGATCCAAAACACCTTACTGCCATGGATAACTGGATGAAAAGAGATGATACAGTAGGTTGTTCCTTTTGGTGAAATGATGGCTGTGTCCATCCATCCATTTTCCAACCCGCTGAATCCGAACACAGGGTCATGGGGGTCTGCTGGACCCAATCCCAGCCAACACAGGGCACAAGGCAGGAACCAATCCCGGGCAGGGTGTCATCCCACCGCATGATGGCTGTGTTTGTATGTTAAATCCTGGTCTTTTCTGATGCCTCCATTTCTTTCCTCATCCTTAATAAAATGAGAGGTCCTTTCATTAAAGATATGAGACACAGAACTTGACAACAGGAAATCCCCATCTCCAAAAAAGGTCAAGCACTGTCATTGGCGACATCCTAGCAATTTGCAGAGGGAAACTATTTTCCAGCTATTTTTTTAAATATACGAGAAAAGGATCAGACAACCACAACACTTATAAGCACTGAACAAATACAACTGGCATCTTTTGTAGCCCCACTACAACATAATGCCAGTGATCACCTGTACACCATTAAAATCAATTCTATTAATGTGTCATATTCTCATCACTGTGGAGGTGCAGAAAACAAGAAAACACATAAAAATGCAGCATTGCGTACATTACTGGGCTTTCTCCACAGGATAACTCACTATATAAAAGCCACTTAACCATTACTTAGTAACCAACATTTCTTGTTTCTTGATTTCTATAAATGAAGGCTCACATGTTCCATGCTGCACGGAATCTCAAGTTTTAATTTCTGTCTCTGATACATCTTTGGGATTGCAATTGCTAAGACTGTCAGCATAATTGGCAAAGTGGGTATCCTCTTCCCAGTACAAACACAACACAAGTGTGATAGCTCAACAAAATGTCAATATGTGACAGGAAATGAGTCTGGCATTTTTTTTCCCTCAAGAACTTTATTTATATAGTAAATGACAGATAGACTTATGACGGATTAATGTATGAAAACACTTCCAGACTGGCAATAACCACCCATCTTACCAAATCAATGAATGTCGTTGGAAGTAAAATGTCGTTTGATTTATTTAGGTTAGATTATGAACACTTTATTATCCCAGAGAGAGAAGATGGGAGATTATCAGCAGGAAAGTACAAAACACAAGGCATTTTCACACAGATGCAAGAAATAAGCCAAAACACACAAAACTGAAACCAAGCGTTGTCAAAAGTACATACACTCAAGATAACCTTTTTGCAAAGCAGAAGACTGAAATTAGCGGCAAATTCAATTTTGTGGAAATCCTTTTACTCATCGCTAATGTTTTGTGTCAGGGTCAGTTTCTTTTTGTGCATGTCACCTGGCTTCCTGCCCACTGAGCAGTGTGAGAGGCTCTGCCCATTACTGTTGACTTGTGTCATCTGCCCTGCTGGTGTTATGACAAGGTCATATGGAAGAGCGGAGTAGGGCTAACATCATGACTGTGGGCTTTTACTTTGATTATAAATGGGTGGTGTTTAAAATAAAAGGTTGATACACTAAAAAGGAATTAATTATGCATTTTTTTGAAGAACAAAAAGTGGATTCTGAAAGGTTTAGAATCATTTATTTTTGGATTGACTGGGTAACCTGTCATTTAAACCACTGACTCCCTGAAGGGAAGGTTGTTTTGTCTTATTGTAACTGAATAGCACAATTGTTTAAAGTAACTGGAAAGATATTAGTCTGGTCAAGTTAAAAATAATTAGAAGCTTACTGTCATGCATGCATGTTAGAGGACCACCTTACGGGCTCTGCCAAGGAATGTAATAAACCTTCAGGACAAGAGGGTTGTGCTATTGCTAACATTGTCTTCTCCTTCTCTCCACACAGCACCCAAGGAGAGCATTGGACTCCACTCCTTTCCGGACCCCTGTCCATAAGAATCCTGTCATTTATACAATTGCAAACCGTGACCTCGCCAATACAGGAGTTTCTTTTGTTTATCTTTCATTTATATTAAACAGGATGACCCGGTTGGCATCCCAAATTTTGATCCAGCAGTTACCAAACATCATTGGCAATGAATTATCTATAAATAAGAAGACCATTTAAAATCTCACTTGGCAGGCTATGTAGCCTTCAAGATAAGTTATTAGACTGTAAATCACCAGGCGGATGGCTCACTCCACAATATTAACTCACTCTGTAGCCCTGAGCAAATCACTTAACAGGGCTAGCGCTTCAAATATATAAAACACAAGCAATTTGACAATTGGGATTAAATAAGGTATTTTGGGAAAAAGTATTATCGAAATTAATGTTTCTTAAACTGTGTTCTGGGAAACTCCAGGGTTCCACAAAACCTCATAGAAGTTCCTTGAATCAAAAGTCCTAATCATAGACCTCTGTCACCTATACCCATCCATCACCCAACCTGCTATATCCTAACTACAGGGTCACGGGGGTCTGCTGGAGCCAATCCCGGCCAACACAGGGTGCAAGGCAGGAAACAATCCCCGGGCCAGCCCACCGCAGGGCACACGCACACACCAAGCACTAGGGTCAATTTAGGATCGCCAATGCACCTAACCTGCATGTCTTTGGACTGTTGGAGGAAACCCATGCAGACATGGGGAGAACATGCAAACTCCACGTAGGGAGGACCCGGGAAGCGAACCTGGGTCTCCTAACTGCAAGGCAGCAGCGCTACCCACTGCGCCCACTGTTCCACCCTGTCACCTATACACTCACTGCAAAAAAACAAATAATAATTTGCAATAGGCTAAGGAACGTAGACACTACACACTGGACAATTACAAAAACACCACCTAGTATAGCAAATCCATCAGTGATTTTAAACTTAAAAAACATGGATATGGCGCCAGTCCCATGAATTTATGGAGCCATCCTGATTAATACAAATAATTTGGTATGGTGGTGGCAGCAGTGTAATGGTGTGGGTTGGATGTTTGTGACACATATTGATTTCTCTAATAAAGCACTCAGAAGGAGGAGCTACTTCATCAAAAGAAGACAAACCTTTTTGTGTTGTGAAGGCCGTCCTCAATCAAGTCAGGAGCACACCTCAGCAACTCATTTCATAAAGAAGATTCACATTCCCAGCCAGAAGCTTTCTCATTTAATGGGAGCCGCTGTATCAAATGTATTGTATATACATGTCACCAGTTACTCCACTTCTTACAGGGAGTGCCCAGCATCTACAAAGGTGAAACTGGGAGAAGACTGTCAGATCAACTGAGGGAGCATGTCTGAGCTGATAGAATCAAAAACCTTATAAAACATTTTGCATCACTGGAACATAATCTAAACTCCTAGTTTGTATTCTTTCATCATCTCAAAGACAACTTCCAAAAGAAAACAGTAGAAGCTAAGCTCATTCTCAGAATTCTCCAGGACTTAATATTATCTGAAAACATTTTAATCTCTCCCTTCATCTTCTTTAATGGCAGCTTTTCATGATCACTCTTGCTTTCACCTCTTTCGTGTGTCTTGTCTTTACTGCCTTCTTACCTGTACTATGTACAGTGTCCTCCATAATGTTTGGGACAAAGACACATTTATCCTTGATTTAGCTCTCTGCTCCACACTTTCAAACAATTCAGATGTGATTAAAGTGCACATTGCAGACTTTTATTTAAGGGGATTTGCATAGATTTTGGTCTGACCATTGTCACAACACACATGTTGAGGGGGCAGCCAATGGGTCCAAATGAGCATGAAACAATCAGAGATAGGGGGTCGGAATGGAGTACTAAGCCTTTTTTCCTCTCCCAACAGACCAAATGAAGAAAAAAAAATATTTCTCACCTCAGTCCCAGACAACAGCACTTCCGGCTTCCCATGATGATGGCATGTCTGGTTCCCATCTGATGCCTTCTCTTCCGTCTCACAATGATGATATAACTTCCATCTGAAACCATTTCCGCTTCCTTTCTGGTTCTATTCCCTTCCTACCATTTCTCCATGAAAGATCCTTGAATGTATCCTCTCATTGTCAAATGTGTATCTTCAATTTGAACCATAGCAACAGTCCTTTTTTTGAATTGGACCACTGACATTATATGTGAAATTCCCCCAACATCTTTTTTTTTGTTTTAATCTCTCTTTTGTTCTTCACACCATGTACAAGTTACAACACATTTTCTACATGATCCTACCATTTCAGGACACCATATTGTTTGGGACAATTGGCACCACAGGTGTTTGTGATTCCTCAGGTGTGCTTCATGGCTTCATAAGATGCCCAGGCTTGTTTCTACCCTTTGGAGTCTGGAGTTGCCATTGTTCAACATGAGGACAAGAGCTGTGCAAATGAAAGTCAATGAAGCCATTTTGAAGCTGAAAAACAACATAACACCGTTTGAGACATCCGTAAAACCTTAGGGTTACTTAAATAAAATATCTGGATTATTATTAAGAAGAAAAAATGCACTGGTGAGCTCAGGGCCAAGGAAGACCTCTACTGCTGATAACAGAAGAAGCCTCAGTTTGTTAAAGAAAAAGCCCCAAACACTTGTCCAACTGATCAGAAACAGACTTCAGGAGGCAGATATGTGTGTGTCAAAGTCAACTATCAGCAGAAGACTTCATGAACAGAAATGCAGAAGCCACACTACAACAGGCAAACAGCTACTTAGCCACCAAAGCGGGATGGCCAGATTACAGTTTGTGAAAAAGGACTTCAAAGAGCCTGCAGAATTCTGGATTAAGGTCTTGTGGACAGACAAGACAAAAATGAACTTGCATCAGAGTGATGGCAAGAGCAAAGTGTGGAGACCAAAAGGAACTGCCCTAGATCCAAAACATACCACCTCATCTGTTAAACATGGTGTTGGGGGTGTTATGGATTGGGCATGTATGGCTGCCACAGGTCCTGGAACACTTCTCTTCACTGATGATAGAACTGCTGATGGCACTGGCACAATTAAGTCTAAGTTGAATAGAAACATCTTTTCAAGTTCCAGTAAATGAATCCAAACTCCTTGGATGGCACTTCATCTTACAACAAGATAATGATCCAAACATACTGCTGAGGCAACACAGGAGTTTTTCAAAGATAAAACTGGAAAATTCTTGAATGACCAAGCCAGTCATCTGATTTAAATGCAACTGAGCAGATCTTCCATATGCTAAAGAGAAAACATAAGGTGACAAGCCCCAAAACAAGCAGGAGCTGAAGATGGCTGCATCAGAGGCTTGGCAGAGCAACACCAGAGAGGATCCACAGCACCGGGTGATGTCTATGAATTGCAGACTTCAAGCACAGCACAGGGATATGCAACATAGCGCTAAACATGACTGTTTTAATATACCCACCATTGCCATGTCCCAAATATTATGGTGTCCTGAAATGGAGAGGAAACCACGTAAAAAAGTGTCTGCAAATCCTCTTCAATTAAAGTGTGCAATGTGTACTTTGGTCACGTCTGAATTGTTTGGTTTGCAATTTCAAAGTGTGGAGCAAAGGAGTAAATCAAGGAAAAAAGTCTCATTATCCCAAACATCTTGGAGGGCACTGTATGGTATCTGCTTCTTTTTTACTTTTCCAGTTACACACCTGATGAAGGCTACTTAGCCGAAACATTATATTTTGGGAATAACCTTTGGCTTTTCTTTTCTTTAACAGATGCACACTGACACCAGATGTCCTTCACTAGATACACAACAGATCTCATGGTCACACATATACTGCTTAAAATGTGTTAACAATGGATGGCCATCTAAACGTTCACATAACACCACAGTCCATGAAACATCAAGATGTCTGGGATCTGAAGTGCTGTAGTGCTGACATCACTAGCAATATTTTAACATTAGCTGTGTTGCCTCACGAGGCTACATGATCAAAGTGTCCTAGTGATAGGGAAACCAAGCTAAAATGCATACATAAATACAAACTTGTAATTCAATTGTAATTCTTACCAGCAAGACAGACATCACATTGTTGAGAGAAAGAATCTTCTTATGCATTCTTCCAAAAAGACCTATACAAATTGTAAAATAGTTAAATCAAATGAAAAACAGAGCCTGTGTCACATTTCTTGGATTCGGTGTTTTTACCTATCTGAAATTTTTTTTTAAAGTTTCTAAAATGAATATCTCTTTTCGACCAAAGCTTCAGTTCATCTCATGTACAGCCAGTTTCTTGACCAGTAATTTAATGTTTGCTTGCTGAAGAAAGTTACTCAAGCTTTTTTTTTTAGCAAATTGTAAGATCTTAGCATTAACACAACCTCGACATTTGCACTTCAAAAGGAAATGAATGGCCAGGGTGTATAAGTAATAGAGCCAAAGTCAACTGTAAATTTAGGAGATCAAAAGATTATTCAGCTTTGGAAAGCCAGTTAATAAAAGGCGAGGCCTCTCTTATGAAAGCTATAAGGGGAGCAATTATAGCACAGTCCATTCTTAAGAAACCTTCTATAATAAGCTGCAAACCATCAGACTTCAACAAAAGGAATTCAGTTTTCGTATATATGTTGCATACTCATTATTTACAGTATGTACATAATTGTGCACAGTCTTTCAAAGTTTTGATGCATATTCTACACTTGTTTATGTTCACTTTTAGGGAAAACAAGTTGATGAAATGAAAATAGACTAAATGTACAAATAATTCTGAGTCTAACTATATTGTAATGGTGATCATGGTCATGGTCTGTATCAACAGGCATGGGAACACATCCTGCACAGAAGGCCAAACTTAATCTGCCACCAGCGTGGATGCCAGGTGGGCGTAAATATAGTGGAAGGACAGTGAGGTGTGCACAATGAAAGAGTACATGATTAACTGTACAGACTACATCTCTGTTGTTAGTCATTAGCACTAAAACATAAGTAACATGATAGTTATAATTGGATACTAACCCTCACCTATTCTGTTTCTCTTCTCAGTACTCAAATGTGGCACTTGGTGCCACCGCCCACCTGTCGAGTTGTTTTGCCTGCCTAAGGTAAAGTCATCCCTGATGGAGGATCACAGGAATCGTGGGAAGGAAGGGTCCTTTCATTGGATTGGCTGGCCCAGCACTGTTTCAGTCGTGGAATGGCCAAATGGGGGAGGCAGCTTGATGGATGAGGTCTCCAGGACTCTAAATATATCCAAATCTTATTATGTGATATCATCTACTGTTAAATTCTGCTCCGTACTTCTAAAATGTTTATTTTTATACTGTATTGAGGATTTGTTCTTTTCTGTTCTGTGTATTGTATTGTATTGTATTGACCCTCTTCTTTTTGACACCCACTGCACGCCCAACCTACCTGGAAAGGGGTCTCTCTTTGAACTGCCTTTCCCAAGGTTTCTTCCATTTTTCCCTACAAGGTTTTTTTTTGGGAGTTTTTCCTTGTCTTCTTAGAGAGTCAAGGCTGGGGGGGCTGTCAAGAGGCAGGGCCTGTCAAAGCCCATTGCGGCACTTCTTGTGTGATTTTGGGCTATTAATAAAGTATCTATCTATCTATCTATCTATCTATCTATCTATCTATCTATCTATCTATCTATCTATCTATCTATCTATCTATCTATCTATACAAAAATAGATTGTATGGTATTGTATTGCAGGGGTAGGCAACGTCGGTCCTGGAGTGCCACAGTATGTGCAGGTTTTTGTTCCAACCCAGTTCCTTAACGAGAACTTAATTATTGCTGATGAAGCACATATTGCTTAAGTGACATTTTAATGCTTCATTTTAGTGGTCTCGCTTGTTAAGGTTCTCCAACCTTAATTGCTTATTTCAATCTTAAACTGCTGCATTCAGTGTTTTAATTGCTCCTTATTAGCAATAAGATGTAAAAGACAAAGCAGCCAGCAGTTCTCCAGCTAGCTTTTTTCCAATTACATCTGTGTGTGTTCATCATGCACGGTTTGATTTAATAAAACACTTAATAGAAAAATGTGACAGACTGAAAATTATCTGTTTTAGGCTTCAAATCATTTGGATGATATCCTTGGAAAGGAAAAAAATCTACGATATAAAAGCCTTACATTGCACAGACTAACAAGCCATAAAATTAAATAAGGTCTGAGATTGGCAATGATTGGTTTCTAATTAAGCAATTGGGTTGAATGAAAACCTGTAGCCACTGCGGCTCACCAGGACCGACATTGCCTACCCCTGTTTTACATCTTATTGCTAATAAGGAGCAATTAAAACACTGAATGCAGCAGTTTAAGATTGAAATAAGCAATTAAGGTTGGAGAACCTTAACAAGCGAGACCACTAAAATGAAGCATTAAAATGTCACTTAAGCAATATGTGCTTCATCAGCAATAATTGAGTTCTCGTTAAGGAACTGGGTTGGAACAAAAACCTGCACATACTGTGGCACTCCAGGACCGACGTTGCCTACCCCTGTTGTATTGTATCCCAGCTCCATAACTGCCGGCAGCAGGAGGCTGCTACCGAAGTCCCTGCAGGCAGGACTAGCCCTTTGGTTATAAATGAGCCAGCCATCACATGAAGACTTTCATTTAAGGGTATCTGCATACATTTCAGTCACAGCATGTCGAAATTAGAACACTTTTTCTATATGGTTCTCCCATTTCAGGACACCATACTGCCTGAGACACAGCAATGACAGGTTCTTTTAAAGCAGTCATATGTAATAGTTTGTAGCATAAGCCTTACATGCAAAGACTTGTAATTCATAGACATCACCCGGGGCTGAGGAACTTCTCTGGTGATGCTCTGTCAAGCCTCTAATGCGGTCATTTTCAGCTCCTGCTTGATTTGAAGGGCTTGTCCCCTTAAGTTTTCTCTTCAGCATATGAAAGTCCTGCTCAATTGGATTTGAATCAGGTGACTGGCTTGGTCATTCAAGAATTTTTCATTTTTTAGCTTTGACAAACTCCTGTGTTGCCTTGGTAGTATGTTTGAGATCATTATCTTGTTGTAGGATGCAGTGCCACCAATGCATTTGGAGGCATTTGTTTGAACTTGAGCAGATAAGATGTTTCTATACACTTCAGAATTCACTGTGCCACTGCCGTCAGCAGTTCCATCATCGATAAAGTGAAGTGTGCCAGTACTAGTGGCAGCCATAACACCCCCACTACCATGTTTAACAGATGAGGTAGTCTGCTTTAGATTTGCCGTCACTCTGATCAGGTTCATCTTTATCTCCTCTGTCCATGAGACCTTTTTCCAGAAGTCTGCGGGCTTTTTGATGTCCCTTCCAAAAACTGTCATTTGGCTGTCCTGTTTTTTGTGGCCCACTAGTGGTTTGCATCTTGCAGTGTGGCCTCAGTGTTTCTGCTCATGAAGTCTTCTGCTGATATTCATCTTCCTCCTGAAGACTGTTTCTGATCTGTTGCACAGTCATTTGGGTTTTTTTCTTTATCATAGTGAGGATTCCCTTGTCATAAGCAGTGGAGGCCTTGTTGGCCTACCAGTCCCTTTGTGATTACTGAGCCCACCAGTGCGTTCTTTCTTCTTAATGATATTCCAGACAGTTGATTTAGATGATCCTAATGGCTTTTTTTACTTACATTGGCACAACTCTTGTCCTCATGTTGAAGAATAAGAACTACAGAATCCAAAGGGTAGAAGCAAACTGAGATATCTTCGGAAGCCATGAAACACACCTGAGGAATCACAAACATCTGCAATGCCAATGGACCCAAACATTATGGTGCCCTAAACAGGTGGGACTGTGTAGAATAAGTGTTGTCATTTCTACACAGTGTGATCAAAATGTATGCAAATCCTTTTAAATGAAAGTCTGCAATGTGTGCTTTAATCACATTTGAATTGTTTGATTTGTAATTTTAAAGTGTGGAGCATTGGGGTAAATCAAGAAAAAATGTGTCTTTGTCCCAAATATTATGGGAGGCACCATAGATCTGACATTCATTGCTTCTGGGATCAGGTTTGGCATAGCATTTTGATTTTTTTATTCTTTAAAAAATTAAATAATCCAAGGAATGGGACAGTTACTTGGGTGGCATGCAATAATTGCGTGTCCCTTTTCCTTTTAATCTGAATACACTCTTATTTATCATAGTGCTAGAAAGTGACAGTGTGTTGCATGTTGGTCAGACATGCAAGTATGAATTTTACTGTACTTTGTATATCAATACTACTACCACCACTACTGCGTGTTTGTTCTATTTTTCACAGAATTCACCTGTTTGAATTTTAGGGCCTACAAGTTATTTGACCATTAAGAGATTGTAATTGAACTTGGTGAAACAAGATATTACTGTATAAACTTCATACTGCCAGCTTCATGTAACTACATGCTTGTCTGCTTGACGCAAAAAGGAGTGAGACTGAAATTCCACACATTTAGCTCACACAAAGGGAGACTCCACACAAATGGAGTGGAAGCCTTTAAAAATATGAGTATGGCATTCCCATTTGTGAATTCATCTGCTTCAGGTGCATGTCACAGAAGGTCAGATGCTTGTCCATCCCACTAAATACCTACATCTGTAATAAAGAACATAAAAAATTTGACAAAGGAGAGGAGGCCATTCAGTCCATCATGCTCGTTTGTTTGGCTAATCGCTAAGCTGTCACAATGCCTCATCCAGATATGTAATGGAAAAGTATTGTAAGTAAGCAGCCATGCATCTCTCACTGTCTCATACTTCAAACAGACAAATTTATTTTATAGAAACATTTTTTTTTCAATTTTTATCTTAAACACACAAACACCACAGAAACAAACCATATTTAAATATAAAAATATATCTGAGTGAACCAGCTTCCTGCATGGCCAACAAGAATTACCAACATAGAACACAAACAGCTAATATCTGGCTACAACTGCTTCACTTCACGAGTGTTCATTTTCTATGGTCAAGATATATTTGCACTCTGATAAAAAAAAAATCACTAGTGAGAAAATTGTGAGTTGAGTTCATACGGGGCAAGATCAGTCAGTAAAATGTATGTTGGTGCGAGGGTGAATCAAAAGTAAAGGCAATCTGAAAATTATGCAGTAATGGCAAAGGATAGAAGCTGATTCAATACAACACATTTGTGATGGCTTATGGGTAGTTCAATCACACACAGCGCATCCCTCTGCTGTTAGTCTAGTTGAAGCCAAGATCAAATGAACACTATTCTGCAGGATTGTAGTGAGATTTCTTTAGGCAGAGGGAGTGAAATTCACCAAAGGATGTTGGCTCAGTACAGAAGTGCAAACAGCACGACTCAACGCAGAGTTTATGAGCAGGCAGAAAGGTTTAAAGTGGGAAGAAGAAGTGTAAACATCAAAGCTCGATCTAGCCGACCATCAACATCACTCACACAAGCCCACATTGACATGACAAATGCCTTCATCAGAGAAGACCGACAGATTATGGTGTCCATTGTTTCTACACATCATAAAAGTGTTATATCGGGTCAGCTTCTATCTGTTTCCTTTTGTCTTCTATTTTGATTTCTTCAACTTTTTTGGGAATGTTTTGCATGTTATTTCTTTAAATATTTATTTTACTATTTATGTGTTTTTTTTTAATTTAATTTTGCTATTTAATTTCAGGATGCGCACATCAATTCATAATGTTTCAGATGTTGTCTATTTAAGAGTCAGGGGCTGCAACAATGATTTTGTCTGCACTTTTTCTGAAAAATAAAAGTTAGTCTCTCTTCAAGAACAATTCATAAGAAAGTTTTTTTTTGTTTAAAAAATATTAAAATTCCAACTAAATATTTAAGACTATTAGGATTGGACTGAATGACCTGTTATCATGAAATGTTTTCTAATGTTCTGTGTGGGAAGAGAAAACACTAAGTTATCTAGTTTTCCCCCTCTGACTAGGATCTCAAGTTGCGACCCTAACTGAAGTTTGCTCTATCGATTGATTGACCCTTGCTTGTTTCAAGGCTATGCTATCTGTTTAGAGTGTTCAGATCTCTGTACCACAAGAAAAATAAATAACTAGCAATTTGCTCTTATTGGGCACCATAGAATAATGCTTCATTTTAATGTCTTTATTTTACTAGAAATTCATTCTTTGTAAATAAACAGAAAAAATAGTAAAGTAATGAGGTAACACTTCAGAACGTGACATAGCTAGGTTTATCTACAGGCATTAAAGTTTTCTGGCATATGGCAGATTTACATTCTGTCAGGCATGGGCGTCTGTGCATGGCCTGCTGGGCTTTGCTAATGTATGTGGTAGCACCCTGGAGCAAAAGGGGGTGCTGTAGATAACAGTCCCTTCGCAGTACCAAGGTGGCTCTCAGTGAGGGCAACTGAGTAATGCCTACGAAGTCTCCTTCCAGCTGGAACTTTTAAATACAGACATTCCCGGAAGGAGCTGTCTCAGTTTCGGATCCAGATGTTCTATATGTCGGACATCCTCAACATTGAGCAATTTGATAGAGCTCACCTTATTGGAAGCTCCATTGGCTTACCAGGCAACTGACTCACCATATTTCAGTTATTACACCCCTAAACATCTATGTGAAATGTGTTTTTTAAATATATATCGGCATTAACCGGGGAGGTCCAATTGGTGACCTAAATATCAATATGGACTCCTCTGCGCTTTTGTCCATTCACAGTTTATAAAAATATTTAGTGACTTTTATGCAGTTTTATTAAAGTGACTATGGCCATGTTAAAAAGCAGCAATGTAGGTTTTCGTTTTGTAAATATTTTAACCAATCAGGTATTAGTATTATTGCAATTATCATAGGCATGTGAGTAGAGTACTTTACTTTCTTTGAGTCACACTGAGCCTACTGTGAACGTGATTCAAGGTCTTTGCTCAAGATGGAGTTGGCTAAAGAAGTTACACTATATCATAGAGGATTGAGATTCACGGGCAGGGGATAAATGTTACTGAGCTGGCATTGATTGGTTCTTTGATCTTCTCTAGTGGCAGCAACAGCTGCAGCACCTGACAGCTCAGTACGGCATGTGCACTCTTGCACACACACACCTACCCTGAATATGTGAGTCTGATAAAGTGCATGATGTCCTCTTATACCCAGTCACACACAGACAGGATACACCAGGGGGGGGGAGTCTAGTATCCTAGTAAATCAACATATATATATGAAAGAACAAATAATCATAGATATCCTAAAAGCAACACCACACCTGCACTCAGCAAACCACTGATCCACTTACATATTCAGCTGTTTGGCCAGAGGACATGGCATTTCAGTTACACTAGTCACACATATTACAATTGATTCTGGGTTTGCCCTTAAGACCTGGTAGTGTTCATTCCTCAAGTGGAATCAAACACCCAATTCTTTCAATAACAGACATATAAACAAGGGATAAAGAAATAGACACATGTGACTGGATTAAAGAGATTAAACTTGTGAACATTACTGTTATCTACAGGGGCAATACAGTCACTACACTGAAAGAGGCGTTATGTTGAACACTGTGCCCATGTTACAAGGACTTAATTAAAGAGCACACACCAGGGGAAGGCTTTTTGGGAGATTGGGATGTCACATATCAACTTTTTTTTTGCTCTTGAGACAGGACGTCATGGACCACAACTAGGAGAACTATCTCCAACCAGTCTCCCTGCCAGTGCCCCCATCTCAACCTTTCTTTGTCTCTGCCAGTACCTCCACCCTAATCTCTCTTTACTCTGTATATTCCCACTCACTTCACAACTCACCATCTCACCTGTGGACTACAACAAGATCATGTGATGGGAGAGGTCAGTGGCAATGCACATTTTAAAACAAATAAATTGTGCGGCTTGAGCTCTGTGGGAGTACATCCATCCATCCATCCATCCATCCATCCATCCATCCATCCATCCATCCATCCATCCATCCATCCTCCATCCATCCATCCTCTTCTGCTTATCGGAGGTCGGGTCGTGGGGGCAGCAGCTTGAGCAGAGATAACCAGACTTCTCTCTCCCCGGCCAATCATTCTACCTCTTCCGGGAGAATCCCAAGGCATTGCCAGGCCAGCTGGGAGACATAGTTCCTCCAGGGTGTCCTGAGTCTTCCCCGGGGCCTCCTCCCGGTTGGATGTGCCCGGAACACCTCACCAGAGAGGCGTCCAGGAGGCATCTTGATCAGATGCCCGAGCCACCTCATCTGACTCCTCTCGATGTGGAGGAGCAGCGGCTCTACTCTGAGCCCCTCCCGGATGACTGAGATTCTCACCCTATCTTTAAGGAAGAGCCCAGACACCCTGCGGAGGAAACTCATTTCAGCCGCTTGTATTTGCGATCTCGTTCTTTCGGTCACTACCCATAGCTCATGACCATAGGTGAGGGTAGGAACGCAGATCGACTGGTAAATTGAGAGCTTTGCCTTACGGCTCAGCTCCTTTTTCACCACGACAGACCGATGCAGAGCCCGCATCACTGGTCCATAAAAGTTATGAACAGAATCTATGACAAAGGGCAGCCCTGGCGGAGTCCAACTCTCACTGGAAACGGGTTCGACTTACTGCCGGCAATGCGGACCTGGCTCTGACACAGGTTGTACAGGGACCGAACAGCCCTTATCAGGGGGTTCGGTAGCCCATACTCCCGGAGTTCCCCCCACAGGATTCCCCAAGGGACATGGTCGAACGCCTTTTCCAAGTCCACAAAACACATATAGACTGGTTGGGCGAACTCCCATGCACCCTCCAGGACTCTGCTAAGGGTGTAGAGCTGGTCCACTGTTTCGCGACCAGGACGAAAACCACACTGTTCCTCCTGAATCCGAGGTTCGACTATCCGACGGACCCTCCTCTCCAGAACCCCCGAATAGACTTTTCCAGGGAGGCTGAGGAGTGTGATCCCTCTGTAGTTGGAACACACCCTCCGGTCCCCCTTCTTAAAGAGGGGGACTACCACCCCGGTGTGCCAATCCAAAGGCACTGTCCCTGATGTCCATGCGATGTTGCAGAGACGTGTCAACCAAGACAGCCCTACAACATCCAGAGCCTTGAGGAACTCCGGGCGTATCTCATCCACCCCCGGGGCCCTGCCACCAAGGAGTTTTTTGACCACCTCGGTTACCTCAGTCCCAGAGATGGGGGAGCCCACCTCCGAGTCCCCAGGCTCTTCTTCCTCACTGGAAGGCATGTTAGTAGGATTGAGGAGGTCTTCGAAGTACTCCACCCACCGACCCACAACGTCCCGAGTCGAGGTCAGCAGCGCACCATCCCCACCATATACAGTGTTGACACTGCACTGTTTCCCCCTCCTGAGACGCTGGACGGTGGACCAAAAGTCCACCGAAAGTCGTTCTCCATGGCCTCCCCAAACTCATCCCATGCCCGAGTTTTTGCCTCAGCAACCACCGAAGCCGCATTCCGCTTGGCCTGCCTGTACCTATCAGCTGCCTCCAGAGTCCCACAGGACAAAAGGGTCCAGTAGGACTCCTTCTTCAGCTTGACAGCATCCCTCACTGCCGGTGTCCACCAACAGGTTCGGGGATTACCGCCACGACAGGCACCGACCACCTTACGGCTTCAGCTCCGGTCAGCCGCCTCAACAATAGAGGCACGGAACAGGGCCCATTCGGACTCAATATCCCTCACCTCCCTCTGGACGTGGTCGAAGTTCTGCAGGAGGTGGGAGTTGAAGCTACTTCTGACAGGGGGCTCTGCCAGACGTTCCCAGCAGACCCTCACAACACGTTTGGGCCTACCAGGCCTGACCGGCATCCTCCCCCACCATCGAAGCCATCTCACCACCAGTTGGTGATCAGTTGACAGTTCAGTTGACCACAAAGTCGATCATCGAACTGAGGCCTAGGGTGTCCTGGTGCCAAGTGCACATATGAACACCCCTATGCTTGAACATGGTGTTTGTTATGGACAATCTGTGACGAGCACAGAAGTCCAATAACAAAACACCACTCGGGTTCAGATTGGGGGGGCCATTCCTCCCAATCACACCCTTCCAGGTCTCACTGTCATTGCCCACGCGAGCATTGAAGTCTCCCAGCAGTACGAGGGAGTCCCCAGAAGGTATGCCCTCTAGAACCCCCTCCAGGGACTCCAAAAAGGGTGGGTACTCCAAACTGCTGTTCAGTGCATACGCACAAACAACAGTTAGGACCCGTCCCCCCACCCGAAGGCAGAGGGAGGCTACCCTCTTGTCCACCGGGGTAAACCCCAATGTACAGGCTCCAATAAGTATGCCCACACCCGCTCGCCGCCTCTCACCGGGATCAACTCCAGAGCAGTACAGAATCCAGCCCCTCTCAAGGAGATTGGTTCCAGAGTTCAAGCTGTGCGTCGAGGTGAGCCCGACTATATCTAGCTGGAACCTCTCAACCTCGCACACTAGCTCAGGCTTCTTCCCCTTCAGAGAGGTGATATCCACATCCCAAGAGCCAGCTTCTGTAGCCGAGGATCGGACCGCCAAGGTCCCCGCCTTCGGCCACCACCCAACTCACACTGCACCTGACCTCCTTGGCCTCTCCCATAGGTGGGAGCTACATCTGTGGGAGTACATGTGCATGCAACCCCAGGATGCTTGAAGGTGTGACTGGGGCTGGTTGCGTCTGCACGTGAGAGTATGGTTGGTTTAAATTGCCTCATTGACTATCCATGGATTGTAAGTAAGACGTTGTGCCCATGGAGGGATAAAAATGAATCCTTCGCAGAAGAAGAGGTAAAAGGGACAGATGGAGGTTAACTGGAAAAAGGATGATGGAGATGATAGGGTTAGGAGAACCAGTGTGCATTAGAGAGCCCTGAGGAAGAAGAGAGTATGGCCAATGCTCAAAGGGGCTGAAGTGGGTCGCTCCACATGAGCATCCTGGAGTTAACAAGAGTGACACGTTGCTCAGGAGAGATTCCCTGTAAGGCCGAGGAGTGGCAGCAGAAGCTGGAGGAGTGAGGCTCGGCATGGAACTCTGTTAGCCGCAGGGGCCCGAGCCTGGACTTAAAAGGTTGTCTGTGCCCATCTGAAGGATGTCTCTTCTTTCTGTAAGATCCTTATCTGGGGTAAGCAGGGGAGACATCAGTTTTTAGAAGGAATTGCCAGGGACTGTGATTTTTATAGAACTGTGTTTTAACCACATTTTAATGGATTTATTGGAGTTTAACCTCCACTAATCACTCAGTTTTTATGCCAGATTATTTATTGATTTGTAGACTTGAACTGCAATTGTACCATCAGGATTTTGTTTGTTTCCAAATAAAAGCACTTTTGCATGTTTATACCTATCCTTGCTGACTGTGTGTGTTTTAATTTACCTGGCTCATCCTCGGGTACATTATTGATGTTTCCAGGTTCAAACTGCCCAAAAGATGTGGAGCCAACCCAGACCATCACAGATTCAATTCAATTCAATTCTTTACTGTCATGTGTACAAATACAAGTACCATGTACAATGAAATGCTTGCTTGCATGTGCACCCCCAAAGAGTGAACTGCTACGCAGTCATGGGTGTAGAGAGAGTAATGCAGGGGTCTCAGCATGCTACCCTGCAGGGTGCCAGTGTTGATGGTGATAATGGAGGAGGTTTTTCCACCAATACGCACTTGTTGAGGTCTGCCAGTGAGGAAGTCCAGTACCCAGTTGCACAGTGAAGACCTAAGCCCCAGATCCAGGAGTTTAGCAATGAGCTGGAATGGAATGACGGTATTAAATGCAGAGCTGTAGTCCACAAACAGCAGCCTGGCATAACAGTTCTTGTCAGGGTGGTGTGAAGTGTTATGGAGATGGCATCCTCAGTAAAAGGTTGTGTTCGTACATACCTTTAGCTTTCAATGTCTTATTGTAGTGGACAATAAACATAAGCCCAACCTGGGACCCACACCTCAATCATAGTGGACTTTTTCGTTGTTCTGATATTTTACAGTACTATCACAGAAATTCGATGTTGGCTTTCACAGATGTCAGGCAGCATGGATTTAAAGCTGTAAAGAGCAGAAGAAATCTCAATTAGAGATATAAAGACACATGTATTTTAGTGTTGCAGATCTCTTTTTACTAAAGATTGTTTTTATAATCATTTTGTTTTAATGCTTTTAAAATCAAAGTAGTCGAGTTAATGGTATTTCTAAAGCTCATTTCAGCAGAGACCAAAGATATTCTGGCTGCCCTAGCAGCCTACATTTTTACTCCAGCATTTTCTTATAAATTTATGGTTATCCCTCCTGCAAGCCCTTCAGAATGCATTCAGTTCTTGTGCTAATACAAAATTATTAGTGGCTGTAACCACATTGCTGGAATTACAGAGAAAGCAAAAAAGGTTATGTATTTAAGTATATAATTTGAAGTCTTATTGCATTATTTCCATAAAGAGGGCTGCATAAGTGTACTGTCATGACTCAACTGGCAAAGAATAGATATAAAATTCTAGAGTCACCAAAACATGACACTGTGTAATCTTGTTTGTTAAAAGTAACAGAGACCCTGAAAAAAACAGTATGTATGTTTAAAAGACCGAACGGGTCACAATCTTGACCTGATAAAAGAAACTGAAAAAACAAAGGTTGTATGGTCAAACCCGCAAGGACTTGCTTTGCTCTCCTCACCCTAAATGGCTGTTATGTTCTCCTGCCAAAAGAACCACTAAAATGGGAGCAGGTCTCAAAAGGGAACACAGAAAGGCCAGAACTTCTGAAAATTCTTGGCAGGGTCCACTCCCTACCTGCCTAGTCCCAAACTCTAGACACAACCACTACAAATACAGTCATGAGTTCAGAACAGAAGATATTTATTATGCCAATACCTTACAAAGATTTCTGGAAAGGTTTCACAAACAAAATTCCTTCCTTCCTTCCTTCTTCATCCACCTTCCTCCAGTGAGTGTTGCCTTTCTACCTCCCAACTCTGATTCTGCTGAAGGAGTCTGGTCAGCTTCATTTAGGTTTGACCTTGGAGTACGTCTGGTGTCACGGCATAGACCGATGGAAGCACATCCACATCAAGCAGAAGCCCTGAAAAGTAGGAATTGTGAATTCTTGCAGCATCCCCTGGCAACACCAATGGGAACCAGCTGGGCTGACTCATGGCACTACAACTTCCATCATGCCCTGCATGTGTCCACATGGTTACTGAGGTCAGTGCCAAGCTGTATCTTCTTATTATCCTACTTTTGCTTCTGAAATTCTGTTTCTGCAGCAGTTATAATCTGCCGTGGACTGTAACCACAGACACATATGCCCTCAAATAATAGAAGAGTGAACGGGTGCTGCTAAAGTGGCCTGTGTGGGTGTGTATGTGTGTTCGTCCTGCCCAGGGATTATTCCTGCCTTGTGTTTGATACTTGCTTCCATAGGCTCCAGTTGCCCAGTGATCCTGCCCTGGATAAGCGAGTTAGAAGGATGGATGGATTATTATTATCATTATTATTGTACCTGTAGTGGAGAAAAATAGATAAATATCGTATATTAATCTTTTTCCTAGTGTATGTCTCACACTGATGAAGGGCTGATTTTCAGCATGTCGCTTTCCACTTGTTGAGATCCTGGGCATCTTCAGAGTCCACATTGATTTTGTGCATATCATTCCTCAGTGGATCAAGCCAATCTTTCTTAGGGAGGTCCAAATGTGGGCTGTCTTTACCTCTGATTGTTTCAAGTTTGATAAAGTAGCCACAACATTGGAGACACACTATTCTATTTAAATAGAGTAATGGATAGAAGATATTGAGGACAGCACTTAATATTAATGATAATAATAAAAGGCAGCAAGACAATGCAGTGGTAGTGCTGCTTTCCAGAAGTGAAGGAGACTGGTGTAGCTACTCACTCTAGGACTGACTGGCGCCCCATCCAGGGATTATTCTTGCCTTGGGTCTGATACTTGCTGGGATAAATGCCTGGCGTCCTTTACTTCTGCCCTGGATAAGCAGGTTAGGATGATGCATGGATGGATGGATGGATGGATGGATGGATGGATGGATGGATGGATGGATGGATGCCCATCAATTCACTCCTTATCACCTGATTACATTCCACCTCAAAATTATCTCTCACCGAATCTCATGCGTACATTATCATTTCAGTGGCTGTAGGGTGCCATCTCCTGATCCAGGTCCCGTACAGCCGCCTGTGATGTCTGAATGAAAGCAGACGACAACTTGTCACAAGACCCCACTGCATTGAATCCACTAACCCTAAAAAAAACATAAAGATCAACTTAAGAACATTCATTTTGGACAGAATGCCCAGTGAGGGCTGGTTGGTCTTTTGGCTTGGAACACCTGCAGATTTTCTTCATCTTAATTGGAATTTATAACATTTTTTTCTGCCCACCCTGGACATCTGACCTTATCATTGGATTGTCATTTAGAAACTTCAAGAAAGAATCCTACATTTAAGGACTCTAATTCTCTTAATTATATATCTTTCTTTTTGCATACTATCCATTCTTTATTATCCTTATCTAAATTTAATTTGGGGTGGCACAGTGGTGCAGTGGGTAGTGCTGCTGCCTTGCAGTTAGGAGACCCGGCTTCGCTTCCCAGGTCCTCCCTGTGTGGAGTTTGCATGTTCTCCCCGTGTCTGCGTGGGTTTCCTCCAGGCGCTCCGGTTTCCTCCCACACTCCACAGACATGCAGGTTAGGTGCATTGGCGATTCTAAATTGACCCTAGAGTGTGCTTGGTGTGTGTGTGTGCCCTGCGGTGGGCTGGCGCCCTGCCCGGGGTTTGTTTCCTGCCTTGAGCCCTGTGTTGGCTGGGTTTGGCTCCAGCAGATCCCTGTGACCCTGTAGTTAGGATATAGCAAGTTGGATAATAGATGGATGGATAAATAAGGCTACCAGATTGGTACACCAATGATTCTTGCTGCTTCGCTCTGGTTCACTACCACCAGGTCACAATGTGAAGAAGGATGTATAATGGAATGGAACTCTGGCTACAGTAAAGAGAATAGGTGTAAGAAGATCAGAGAGATCTTTTGATCTTACAAACTTAACAAAATATAAACAGCTGAAAAGAATCAGTAGGAATAACATGTCCAGGTAAAATAGAGCATGTTGTTATCTCTTACTAGTAACCGCTCATCCAGCATCTGCAATAAATCTCAACCTTCCAAGAGGTGCCATCTTTCTGTAAATTAAAACAAAATGCTTTGTTCTTTGTTAAGTATAATTACTAAAGAAACAACATTAATAAATGCTGAAGATGCTGTCTGGAATAACATCTGTACATATCAAACAGGCAGAGACTGCAAAACAGTTGTTGCTCGATCTCACTGTGATTTTATGTTATTTCTGCAGGCGCTTTTTACTCTTGGGGTGTTCCATGATGAAAAGAACAAGTGCTTAAATAGAGAGCTCCATCTAGTGGTATATTTAAGTATGAAACAAATGAAAGAGTGCCTCCAGAACAGACAGAAAAGATGGCAACCAGCAGAAGGGTGCTTACTGAGGGAAAATTAATAAAATGAAGGTAATTATTTCCTCACACTAAGAGTTCTGGAAGGTTCACTGCTGGAGATCTTAATTACAAACTCAGTAGAGAAATTATTAAGGTCGAAACTTAAAACATTACAATCGCTGACAGGTGTTGTCTGCATTATGTGTTATAATCTGATGTTCCCAGATGTTCTATGGGTTGAGATTCATAGATAAAGTAGCCTTACAGTTTGTCGATTTCTAGTTCAAACTGTAGTACTAGGGTGTTGTACCGTGTTAGCTATTATGGACGTAGTGTGAAGTCAAGCAAAACGACACCTTTTATTGGCTAACTAAAGAGATTACAATATGCAAGCTTTCAAGGCAACTCAGGCCCCTTCTTCAGGCATGATGTAATAGAGAAACTGGAGTTCCCTGTGTTTATATGGACATCAGGACAGATACTAACATTGGAAAACCTGTAAGTGAGACATCTTAGATGTAAACAATTAATAGACATCGCCAGGCTAAGGTTCGTTTAGCAAGAGAGGAAAACAATGTCTAGACAGGGAATTCCACTTTCTGTATTACATCTTGCCTGAAGAAGTTGCCTCAAAAGCTTGCATATTGTAATCTCTTTAGTTAGCCAATAAAATGGTGTCGTTTTGTGTGACTTCTCACTAGTTTAAACTGTTTAATGGAGTTTTGTATAGTTCTGCCACAAGAGGGAGCCACAGTGCAATTTTTGCAGAGTTTTCTTACTTGCTCTATTGTGTTGTGTGAGCACCTCCTGTGGTGTAAAGGTTACGATCATTCACCTAAAGACAAGGCCCAATTCAAAAACATAAGAGTGAGATATAAGCTGGACATGATGTAAAAACAACCACCACAAGCTGACTGGTGTAATAGGAAAATATAACAAGCTGCCATAAGCTAACATGAAAATTCTGTAACATACAGCACTATGAGAATTACAAATTGAACATCAGAATTCATTACAAGGTAAAAGATGGGCAAAGGATCACTCTGTACTCAGGCAGTAGTTGAGTGTACACCATAAACTGAAAAGCCTGAACCTTCTTCATCGAATCATCAAGTCCCTCTGACAACTTTTCCAGGGCAAGGGTAAAGTCAGCCAAACATGCTCACTTAATAGAGTGCCTTTTGTAGTGAAGAGCAGCACAAGTACATAGCAAGATGACAACGTAAGACAAATGATGAATTGCATGTTGGCGCAATGGTTAGTGCCACAGATCTACAGTCAGTTGAATCTTAGGGTCAAATTAGAGCTCTCTAGGATGTGTGGGGGTGCATGAAGACCCTGAGCAGACAGCAAATCAGATTAGGATTCGAATTTACCCATCCTAATAATGCATTTTAGCTAAATTCCCATACTACTAAAAAATAAAGAAAACGAAAAGAATAAAGTATTATGAGAAGTGTTAGAAGAACAATGTATATTACTGTATATACTGCAATTTTATTTATCAGGGGTTTTCTAACATGCTGGTGTTGAAGGATTATTGTGAGAATGGAGATGGTAACATAAGGCAAACATCATATCCAGGCGTGAAAATCAGGTCAGAGACAAAAATGACAAATGATAAGGTGACCAAAACATGACGGCAAAACGGGACTTAGAAGTCAAAGTCAAAAAGAAGATGCAAAACCATAAATGCTAGGGCCTGATTCTTAAAGAAGTTGCAATAGATTTCAAGTTTGAAAAGTTTTATCCACCAAGGGGTAATGCGTATGGTGGCCACCACCGTATTTATAGTGTCACATGTAGTGGTGTAATAGAAGTGACAATCATGGTCAAGTAATGTGTTCAATCACAGTGTGTAACCAAAGAAATGAAATGGAATAAAAATAAACTTTTTCGATTCACTTTGAAATAATCAGATGACATCTAATAGAGATTCTGTGATGTAAAAACAGAGAACAAAATACAGAAGGAGTACATATTATCATAATATATCTGAGTGATTCAGAGTCAGAAAACTTTATTGCCATTATGTCAATGGTCTTAGCATCAGTGATACAGCATAAAGTCCTTAGCAATACAAACATCAGATAATAAACAGAGTCCACATCGGTCGTGTTAAGATCAGGTCCTCAGAGGACAGCAAACTAACAAGAAGTATCAATGACAACTAGGATGAGGTGGGAATGTCAATGTCAATTTATTTACTGAATATTTCACAATTAAAACACAAAGGAATGCTGTGGCCAAAGTGCTTTACAATAATAATAGAATAAAAGAAAAACAAACAAATAACATAAATAGAAATAAAAATATATAAACATAAATAAAAATAAAATAAATAATAAATAGAAGTGATGTTATATAATCACAATGAGGAAACCATCAGTATTACTGACGGTCATGGAATGCAAGTGAATAGAAATGAGTCTTTAATCTTGTTTTAAACAGTTCAATTGTAGACGACTCTTTTATATGATGAGGGAAAGGAAGGAGGTTACACCTGAGTGTGTTTAAGGACCTGATGGCTACAGGAGCAAAGCTACCAGGATGACATATAGTGTAAGGAGCAATGGGCTTGTGCCGTCTCTGGGATGCTAGTCTGGTGAATAAATGGCTAACAGGTAGTGCTGGGTGGTATACCGGTTCATACCGAAAACCGTTTTTTATTTTTTTTATGATATGGATTTTTCTTATACCGCAACACCGGTTTAAATTGCCTAAACGACGTTCGGAACGTGGCGCAGCGGGAAACTGTTCAAGTGGGGACCTTTTTCACTGCTACACCGCTAAACACAGATTTGTTGCACTAGGGCTCTTTTTCACTGCTACACCACCAAATAGTGGGCGGTAACATAGGTATGCCGCGCGGTGAAAATGGACAGAGAGCCGAAAAAAGGGAGTCACATCTGTCGCCTGGAGATACTTTAGTTTTAAAAGGTCAAATGTGTAAATACTGTTTCTATACTACTGGATAATACTGCAAGCCAAGTTGTACTTGTTTTATTTGTCTTCAATACAGTGTAATGTACCTGGGTACTGTGTAATATTGTGACGACATGTTGACTTTATTCTCGTACTTTGTTATTAAAGTACGTAGAACATCGTAAACTAAACTTCATCGTAAAATGAATATTTAATTTACTAGATTTTCTCAAATCCCGTCATAAGTTATATAGCACATTAAATGCTTTGTGTTGTGTTCCCCGACCCAGTTGTTAATCACTACGCTTCTTAAACTGACTTCCTCCGCACTAAGAGGAGGCAGCGATCACCATACAGAATCCGTTCACTGTATGATATTCCTGCTCTCTGAAAATTTAGAATGCTAAGATAAATACTTGATATCATTTTCATGATGAAATGCATTAAAGCAGGTATTAAACATGCATGGTAGTGTGGCGGTAGTGCTGCTCCCTCGCAGTAAGGGGTCCCCAGGTATATGTTCAGTGTAGAGAACTTTATGGCAGGTGTGACGAGACTCCGAAAAACTGGATGTATGAATGGGTATCGCACAGGTTTAACTTAAATATTGTTTAAATGTTGGGTTTGTGATCTGGTGGTCGGAGAGACGAACACAGAATTCAATTTGGTGAATACTGTGTAATGCACCTGGGCTTTTGAAGCCTTGAAGTAATAGTGCAAATATCAGTAATAATACAATTATTTATTTTATTGTTATTATTTATTAGTTTAAATATTATTCAGTTTAATGATGGTAAAGTTGTTTAAAAAGTCACTTTAACGTGTCAGTGGAAAGAGATTGTTAACATTAACAGAAAGTGTAGTTGTTTTACAAAAAATATTTATTTATTCCTTTTCTAAGACATGTTCAGTGCAATACAACTTTTGACAAGCACTTCTGGATATTTTCCTAAGTCTAAATACCTCTTTGGATGGTTGAAAATATGTTGTCAAAATTATAATTTAAGTTTTTGCAAAATTTGTTAAATAAAAAGGTTCTATATTTTGACTGCATCTGTCATGCAGTGTGATTTCCTTCTCTTCATTAGTGCCACCCCCTTGAAAAGTATCACTTTATGGGGCAATGCAAATCTGTATTAATACTTGTGTGCACATTAAAATGTTTTTTTTTTGTACAATGTACAATGCTCTTGACAGTGGAAAAGGTTATTCTTAGCCAGTAATTGCAGTGGAAAATGTGTTTAACATCCACTCATGCATGGGAAAAAAATACCGTCAAATACCGTGAAACCGGGATAATTTAGAAAAATACCGTGATATAGAATTTTGGTCATACCGTCCACCCCTACTACCAGGGTGAGTGGAGTCTGCGGAAATCGACTCTGATCTAGTTTTAGTTCTAACTAGGAACAAATCATTTTTTTGAGGGAAGCTGACAGCCAAAGATCTTCTTGGAAGACTGAACCACCCACTGTAGACTGGTCCTGGACAGAGAGGAGGTACAAGAGAACCAAACGGTGATAGGAAAAGACCAGACACTCTTAATGATGGCTGGATAGAACCTCATTAGGGTAGAAGGAGAAATGCTGAGTTTCCTTAACTGGGGTAGGAAGACCAGTCTCTGCTCTGCTTTCTCATGACTGGAGATGATGTTCTTGTTACACCTCAGTGTTAGTAATGCTGGTCTCCAAAAACATAAATGAGTCCACTATGGACACAGCCTGGCTACAGATATCCACAGGGACAGGAGTCAATCATAATTTCCACCGTTTTGATGATGTTGAGATCTATGGAGGACCAGATAGACATGGGCCCAGTCTTTCATAATGCTTCCTTCATGTCAGAAAGCTAACTGCTGTATGTGATGAGATGCTAGGTTAATTAGCTATTAGCTAATCAAATGGGCTTGGTGGACTGACTGGTCTGCTCTCATTTGTCAAGCTTGCCATATTCTTTAAATTTGTAGTTTCGTTTCATTTTGTGCCTGTCTGAGGTTTTGGCATCAGTATAACTCCTAACTTCTCCACATATCTACAGTATTTGAACAATAGAAGGTGATAAATGTGCAAGTATACAAATTGTAATAATTACTGTACACTGTAGCATTAACTCTGCTACTGCATTAAGATTTTTAGCCACTAAAAGGAAGAAAGAACCATTAATGGGGCCAAAAATCATGCAAATGGTACCAGAACACTAAAATAAGATTACAATGATATGGTAAAAAAACAAAAAAGTTTATGTTCTTCTAAAACACGATATGTTCAGTGACAAAACATATGCTACACATAATTTAAAAAAAACCAACAATATGCAGAACATGTACCAAGTTGTATTGGGAATATTGTGCACACGGAATGCTGGGAAGAAACCAACTTTCAAAAAGGAGCTATAAGACAGCAAAAAAATTGCAATCATCTACTGTGTGTTCATTTGCGTCCACACTTCAAGCAACTACAAACTACCACATTGGATTACAGCTTTTTTCTGGATTTACAGTATGCTCGTTCATCTGATTTCATCCTGGTTGGATATGTCTTCATCTGGGGAGCATTTCTATTCACTTCGGATCTTCACGCAACAAATGGAATCTGGAATGACAAAACTTTCATAATATGCAGGAGGCCGTTTAAATGGGAACTCAACTCTTCTGCTGGATTGTGCTTGGACTTTGTCATTAGTCGTTTGTTATTTGTGCTTGGGTTCATTTGTTCGGTGTTAGTTAAATAATTTTCACTGACAGGGAAATTGGGTGGGATTTGTGCGTGCAGTGTTTGTTTTTAATTATGCTTGAATATGTAATATTCTCTTTATTATCAATTCATTTGTGTCCCTCTTTTACGTGTGTCTATGTGTAAATGTGCCAGTAAGGTCAAGGCTGTGTATGTTCTTGGGGTCTCTGAAATAAATAAAACAACTTACTGATTTAGGATGATGTGAATCTGAGTGTCTTGCAACTGCTATATATTTTGGCAAACAAAGTAGGAGGCAGAAAAATAACACAATACCATCCTTGTTCCCTGTTTCACCTCTTACTATGGCAGAAGTCATATCTGTCGAGGGTGCCATGTAGAATGAGGGGCTTGAACTGGTCGTCCTATGCCTAGGCCACTCCATTTCACGGTCAGAGCCCCTCTGGAGAAGGAGTTGGGCCTGCTGGATTCGTTGTGCATCTCCAGTCCGAAGCCTGCAGAGACCAGACAATGTGCCAGCACATTGGAGCAACTGGAGGCACATATTGGTGACATTGCTTATAGCTTTATTAATAAGAATGAGACACTATGACCTCAATGATGCCACAGCCTCCCATGTATCCAGTGAAGTGACTGTGAGCATGCAAAAGACTTGAAAAGTCTTGAAAACTGAGAGAGGAGATCAGGAGGAAGGTACAAGAGAGCTGGAGTGCTGTCTGGCATTAACTGTGGCAGTCAACTCCAGTAGCAGGGGTGGGGAATGACTGGGGACAGTCATCCTTGTTGGTTGTAGGGCCACGAATGGAGTTCCCTAAGCACACTCCTCAGTGTGTACACATGAGCAAAGCTGACTTTTTAGTGGAGATCGACCTGTTCTTGAAGCTGTATCCACTGAGCTGCAAAGAATCGTGAACATGGCACTCAATGGTCTGGCTTGCACTTGACGGTTTGCAAAAAGAATTAAATGTAACAATGGGCTGAGTTTTGTATTGCCTCTTTGGAATGTTTTCCTTTACAACAATTAATGGGCTTTCTTAGAAGCGAAGCTCTAGACCTCTATGCAGAAACTACCTGTATCACTGAATCTCAGGGACTTTGTGCCTGAGACGCATGAGCTCAAGTTCCTACAAAAGTACAAAGACAGCCCAATCACTGGTTACCATGGATACGCAAAAACACTGTTTAGGATCCTTGAGGTGGCATGGTAGCCAACAATACAGAAAGACATTTGGTCCCATGTCCAGACCTCACCTGGTCTCACCTCTGGACAGTTACAGCCAGTGACCATCACATAACTAGTGGAGTGCCAAGGTGTGGGCCTAATGGGACCATTTCCTAACAGCAAAGACCAGAAGAACTACCTGATGGTGGTTATGGACTATTTTACCTGATGAGTGGAGTTATTCCCACTGGCTAACACCACTGCAAATAAGACTTACTCCACTCTGAAGGATGACCCAAAGATCATCGTCACAGAGAGGGGTCTGCAGTTTACCAGCTCAGTGGTTAAAGAATTCTGGAAACAGTAGGGAGTGGTCCACCTGAAAACTACAGTGTACCACCCTCAATTGAAGAATTAAAAGGTCAGGCTTTTAAGGCAGTGGTGAGACCAGCAATGATGTATGGAGCTAAGACATGGGCAGTAAAGTGGGCGCAGGAGAAGAAGTTGGATGTGGCAGAAATGAGAATGTTGAGATGGATGTGTGGAGTTACAAAAAAGGACAGAATAAGAAATCAGACAATCAGAGGTACAACAAAAGTGGGAGAGAGATCTAAGAAAGTAACAGGAAAGTAGGATGAAGTGGTGATGTAATGAGGACTGACAATGAATATGTGGGCAAAAGAGTGATGGGAATGGAAGTACATGGGAAGAGAAAGCAAGGGAGGTCAATGTGAAGGTGGGTGGATAAAGTAAAAGAAGATCTGAAGGAAAAGGGACTGAATGGGGAAGAGATGCAGGACCGAGCTATACGGAGGAGTTGATCAAGGACATCGACCCCAAATAGAAGTGGGAAAAGATGAAGAAGAAAAAGGTTTCAAAAAATGAGATGCCGGACTCTTCCCATGAGATTAAACTCAAAGACCGATTTTACATAATGTCAAGTCTCACTAATTGGTGAAGTGGACAGGTCATAAGCAAAGATAATTGTCTTTTTGATGAACCAATACTATTTTTCTGCTGTTCTAAGAAGAATGATTGTAATTCACACTGGAGCTGAAAAATACAATGAAGCTTCACAGGAGCACACAAATATCATGAGGGGTGTTCTTTGAGCCGCTTGGCATGTACAAAATTGATGTAAGATGTTACGCATCCTGTGACTGAGTGGGTCATGCAAAAGGAGTCAAAACACATGAAACATTTGCATACACCATAAAACAGAAATAGGCACCCATTCACGATATGAAATGGCTGTCATCTTTTATTTTTTCACATTCTTTCCTGGCAGGGGAGATACCATGATCACCAAGGTGGTTCTCCCAGGGCGATGCTCATCTATTGCATTCTGGGTGTGCTGACCCCTGCAAGCTCCACTGCTTAATTTGTGGTAGTGGGGGACTGCATTTATGTTTTTTTTCTTTTCCTGTCAACAGCCATACCACATGCACTTCAGAACAGGTCATCCACCTGAAGCTAAGCATGTTTGGCCCAGACAGTACTTGAATGGAAGACCAAATAGGAAAAAGTTTGGGTTGCTGCCGGAAGAGGTGTTGGTGAGGCCAGCAGGGGTGCTTACCCTGTGGTCTAAATGTGGATCCCAATGCCCCAGTGCAGTGATGGGGACACTGTGCTGTAAAAATGGTGCAATCCTTCCGATGAGATGTAGGTCCAGATTCTCTGTGGTCATAAAATATCACTGGACACTCCTCATAATGAGTAGGGTTTATCCCAATCTCCGGGCTAAATTGCCTACCATGGCCAAGTCATTCTGGCCCACTAATAATCCCTTCTTTGTAACTAGCTATCTCCCTCTCAGCCCTTCACCACCTAACAAGTAATGTGTTGTGAGCATACTGGCACAAAAATGGCTACCATTGCATCATCTAGGTGGATGCTTCACATTAGTGGTGGTTTAAGTGGATCCCCACTCACTATGTAAAGTGCTTTGAGTAGCGAGATAAGTGCTATATAAATGTAAAGTATTATTATTATGTTCTTTTTTATCTATTTAAATATGGTATGCAGCACGACCACACAACTAGAAGGCTATCTCTTTAATCCCAGCCTCAGATAATATGAACAAGTTACTGTAACCTGAATGTGCTACAATTATAAAAATATATATGGAAATATTTATTTCTAAAGTTCCTTGGGGTGATGTTTTCTATAGCAATACACAATAGAAAATAAGGATGTGATGTAAATAAAACTAAAATAAAAACTGAGGTATTTTATTTAGAATCAGTGCAACATTATTGTATCATTCATTTGGTAACGTGCACTACCAGTTAAGTAGTAAGGCAAAGCAGAATAAACACAGTAACTCATGTTTAGTTATACATGTTTCGATATGTGTGAATTGAAATCATTTCAGAGTTTATCATTTCAACTGTACAACATTTCCAATACTGATCAATTATTTAAAATAGAATCTATGGAGACAAATGATTAATTCATTTAAGCTTATTTCTCTCAATGAGTGAAACATTCAATACAGGTAGAGGATGCTCTTGTAGACTTCCCTCTCCCTAGAATAATGTAATTAACATCAAAACTTTCATACAGGCTGTTCAGTGAGGCAGGGAAGAGATGTAAAAACAGAGAAAACATAAGTGTAACAAAAAGAAAAGTTTAAACAAGCCCTGCTGCTTTATGGGTCTTCCTGACGAGATTTATACTCACTGAGCAAAACAATAGGAAGACTGGGAAGGGCATCCTTATGCTCTCAGAACAGTGTCACATGGATTCCACAAAATGCTGGAAACTTTCCTTTGAGATTCTGGTCCAACTTCACTATCACTCAATTTCTACAGATATGCTAGCTGCACATACTGTACATTCTTTGAATCTCCCGTTTTAATACATCCCAAAGGTGCTCGGTTGGATTCAGATTCCAATGACTGGGAAGGCCACTGAAGAACACTTGAACCCATTATCATGTTCATGAAACCAGCCTAAGAGGACTTTTGCTTTGTGACATGGTGTATTATCATGCTGGAAGCAGCCATTAGAAGATGAGTACATTATGACCATGAAGGGTTGCACATGGTCAGCAACAATACTCAGATAGGCCGTGGCTTTATTTTTTTATGTATCATGTGTTTTGTAGGTGGTTTCCCAAGAGGTGGTGCCACCTTCACATTACCACAAGGGACTGCCCTCAGCCCTATAAAGTTTGAAGAAAACCCATAGTCCCTTGTGGTCCATTGAATGCACCAGGGAGTGGTGACATTTGTTGTGTTAATTGCTCTGTTGGTCATTTGTGATTATTGGATTTTTGATCCCTTTTGCTCTGTCTTTTGACCATTCTTGGATTTTGTATTGAGACTGTGTCTGCTTTGGGATTGTTTATTTGGAAGGCATTGCCTTCCATGTTTTTTATTTTTTTCTTATTTCTGAATATTTTTTATATAAAATAATATTATTTATAATAGACTCAATATTTGCCCTTTTTCTGAATGGCCAGGGTTTGACGGTTTTATCCCCTCTAGTGAATATTTTGAGTAGTTCCTTAGACTCTGGTGCTTAGGAATTTTATGGTTCACAACAAAGAGAAAGAGACAGCAAGCTTCATTATAGCGTCCATATTTTTGCTCAAACAGCAACAGAGCTGAGCTCTTTACAAAAGTGTCAGAAAAACAGCACTTGAACTGAGAGTAAGCTCCATTTGTGCAACAAGCAGCAACTAAAATGAAAACTCTTTTTGAAAAAAATCTAATAAAAAGGCAGCCATTCTCCGCCAAGCATTTGTTCCCAAAATGGCTGACTAACTTGTTTTCATTACTTTGGCAGAGCTGACAGTTTTCAAAACACACAGAATATTAATAAACCATTACCTTAAGCTCAAAGTTATTTTCCCATGGGAATCATAAGCTGCACTTTCCTAACAAAGCAATATATTATGAATTCTACTTTGCCTTTCAGCTTTCCCAAAATGCACTGCACTCCTGTTTAGCTTGACAAGAGTTTTAGGCTTAAGGCCCATCACTGGAAATATTTCAATTGAAAAAATTAAAGTATCTCCAGTACAAGCAGGTACAGAAAATAGATGTGAATACATATACGAGCTGTTATTATTCCAACTTATCAAATTTATAATCATAGGCGTCGTGAATGCATGTCAGAGGATCACCTTCAATGGATTGTGCTGATTGTGCGAAGCACAAGGGCTTACGAGCTTTGGGGGGCCCACTTGTGGCCGTATAGATTTTTTAAAAAAATTTTGAATAACTTAACTAAAACAATGGTTTCACAGTCTTGATACATTGGCTTCAACGTTCAATGTCTTGTTACCCTCAACTCTGACCTCAATGGCTGACCACGAATTGTACGCTGCTGCCGATCTTCTAGTTGAATGCTATAGCACTGAGGTTTCACCGGCATTTCCGCTCAATTGTTGTCATTTCGTGCATGTTTTCAATCCATCCTGCCAACCAAGTCGACAGTTTTCAAAGTAGTTGAACTGTTGCTGACAGGTCACTGTGTACTGTTGTGTACTTTCTGTGACGTTTGCATGGCTTACATATTCCTGCTGACCATGCCAGTGACTGCTGCTACATGTGAACGATCATTCTCCACGTTAAACCCATCAAAAATGACCTCAGAAGCACCATATCGCAAGACAGACTTACTGGCTTGGCTGTACTCTCAATCGAAAACAAGTGTGCCAGACAAATTGACGTGTCAAACATTGTTGAGACTTTTGCGCAACAGAAGGCACGCAAGCGAGTATTTTAGGGTACTAGTGATATTAATAAGTAATATGATTTGTCACTTGTCAGTCAGTTCCGATTTTATCAGCTTTAACAGTTTAACAGATCTGTAATCTGTTTTATTGTGTACCTTAGTATGGCTTAAGTGCATTAGTGTCACTACTGTGTGAATTTGTGAGCGTCACCACTTTATGATGTCAATTTTCTGAGAACTTGTGTAAAACAGGTCGAGTGTGTAGTAGTATCCTGTCAGCTGGTGTTGTTGTTTTAATTCATTACAAATTGAAATTCCTTCATTTCATAGCACAGAACAGCTTCTACCTTTACCTTATGTTACATTTTAATCAACTTCCTTCACAAAGTTGTTTTGGAAATGTAAGTGGGTCCACATTATACATATATTTATGTAATACGATTACTACTGCTACCCACAACATTCCATTCCCACAATTTATTTTATTTTCGCTAACTTACAGCAGCTGTAATAAAGCAATTAAAAAACTTATTACAAATTCCATTTAGAGAGGTGGATTGTTTGTCACCAGAGTGTGATCTGATACTGACACGGTCGCTGATGCCACTGTCCATCTGGCCCCTAGGATCTAGTTATGAATAAATTACTAACAGTTATGCTGGACAGGAGGGGCCCACCTCCGGGTGCTACAAAGGGGGCTTCAGCAAGCTAGCTACGCCACTGCCTTCATTAGAGGTATGTGATACCCTGCCAGAGTGAAAGGAGGTGCATCATCGCTTCTCTCATCCACGGTGCCAAGAGGATGCCCAAGTGAGTTAACTGATTTCACCCTTTCTGATCAGAGCCCATTAAGACCCGGATGGCTCCAGAAGGAGACGTCTCATTTGGACCCAAATTTACCTGAGAATGGAGTTCCAAACTATCATTTTTTTAATAAATGAATCACTATACAGGGAGTCCTCGGGTTACAACGTCTCGACATACAACGTTTCGAGTTTACAACACTCACTCCCATAAAAACTTAAAAAAATTGAGACATGAGTGTTTTGGCTTACGCCATTAGCATCGTACTTACAGACTACGTGGGCAAAGTAGTTTGGTTGTGTGCAGTGGAAGAATACTTAGTAATGCAGCGTATGAGTGAGGGAGTTGGCGAACTAGTTTCATTACGCACGGGGGAAGTGTTCCATTTGTGTGGCTTTGTGGCCCTTATCATGGCTCCTAAATGAAAGTCAGAGTCTTCAGATGGTAGTGCTTCAAAGAAGAGGAAAGCCATTATGATGGAAGTGAAATTACACATTGTAAAGAGATCAGAAAGAATAAAGGTAAGGAATTTTTTTATACACTCATTTTTTGTCATTTTTTCTGTTACTACAGTACAGCGTACAGTACAGTATATTTATGTCATTTTCCTTTTTCTGTGGCTTAGTTGTGTTTTTATTTTCTAGATTATGATTTTGCAAATGTGTTAGGATAGGTAAGTGACTTAGGTTAGGGTGTGTTTCGACTTACACCAAAAATCGGGTTACATCACTGTTGTAGGAATGGAACAGATAGATAGATAGATAGATAGATAGATAGATAGATAGATAGATAGATAGATAGATAGATAGATAGATAGATAGATAGATAGATAGATAGATAGATAGATAGATAGATAGATAGATAGATAGATAGATACTTTATTAATCCCAAGGGGAAATTCACATACTCCAAAAGCAGCATACTGATAAAGAACAATATTAAATTAAAGAGTGATAACAATGCAGGTATAACAGACAATAACTTTGTATAATGTTAACGTTTACCCCCACCTGGGTGGAATTGAAGAGTCGCATAGTTTGGGGGAGGAACGATCTCCTCGGTCTGTCAGTGGAGAAGGACAGTGACAGCAGTCTGCCACTGAAGCTGCTCCTCTGTTTGGAGATGATCCTGTTCAGTGGATGCAGTGAATTCTCCATGATTGACAGGAGCCTGCTCATTGCCCTTCGCTCTGCCACAGATGTCAAACTGTCCAGCTCCATGCCTACAATAGAGCCTGCTTTCCTCACCAGTTTGTCCAGGCGTGAGGTGTCTTTCTTCTTTATGCTGCCTCCCTAGCACACCACCGCGTAGAAGAGGGCGCTCAGCACAACCGTCTGATAGAACATCTGCAGCATCTTATTGCAGATGTTGAAGGATGCCAGCCTTCTAAGGAAGTATAGTCGTATGTTGTATATTCGTGCTTGGAACTGTGTCGTAACCCGAGGACCCCCTGTATATAATTACTTGAATTAGGAACTTGTCAGTTTTCACATACCCCAACTTTCTCTCCGGGCAGTTTTTTGGGGTCAGCTATTTGTACGGTGGCCCTGGAACAATTGTAGGTTAAGGGCCTTGTTCAAGGGTCCTGTTCAAGAGCCCAATGGAGTAGCATTTTCTCTGTCAGTGCTGGAATTCAAACCAGCAACCTTCAAGTTGCCAGCCCAGATCTTTTAGATCCAGAGCCACCACTCCACCCTGATCAAGCCTCTGATCTATCAAAGCCCATTTTCAAAGCTGTATTCTTTAAAGTTGGCTGTTATTTTCTGTTTTGGTGCTTGTTTTGTTGAGTCCGAACAAACGTCAAATCAAACAGGGTAACCCAACTGGCACCCCAACATTTCTTTGGATTCGTCCTGTGTGTTTGCTCATCCACAAAAGACAAATGAAGACTTGCTTCTGCCCAGGTAACATTCATGTCAATGTTAACATTTGGTCACATTCAACCTTTAATAATCAGAGTCTGAATAAGAAGTGCCCTGGGTAACATCATGTCTAAATATGAGGTGTTACCTTGGTAACCCTGACTGCAGATGAATGAATTTGTCTTGTGCTCTGCTCATCACTCCTGACACAAGCTGATTTGATATTCCTTAGCTACAGCCCACGGCAGATGCCTGTAATGTCTATAATGGATTTGCCAGCAGCTTTAGAGGACACAAGGACTCTGTACGTGCAGACTGAAGCAGTAACCAAAGTATGACGCAGGCATGCCCGTAGGCACACAATGTACTCATCTGTACAGCAACAAGAGCTCTGGCTTTAAGCACCACATCTGCATCTGTTAGTACAGAGCAGGACAAGTGCAGTGTCTTGTACGCTTGCTTGGATGTAAGCTCAGTGTCCAAAGGTTTTTTGTTTTAAATGAGGAACAGAAGACAGTTTACTAAACACCTAGCATGTGCTGTAATGACATTCTGAGAAACTTGCTATGAAGGAAGTGTACAAGGAGTCTTTGAAAATACAAAAATACACAGCAGTAACTCTAAACCAGCAATGTCCTACCATTCTTGACACTACTTTTTGTCAGGCTAATGAAACCTATGAGTGGCAGGTCAGAGCCACAAAAAAGAAATTCAAGTACCAAAGAAACATCATATCAGTTCATTAATACTGTACTGTATGTTCAGAAACCACACAAAAACCACAAAGGATATCTTTCTCAAATCACTGTCTTACACCCTGTAACTATGCATTGGTGTGGACTCTGACTGGGAGAGCTCAAAATCTGAGAAGTAAGCACCAGCTCCGAATGTATAAGTGGGCTCCAGGTGGTAAATGTGTATCCAGACCTTGCATTCCTCAAACAAAAGAAAGCAGAGTCACTAAAATAGGATGGCCTGAAAAAGACAATGATGAAAAAGAACATCTTATTTTGGGATAACAGTAGCTCCCAAAATTCATTTTATTTCACAGATCACCCTGCCATTCATTTACATTTTACTTTAAAGGATGATAATTGCATTATCAAATACAGCTGAATGACGCTGAAAGAGAGATCCAGCATTAGACGTGCACGTCAGGGCCAAATGGAAAACATGTGTGTGGTAAAGGGCTCAAGTGATGCAACATCTCTCAAACTCAGACAAGACAAGGACATCTGGATCAGTGTAATGCTGACTATATACAGTAGCAGATTACAACCTTTGAAGGATCCATAGTTGGAGGAAGGGTGGGGGGTCTCAAATTCTCTGGAGGGAGTATATTACATGGGATTCATAAAGTATTCAGACCCCTTCACTTTCTGAAAACTTTATTCTGTTGTAGATTTAATCTTAAATGGATAAATTTGCTATTACTGCCTATCAGCCTACACTCAAATGATCTATAACTCGCTGTCCCCTGTGGCTCCACACACGTAGTAGTGAAACAGGGCAAACTTTAAAAATCAATAAACAAACAGGTATTGCTAACTAAGTGGAGGCAACGTCCGCTCCAAAACAAGATGAGAGGTAGAGCGATTTGAACAGAGGCCGGTGTGTGAGTGAGGAGGGCCCCCCGCCCGGCTCTCCACTCCTGACGTCACGCTTCCCACTCCCCTCGGCCCGCAGCCTCTGTCTCGGATTCACACGAATTAATCGCTTATGCAAGCAAACTGTGATACATAGCGTGATGAGAAAAGTCGCAAAATCAACCAGAATGTTCAAGCAAATTATAGAAAAAAAACCCCATCTAAATCCGTTAAGTAGTTCCCTCGTGAAAAGCGGACAGACAGACATACATTGGATTTTATATATATAGTGATGATGAAGTGAAAACATGTTTTCAGAAAGGTTTGCAAATTTATTAAAAATCAAAAACTGAAATCTTTCATTCATATAAGTATTCAGACCCTCCATTCAGTACTCCCATACTTCCTAGCAGATCTTCTCAAATTCAATTAGATTGGATGGGAAGCATCTGTAAACTGCCATCTTCAGGTCTCTCCAAACATGTTATATGGGGTCTAGGTCTGCAGTTTGGTTCGGCCATTCAAGGACAATTAGAAACTTGTCCTGAAGCCACAACATCTTTGTCTTGAGGTTGTATGATTCTGGTCATTTTAGTGCTGAAAGGCAAACCGTTTCCACAATCTCAGTTCACATGCATGGCGGAGCAGGTTTTCTTCAAGGACCACACTGTTTTTAGCTGCATTCATCCTTCCTTCAATTTTGACCAGTCTTCCTGTCCCTGCCACTGAGAAGCCCTCCATAGCATGATGGTATTAGGCAGGTGATGAGCAGTGCCTTGTGTTTGCCAGACATAGTACTTGGAGTTCTGCTCAAAGAGTTCAGCTTTTGTCCCATCAGATTAGAGAATCTTTTTCCACATAATCTTAGTCTTTTAAACTGTCATGTACCTTTTAATCAAAAGTGTCTTCTGTCTAGCCACTCCACCATAAACACCTGATTGATGGACTACTGTGGAGATGATTGTCCTTCTGATCAGCTCGCCCATCTCAGCAGAGGACTTCTGAAGCTTTTTTAGAGGACTACTGAATTCTTGGTCATCTACTGTATCTGACCATGGTCCTTCTTGCCCTGTTACTCAGATTGGCCAGACTTCCAAATCTAGGAAGAGTTCTGGTAGTTTCAAACTTCTTCCATTTCACAATTATGGAGGCCACCATGCTCCTGGGAACACTCAAAGCCTTATAAATGGTTGCTCTTATGTCCATCACTGCAATTTTAGCATGGAGGTCTACTGACAACTCCTTGGACTTCATGACTTGGCTTGTGTCCTGACATGCAGTGTGAATTGTGGGATCTTACATACAAAGGTGCGTGCCTTTCTAAAAGATGTCCAGAGCCACGACAAAGGGACTGAATACTTCTAAGAATGAGAGATTTTAGGTTTTCATTTTCAATAAATTTACAAACCTTCCTGAAAACTTGAATTAAGCTTTGCCATTGTGGATTACTGAGTGTACATTAATGGGCAAAAATGGAAAATGTATCCATTTAAACTGCAGTCTACAACACAATGAAGTATACAGAAAGTGCAGGTGTCTGAATACTTTCTGAAGCCCCTGTAGCTAATGAAATGTAAGGTGTGTGGGTCTAACAAGACTCAAATGAATGAGAGTGAACATTACAAAGAGAGTGAGTGCAACCCATCAACTTGTAGGATGTCTACCTGTCGCTTTGATTAATGGAACTGTCATTTTCTTCAGCTGACCATTATGTCCCTATCGCCTCTCATTTGGGAGGGAAATGCAGAAGCTAGTGTGCAAGTTAACGTCTTCAAAGGGCAGAGAGCTTGAGCTAATGAAGTACCTGCTATGTCAGACTCAAGCAAATTAGCAAATGTACATAAAATGAATGGGTACTCTTGAGCAAACCCTTGATGAAGAACACAACTAGATCTTACCAAAGGATCCAAAAGGCTACAAAACAGGATAAAGTAAAGATGTGGAACCAGTGTTACAAATGGAAGTGACAGAAATATTAATTTCTCTTGAGGGCCAGACTGGAAAATCAAGATCTTCTTAGAAGCTTCACCTTTTCAAGTAGAAATTCTCCTTTTCCTGTCTCTCCTACCTCCAGCCTTCTTCCCTTCTCTCTGGTTTTTTCTCCCCCTAGCCAAGTGAGCCCTTGCACCTTTGTGACATTCACAACTCCAAGTTCCTCAATAGAGGACTGGAGGTTGATTTTAAATACTGATTTGTAAATATCACAAGTGTCATGAGGATAAATAGAAGAAGACCAGTAATGAGGTTGACTACTAGGAGCTCCCCAAAGTGCTCCCAGAGATCTCTGATGACAGGGTTGCTTATAATGTCTACAACATGTACATCGAGGAATGTTATGCTTAGAATGTACTAACTAGTAAGACTGCTTCTGGAGTGTTGTGTGCAGTTGTGGTCACCACACAGCATTAAAGACATAGCAGCACTTGAAGCTGTGCAGTGGAGAACAACCAAGTTCATCCTGGGACTTAAGGGCATGTCCTACACTGATAGACTCAGAGAATTCAACCTGTTTATGTACAAAACACCTACACAAAATTAAGGGACTGGAACGTTCCATTTGAGGGATTATTTTGAGTATTTTAATGTCTATCTTTTCATCCCTTTTCTTTGCCTACTGACCTAGTGGCATTTTATTGAAAATATTTCACAGTAGAGCTTTGCCTCCTTGAGGTCTGGTCCATTCATTTCATCACATATGTAAGATTGGCTATGAGCACTGAAAGTGTTGTCCTAAAACTTCATGTAAGAAAAATCTTTTGCTGATTCAAATGAAGCACTTTGGAAAAGCAGAACCGTTGAAAATGCAAGTGTGAATCCACACATGCTAACATGCAGCCCCCTGGTGATCTCCACATGACCAAGGAAAGTGTCTTATCTTTGGAAAAGATTTCAATGTGGTTTAAAAATTGGCTGCCCGTAAGAAATTTAACAAAGTGAACTATTGGTGATGTGATTCCTGTTTTTAAAGAGTAAGTTTCCTCTTGCCCCTTTTTATAAATAGGTTTGAAAATTGACATCAGACTGAAACCACCCAAGAGCCAAGCAGATCTTGATAAATGGCAAATAGAGACCGTAGTACTCTGCATTGTGTAATTCTGTTCTTTTATTCCTACTGTATTCCGACTCTTAATTAACAAAACTAAAATATTCAACTCATTTGTACATTTCTTTTAATACGAACACTATTTTATGTTAGATTAGATTCTAGAAGTGATTATTGCCATTCATTTTCTTCAATCTCCATTTGTATAGCCTTCTCCTCTTTAACTGTGTCATTTTTAAAGTATCTTTCTTCACTTTAGGTACAGTACATATGTTTCTACTTTTTATCTTTCACACCACATTTCATTCTGTCTGTGCACCACTACAACGGTGGTTGAGCTACAAGTAAACATTAGAAACAACTTCAAAATGAATCAGAATGCATAATTGAAGAAATGGGCCTTTATGCCAGAGAAAACCAGTTCTGGCAGCAGACATTAACCACAACCTCTTCTTTGGAGTCATTTTAGGACCCCACCCCATGCAACCCTGTTGCTTTAAACTAATTTTAAACATGCATATCATCATATCCCATGTATACTTTCCAAGGCCACCCATAGACAGAAGATCAGGAAACAAACATACACCATAAACCACTAAACCAGCAAATTTTGGGCTATTCCTGTTCGTCTTATGTCATTGGGCTTCATGGGAGGTCATCCTGGTAGGGGTAAATGAAATCGCCAGCCATTTCAGTGTGTACAATTATTAGTGAAGGAGCACCACCTAGGGGCCTATCCAGTCTGAAATAAAGCTACATGAAGAGTTCATTTATTACCCAAAATACAAGTTGTTTTCCCTCTTTCTCTTTCTCTCTCTGTTGCTGTTGCTGAACCTACCAAACACACCTTTTCGTTTCAAACCCTGGTGATAATAAAATCTTCTAAATACTTTCTCAAGGTAACCTAGAGTGCACTCAGTAATCACTGTTATGGGACTCCTAAAAATTTCAAAATGTCCTTTAGAGCAACACCTCTTCACTGTTTGGCTTACTTAATTCAATAAAACAACCTGAGATAGTAATAATGTCTTGTTTCCAGTTAGCTATAACCTCCTCTCTGTCTTTGCTGCTACTGAATAAATCTTTTCTGAAAGCTACTGATGGCAGCTGTCTAACTATACTAGCTTGTTGAGGAGGGCTCCAATGGCTAGTGTAGATTTCTCTTTGTTTCTGTTGTTCATGTTGGCCAGTCAGTGTACTGTACATCTCAATTTTTGTCCTATCCCTTTAATACTTAAATCAATAATTATGCAGGCACAGCTGTTAGATAGAGACAGGAGGCTCAGAAAAGTGCTGCATATCTGCTCTACCTCAACTTGCTCAGAAGAATACATGCAGTCTTACCAGCAATAAACACACCACCAGTTCAAATCCTGCCTCCAACTTACACTTTAAAACTGAACAAGTAGGCCACATGTCTAAATTTATATAAACTGCTCAAAAAAATAAAGGAACACTTTGAAAACACATCAGATCTCAATGGGAAAAAAAATCCTCCTGGATATCTCTACTGATATGAACTGGGTAATGTGTTAGGAACGAAAGGAGGCCACATCGTTTGATGGAAATGAAAATAATCAACCTGCAGAGGGCTGAATTCAAAGACACCCCAAAAATCAAAGTGAAAAAATGATGTGTCAGGCTCGTCCATTTTGTCAAAATTTCATTGTAGCAACTCAAAATCATACTCGGTAGTTTGTATGGTTCCCCACGTGCTTGTATGCATGCCTGACAACGTTGGATGGTGTCCTGGGGGATCTCCTCCCAGATCTGGACTAGGTCATCACTGAGCTCCTGGACAGTCTGAGGTGCAATCTGGCGGCATTGGATGGACTGAAACATAATGTCCCAGAGGTGTTCTATTGGATTGAGGTCAGGCGAGTGTGGGGGCCAGTCAATGGTGTCAATTACTTCATCCTCCAGTAACTGCCTGTATACTCTCGCCACATGAGGCCAGGCTTTGTCGTGCACCAGGAGGAACCCAGGACCCACTGCACTAGCATAGAGTCTGACAATGGGTCTAAGGATTTCATCCCAATACCTAATGGCAATCAAGGTGCCATTGTCTAGCCTGCAGAGGTCTGTGCGTCCCTCCATGGATATGCCTCCCCAGACCATCACTGACCCACCACCAAACCAGTCATGTTGAACAAGGTTACAGGCAGCATAACGTTCTCCACGGCTTCTCCAGACCCTTTCATGTCTGTCACATGTGCTCAGGGTGAACCCGCTCTCATCTGTGAAAAGCACAGGGCGCCAGTGGTAGACCTGCCAATTCTGGTATTCTATGGCAAATGCCAATTGAGCTCCATGGTGCCGGGCAGTGAGCACAGGGCCCACTAGAGGACATCGGGCCCTCAGGCCACCCTCATGAAGTCTGTTTTTTATTGTTTGGTCAGAGACATTCACACCAGTGACCTACTGGAGGTCATTTTGTAGGGCTCTGGCAGTGCTCATCCTGTGTTGGTCCTGCTGATAGGTTAAGGACGACCCTGTCCAGCTCTCCTAGAGTAACCCAGACAGGAAGCTAGAGCGCAACAACTGATAGATTGGCCGGCTGGACAAGAAAATACCTTTATGCCCAGTCAGTATAAAATAATGGACAGACCAGCAGAAACCGGGAGTCAGAAGCAGTTCAATTCCCCATATGTTAAGTGGCAGTGGTCCTCACATGGCAACCCATTTGGGACACCAGCAGTGGTGCTTGGGATATGGAGACCGGAAATGCAGTGCTGTCAGGGTCCCTATGTTCCAATAGAGTGTGGTACTGGGGGGAGGACATCTCTACTTTTGTTATGGCCCAGAAGTGCTTCTGGAAAAAGTGTCATGTCCCCGGAAGCATTCCTGGGTCTGGTATTAAAGGAAGCCACACATGGATGAGTCAGAGTTGGGAGGCAGCAAGCAATACTCAATTGGAGAATGGAAGGAGGAAAAATTGTGTTTTTGTATTGTTACTGGGGCTGGTTATTGGTGGATTGTGACAAGGTGCTTGTGAGAATAAACAATCCTGTATTTTATTCATATATTGCGTGCTGTATTGCTGTGTCTGTGGCTTGGGGCTTTCTGGGGGCCCCTTGTAGTTGAAATATATATCTTATATGTAAACGTCTACGCGTGGAAATGTGTGTGTCTGTCTGGCCTGGAAGTGAGAGATGGAGTCGTGGTAAGGGTTCCACCTCCGAGGAAAAAGAAAACTTAACATCTACATGTGGAAGTGTATGTGCCTGTTTGTCCGGTACGGATGTGTGAGGCTACTACAACATGAAGCTCAGACAGCTGGCAAGGCAGCCCCAAGTTAACGAGACGGAAGAAATAAGCGACTCTGTTGCCAAAGTAAAACCGTCGAGAAAAGAGAGAAATTCTTACGCAAGCGAGACGAGCACATTGACAAAACGGTATCCCTTTTACTTTTCCTCCTGCCGCTAATACACAAGTCAGGTGAGCACGTTGGCAAAACAAAACCTCCTAGGAGAGAGACGCCCAGAGTAGTTCCTTTCAATTAGTGTACCTGACATCGCTACATTTAAATTTTTTTTCTAACGATTTCAATAGTTTCTAGGACCCCGGGCTTGTTACAGCACAGGCTTACACAGCTAGTACATATATATATATATATATATATATATATATATATATATATACACACAGTATACATATATATACCATGCATTATATATATACTGTATATATATATATATATATAGGCTTAAGTGCCTTGAGCATGGGAAAGGCGCTATATAAATAAAATGTATTATTATTATTATTATAGTATACTATATATACAATATATTGCAATATACAATATATATATTGTAACCACAGGGGGATGCCAGAAAGCCCTAAACCACAGACACAGTAAAACAGCACACAATATATGAATAAAATTAAGGATTTTTTATTCTCACAAGAGCCCCATATATATACAGTAAATATATACACTGTTGGAGGAAATTCACTCTTGAGTAAAAGTCATGAAAGAATGAAGAAAAAAATTCTGATGAGACAAAACTTTGGGCAGAACTCTAATTACTATGTCTGGCAAGGACCAGGCACTTCTCATCACCTGTCTAATGTCATACCTGTGGGGAAGAATGGTGGTGGCAACATCATATGGGGTCTTCTCAGTGGCAGGGACAGTGAGACTGGTCTGAATTGAGGGAAGGATGAATGCAGCCAAATACAGAGAGGTCCTTGAAGAAAACCTGCTCCATAGTGCAAGCGACCTCAGACTTGGGCGATAGTTCACCCTTCGGCACAACAATGGACAGAATTGAACAGCCTAGACAACACTGGAGTTGTTTCAGGACAAGTTTCTGATGATTCTTAAGTGGCTAAGCCGAAGCTCAGACTTAAACCCCATAGAATATCTTTGGAGAAACCTCAAGATGGCAATTTACATATGCTTTCCATCCAAACTACAGGAATTTGAGAGGATCTGCCTGGAAGAATGAGATAAACTGTCCTCTGCAACATTTGTAGAGACTTACCATGAAGACTAAAAGCTGCACATTTTGCCAAAGGGACTTCTACAAAGTACTGATTTACAGTCTGAATGCTTACAGTATATGGATGAGATATTTCAGCTTTTGATTTTTAATACATTTAAAAACCCTTCTGAAAACATGTTTTCACTTTGCCATTACGGGTAATTGAGTGTAGATTAATGGGCAAAAATGGCAAGTTTATCCATTTAAAATTAAATCTACAGCACAATAAAGTGTGCAGACAATGAAGGGATCCGAATACTCCCTGAACCCAGTGTATATGGAGTCTTCCACATGTCCTTGGGCATTTTACCCCAGTCCAGTTGTTTCTTCTGAAAGACGAGCTTGTTAGGTTGACTGGTGACTCTTTATTGTGAGTGATTATTGGTTCTTCCTAAAACTGAGTGGCATATACCCTGGATCTGGTGTTTCTAACATTTACCCATATTGAGATATCATAATTGAAAAATAAAGCTAAACAAATCAATGAATTATAAGTGTGTACACACAAATAAATTATCCAACTAAACAATGTACTCCACTTGTTTTATTTTGATCAGTTATTTATCTAAGCCATATTTTCTTTCTAGAGTGTCATCCTTGTATACATTCTGTTAACATGTCCAGACGCTAAACCCTGAACACCATTGCCTGGTTGCAGGCTTTCACAAGAGAAGGATGCCTCAAATGAACAATCATTTACAACATTAAAGCACTTTATTTAGAATTTCAGTTTGATGCTACAGAATGTTTGTCATTGCAATAAAACCTTAACTTGTTTTCAGAAAATGTTGGAAACAGACATCTTTTTTGCTTTCTCAACATGCATGCTATCATGTTTTATAAAAGGAATCCTATTGGGCTCAGTGTGTGGAGGCTAAATCGCTTAGTGGCCCAGATATAATCAGCTATTGCTGGACAGGTTATTTTTTTTATCAGCGTATGGTTGGTTGTTCCAAAGCTGACTTTTTTTTTCTATAGCATGCTTTGGAATTACTGAATTCAGGGCCAATTCTGTGCAAAGATCAAAGATCATTGTTTCCTCTACTACAGGTACAGTTCAATGATCTCTAAACATGGCTATGCAAGTGTTCAGAGTTCATTGAAGGCAATTCTGTTAGTGATACTAATCTGGGGCTCCCTAAACCTGAGATGAATCAATCAAAATATACTTAGCAATTGTGACGGGACAAAAGAGCAGAAAAAGTTGGGGACCAACTGGGCCACCCTGTTTAATTTCAAAGTCCAAAAAAGGAGACTGAAATAAGTGCTCATATGCGCAAAAACAGAAAAAAGGAGTAAATGCGCCCTCAATAGTCTATTTGACTTCTCTAAAGGTAAAGCTCTGTTGAGCAGATCAGGTATGGGGACATCCAACATGAGAGGACACTGCTCCTACTCTGACACCATTCCTTCCTGGGATGTCGACACTTATACTGTGGGACTGGAAGGGGTGGAGATTCTGGGTGGAGCTCAGTTGCCCTCACTGGGCGGTTTCTTGGCACTGTAGAGGAAGAAAAAGATAATAGATTTACCGTGGGCACCCCCTCTTGCTCATGAGTAGTATTACAAACGACAACAGAGTCCAGTGGGGGATCATCATGCGCTCATTCGCGGGACAATATTAAAGCCCTATATGACTTCCAGGACCAAAGCAATCTTAAGACACAAAAGAATATGATTTGGAAATTTAGTGACCCAGCATATCATTTGGTGTCCTTCAACATGCACACCCACACGGCGTCCAGATAAGTTGCCCCCCACATTTCGCCTCCAACACATTTTGCCCCGGTAATTTTCACCACCTCCCATTTTGCCACTACTATATTTTGCCCCGGTATTTACGTACATATCTATAATTGCAATTAAAAATTTAATAAACCTTACCCAACATTGAAAATAAAAAAAGTTCACTCAGGTAGTGTTCTTATACAACTCACAGATCAACGTGTTCCACTGAAAACAGTATGCGTGATTGCCTCCAGAAAAGGTAAGTATTGTACGGATTACTATTGTAATCCGTGTTATGTGATATAGTATTGGACGATTGTACTGGATTTAGCATGTTTTTTTTGCCAGCACTACGGCCATTTCAAGACATGAATTTATGGTTTTCACCTGATTATCGGTGGTGCGTGGCCATGTTGAAGAACCATCAACACCTTGCAGACAGAGCAATATCAAAACGAACAATCACGTGGGGGGATGGCACAGGGGATTTCAGGAAACTTGAGCTACATTATTCCCAAATATTTACAGATTCATTGATGCTTTAAAAAAACAACAAGGTTTGCACAATTTTAAAATTACACAACTAATTGCCGGTAATAATCCAGGCAATCAGAGAAACAAGAAGTATGCTGCTATTTTTGCTAGAATCAAAGGAATAGCCCAAAATTTTGAAAAATTGTAATGTAATCGATTACCTTAGAGGCATCGCATACAACTTTTGAGTTCTAATCAATAATTTTATAAACAGAAATTATTTTTTGTGAACATTAAAATTACAAAGACATTAATTTAGTACATAATTGTATTTCACGTATGTTTTTTTCACAACGGCATGTGATATGAATTTTTGTAAAATGCTTTGAATTTGTTTAATCGAAATAAAAATGTATATATGTTAACAGAGCGTTTCATTTAAGTGATGCACTATTGCTAACTTTTTATCATTTTGCTACAAAAATGTTTAAATTAGGAAAGTCAGTTTTGAACGCTGAGAACGATTATTCACTTTATTTCTTCTAGAAACTTTCAACACTCAAAAAATCTGGGTGTGGGTATTAGATGTTACTGGGGTGGGGGAGAAATATCATGGAGGCAAAATGTAGTGGGGGCGAAACGTGCTGGGGCGAAATGTGAGGGGCAAAATGTCGGGGGCAAAACATGAGAGGCGAAATGTTGGGTGCAAAATGTGCTGGGGCAAAATGTGAGAGGCAAAATTTCCATAAAACACACACCTAGGTGAAGATTGAATGAATGAGATCAGCTAATTAGAACAGATCTGCATGTAGTTTGTGCACATCTTCTTCTTTAAGAATCCCTAAATGTGGAGCTGATGTGTGCCTTTAGATAAAAACATTGCTAAGGTGATTTTTTTGTTTTTTCCCAAAGTACTTCTGTGTTCAAATTAGCCTGTACAATGAAACTTAAAAAGATATGAACCATTAATGTAACTTTACTATACAATCCTGTAATTATTTCTTTATAATTTCTTGGATTTCTTGGAAAAAATAACACTATGCACAGAATATATGCAGTTATAAAAAACAATGAATAAACTTCTCCTTTGTTACTAGTACCCATTCTGGCCCAACAGAACTGATCACAGTTTATGGTAAAATAAACTTATAAATAAGTGTTTTGAGTAAAACTAATGTTATGAATTAACAAAACCGACCACCTATGTTATTCACCCATGACAGACACAGTTCTAAATCTGTTAATGAATTCGCAGATGATACCATCATCTCGCAGGGAATCCTGGATATCATCGATAGGAGTCATAGAGCATGATGGCCATTGCATTCTGTACAGGGAACTGAGAAGGATGGCTGCGAGAGCTCTGATAGCAGAATAGGAGGTGTTTGTTAGAGGAATCTGTGAGCAAGTGCCACACCATCTGTGGTCTAGTAACTCACGTCCTGCTTACAGAGGAATCGAAGCATTATGCACATCCAAATCTGTTCCTCAGAGAGTTGCAGTCAGGGCAGGTGATGACATGTTCCTTAAGGATGATGCTGTAGTTGTGACCCACTGGGCTGGCTACTTTTAGCAGCTGTTTAAAGCTGATCATCTGGCCAGGACGTTGGACATCTCTGAGTCCATGGGTCTTGAGGCTGATCCTCCAATTAGCTGTGAAACAGCCAATCTCACTGAGATTGCACAGGTGGTGAACCAGCCTAGGTTGGGGAAGGCTGCAAAGATTTGTGGTATGCTGGGTGAACTTCACCAGGCTGGTGGTAAGGCTGTCCTCCTGACATTGCAAGCATTCTTTGCTTCCAATTGGGAGACGGGAGTCATATCAACTGACTGGAAAATGGGACTTTCCCTATCTGGGAAAGGAAGGGTGACTGCCTGGATTGCGGCAATTACAGGGGGATAACACTGCTCTCCGTGTTGGATAAGGTCCTTGCTAGGGTCATCCTCAATAGGATCCGTGATCACATGCTCAGCTACCACTGTCCAGATCAGTCTTGTTTTACACTTAAGAAGTGTACCATTGACTGCATCCTGACACTGCTGGTTCTCGTCAAGTGCAAGCACAAATATTGGCAGAGTTTCTTTGCAGCCTTTTTCTATTTTCGTAAAGTGCTTGACTCAGTTGATCGAGTTGCCCTTTGGGATATCCTGAGGCTTCATGGGATCCCCCTGAAGTTACTGGATATCATGGCCAGCCTGTACATTAGTACTGTGAGTGCTGCACAGAATGGAGCTAGAACCTCTGCATTCTTCCCAGTTGACTCTGGGGTTCATCATTGGTGTGTTCTTGTGCCTACTCTGTTCAATGCTTGCATGGACTGAATGTTGGGCAGGGTTGTGGATTGAAGAAAGATTATTGATCTTGACTCGTCGTTGCTGAGTCAATGGAAGCTGTGATCAGGGCTCTCGAGAAACTGAGCAAGGAGTTTGAGTGTCTGGGCTTGTGAGTGTCCTGGATAAAAACTAAGATTCAGGCCTTTAATGACCTCTTAGGCACAGCCATCAACAGTGTGTCTATCTGTGGAGAGAGTGTCGACCACATCGAAAGGTTTAATTACCTTGGCAATGACATTCAAATCTCTGGTGACACTTCCTATGAAGTCAGTATATGGATTGGGAGAGTATGGGGGTCATGATGTTTCTGGAAAGGGATTTGTGGCACTCCCGATATCTTTGCAAAAAGACGAAGGTCCAGGTCTTTAGAGTCCTGGTCTTTCCAGTTCTGCTATATGATAGCAAGACATGGACGCTATCCAGTGACCTGAAGTGAAGACTAGACTCCTTCGGTACTATATCTGTTTGGAGAATCCTTGGGTACTGCTGGTTTGACTTTGTGTCAAAAAGTGGCACATGAGGCATATTACCTGCATTGTCAGGGAGAGTCAGTTATGGCACTGCAGCCATGTAGCGCAATTCCAAGAGGGTGATTCGGCTCGTAGGATCCTCATTGTTGAGCACCCAAGCAGCTGGACAAGACCAAGGGGATGCCCACTTAACACCTGGTTGCGGCAGATAGATGGTCATTTCCAAAGGATGGAACTGGACTGCGTGTCTGTCTTGAGGGTTGCCAACTGGGATCCGGGATGTTTTGTCGTGTAGTGGGTGCATGCTTCTCAACCTCATCTGACCACCATCATAGGCTTGATCCCCAGCAATGATGACATACCTTAATGAGTCAATGGTGCCATGAAAACAATCTCACTCTTAATGCCAGCAAAATCAAGAAGCTGATGACAGACTTCAGGAATCAGGTGACAGACTACACTGACATCTCCATTGGACAGTGTGATGTGGAGAGGGTCAGTAGCCTTTAAATAACTGATGACTTAAAGTGAGTATAACAGGTCTTGGATATTGTCAGAAAACTCACCAATGCCTTTACTTGCTCAGATGTCTGTGGAAAACCTAGAAATTTCATCAACCTCTTTAAGCGCACAGTTGTGTCAGTACATCTAGTATGGCATCTTCTCCGTTCAGAACTGCAAAGCACTACAGGAAACGACATACATAATACACTGTGTCTTAGAAAGGCAAACAGTACTAAAGATGTCAGCAACTCTGCACAGAAACTTTTCTCAATCCTCTGTTCTGGCAATCAGCACAAGACCATTGTCATGAGATTACTCAACGGCCACGCATACTTAGAACTACATAAGACTATCTTGTGTTTCTTGTATTTAATCTATGACATTACATACATTGCTTTTTTGGGGTTTTCATTGTGTGTTTTTGTATCATACTAGTGTCACTAGTCTGTATGACATGGAAGCACTGTGTACACATAACAATAAATCTGAACCAATTTAAAAATTAATTCATGAAAAAAGATCACCAAAAACACATTTTGGTTTAAGGAGTTTAGTAAAAAGTAGTGATGAGTGAGCCCTACTGAATTTGCTTTACTTGTGGAATCGTGGTGTAAGTGCCCTGAAAGACAGATGGGCATCCCGACCAGGATTTCTTGCCCAGCTATGAAGCTATAATGGAAGGTTGGCCAAGTTGTGGCCACTACCTTATAATTCCCATTCTGCCTACGATGCTAGAAGGAAGAATGAGCTGGAAGCCAGGAGCGGTTCATCCCCAAATTAATAGGTGACAGTGTTGTTCACAAATAGGTCCAGTTTGGACACCTGCAGGGCTGCACGGGAATTGGAGTACAGAAGCGCAGCCCTGTAGGGGTATTTGGGTGACAGCAGAGGGCACTGCTGGGGAAGGACCTTCCTTGTTTCCGTATGATCCAGAAGTGCTTCCAACAGGCCACGACATAGTCTACTCCTGGGTCCAGCTTCAAAGGAGCCCGCTGCCATACCTCAGCGATTCCAAGTTGGGAGACAGCAGGCAAAACTCACTGGAGGAGAGAAGTAGACAAGAGAAAGCATCGGTTTTATGATTGCTTTGGCTGAGAGGATTATTGTATTATTACAGCTGGTTGGATTAAAAATCCTCTTACTGGACCTGGAGTTGTGTTGAGATCTTGTGTGTTTTCTTCTGTGTGTGTGCTTTGTGTTTAAATGTATTTGTAAGTTTTCTACTAAATTTTTAATCCATTACTTGGATTAGTATTACATACTCAGGGGGCTCTCCCATCCAACATTGGTTGCTACAGCTCTGTGATTTCAAGTTGGCCTTGCAAAGCATCTTGGGGCACTGGGAGAAAAAAGTTTGTCATCCAGCTATTTTTGAAAATATCTTCCAGGAAAATATTTGGTGAACAACGCCTCCAGTGAACTCACCATATTCACTGTGAAAGGAAAGTATAGTGAGTTTTGCCGATCAGCACAAGTACAAAGAAAGCACGAGAGAGTGGCACTAAAGTCCTGGGCACAAGTCCAACAAACAGTGCACATGGAGGTGCATGTTCTCCTCACCCCTGTGTGGATTTTTTTCTAGTTATTCCATCTTCTCACAAAGTCGTGCAGGTTACGCTGACTTGGGACTTGAAATCGACTCTTTCTGTATATGAGTGCATGTTTGTAAGGATATCAATTATTTTTCCATTTGGTCTTAGTTCCTGCCTTGCATTTAGTGCTGTGGTTAGGTTCCACTCCTAACCATAATGACTCTGTATAAGCTGGTTTCAAAAATAATTGAATGGGTTTAAAAAAATCTTGTGACACAAAGGCCCTCTTGGGGTTATCCGAGTAGCATTCATTTGGAGCTTGTGAAGAAAAAATACTTAAGCAATTAAAAATAAACTAGAGTGGCATGTTGGCACATTGCCTGGTATGGTAAACCTGGTTACAGCCCATGTGATCACATCCTTCTTGTGTCCACATCAGCTTCCTCCCATGTCCCAAAGGTGTGCGTCTCAGGTAACTGGTGACTTAAAAGTGGCAAGACATGATGGAGTGTGTGTTTGTCTGTTCATCATACCTGGTGATGGTCTGCCATACTGTCCAGTGTACCTTCCTTGTCTAGCACTTGATGCTACCAGGATAGGCTCCATAGATAAAGAAGATGATGGTACACTCTTTGAGTGTTCAGGCTTTTAGAGCAGGCAGTGAAGGAGGAGGAGGAGGAGGAGTGCATGCTAGAAGGAGAAAGTTATCAGAATACAAGTTAGTCTTTTGCCAAGAAAATAAACAGCAGAGGCAAAGGCAGGAAGAAAAAAGGGAGTGTGCTCCCCTCGACGTTCTCGTATCCTGAGATAGTGGAAAAGGTCATCAGAACCACTTCCAGTTGAACAATATTTCTCACGCATCATGTCTCTTTCTTTCTCATCATAACTAATTGATAATATCGATACACAATCATCAATCTCTATTTATAATCAAACTTTATATTAAAATGATATTTTCACACTTAGGGAGGTCGAAAACATTGCTGGAATTTTTTCATGATTACATATGCATTACCTAGATTACGTGCAAAGTAGAAAATAGTTATAGTCACCTAAAAACATAGTAAAGGTGTTAGTATTATGTAATATTTGTTGCAATAAATTGCTATAGATAAAACTGCACTTAGCTGCATTTAATTATGATAATGATGGTAGAAATAAAAAAAAAAAATTCATAAAATTAAATGTATTACCAGGAACATGACAGGGACACAGCAGCTTATTGTTCCCATTACATCTTTATATTTACATGGCATGCTCAATGTTTACATGTTATTGTTAAACTGATGATGTATAAATTAAAATAAAATTAATAATGGTTATTGAAAGAACATACTTTATATTGAATACAGTTTTTAATATCATTTACACATTTATATTTCCATGATACAAAGTTATACAAGTTATTGTCTGTTTTTCACCTGCATTATTATCTTTCTTTAATTTAATATTATTTATTGTATCAGTATGCTGCTGCTGGAGTATGTGAATTTCCCATTGGGATTAATAAAGTATCTATCTATCTATCTATCTATCTATCTATCTATCTATCTATCTATCTATCTATCTATCTATCTATCTATCTATCTATCTATCTATCTATCTATCTATCTATCAACAAAAAATTTGGATGGTTGTTTAAATAAAATACTACTTCAGGCTGAGAAATTTTTCTCAAATTTCATATCTGTTTGCTTTTTTATCATTATAAATATCTATACAAAATTTAATCATCTATTTGTAATTATTAACTTAGGTTACTTGAAAATTCACCAAAGCAGTTAGTTAAAGTACCACTTCCGGCTGCTGTAAGTGGCCCAAAACTTGATAGGATTCCTTATTTTTGATATAAAGCAGGTGTAGAAAATCTCATTGACCAATGTCAAAGCATTTTCGAGCTATTGTGTTTACATACAGAGATAATTTTAAAAATCATATTTTCAGACTCAGGAAGGTCTAAAATGTCAAGATTCATCAAAATCTCGAGGTCGAATTTTTTCACGATTCCTATACTTTCTCTAAACTATGCATACGAGAAAGTAACAACAAACTGGAGATGGAGAAGGAATCTGACAGGCTTAATGATGTTCTGTGAAAGGTGGGCAATTCACTTCACAGACATTGCTTGGTTGACCAAGGGAATGCTTGAAACTCTCTCTACCGGGGGAGCACCCTCACTAAGACAGTTCACAAAATTATACTGGAATGGCAATTCCTCTGCACAACCTCTTATTACCCAGAAATGTGCTGTGGAGTGCGGCATGGTGCTGTCATTACAGATGAGTAGAAATCAGCAAGCTATTGGACATTCTTCAACTTCTTTATAGAAAAAAGGCAAACATAAATATTATGTGAATCTACCATCCTGAGAAAATTCTGATTTATTCCCTGCAAAAAAAAAACAACTGCTGTCTACAGCACCAATTACTTTTTATTGGCTACAAGAGAGAAAATATTTCCCCAATGAAGTTGAAACATGAACTAAAGCTGTAGTAGATGTGTGGAGTAATGAGGAAAAGTGCAAAGTTAATGTTGAAGGGTGAAGTTCTGGAGTCAAGAGAAACCAGTTATGGTGTTTTCAACCTGTAGAATGAAAGGTGGAGAATAAATGATAAAAGACATGCATTGTGATGGGGTGGGAAAGGATGTGGCCAAAAAGGGAGATGAAGAA